>NC_142466.1:64088495-64404842 GCF_049115385.1 Moschus berezovskii
CCTCCAGCATTTCAGTGGCTGTATTAGGAATTTGCCAACCAGTTGATCTTAATGTTCATGAAGGGCTCAAAAGATGGAATTATTTAAATAAATTTAGAGAGATTTTTGTCAATTAAAAAAAAGAGACAGAGAGAACATTACAATCAAGCTTTGGGTTTCATCATCTTGACATGGCATGTTAGTTTGCTAGAAGTGCCAAAACAAAATACCAAAGACTAGGTGGCTTAGCAACAGAAATTTGTTTCCTCATAGTTCTGTAGGTAGAACCAAGACCCAGGTGCAGGCAGACTTGTTTCTTCTGAGGCCTCTCTCCTGAGCTTGCAGATGGCTGCTTTGTTGATGTGTCCCCACCTTTCTCTGTGCACAGCTCCCTGGAAGCTTTCTTTGTGTCCAGATTTCCTCTTCTTGTAAAGACACCAATCGGTTAGGGCTCATCCTTGCATTCAGAGCTGCAGAGCACCACTCCCCCCCCCCCATTTTTTTTTCCACATAAATTATCCAGAGTTAGTTTCTGTTACCTGCAAGAGAAAAAAAAAAAAAAAACAAAACCTCCTAATAATAAAAACCACATTAATAAGATTTCTGGACAATTTACATCTCTGTATGACTCTCCTCCTGCCTCTTTCAATAAATCTCATTCCCATGATGTCAACTGAGAATAGAAATATCTTTGCAGAACTAAAGAGCTTTCCAGATTGAGGCACTAGAATGGATGGGGGAGATCTAACTATGTGTGGATACTTCTTCCTGCAACTAAGAATAAACTAAACACTGAGAACTACAGTCAGTCCTCAGATGTTATTACAACCTAACTAATTTGTAAGGAAAACCTAATTTATTCATGTTTGCCTGTGTATATGCGCTTAATCTATCTGGAGCCTGCTGGTCCTTCATAAGCATGTTCTGGGTTAGTCCTCAAAATGTGTTCCCAGGACCAGCATCACATGGGAAACTGTTAAAAAAAAAAAAAGCAAATTCTCTGTCTCCACTCCCAGACCTACTGTATGCTCTAGAGGTTGGACTGACAACCCATGTTTTATAAGCCCTACAGGAAATTCTAATGCTCACTGAAGTTTAAGGACCTTTGTGCTAAGTAAAGGCTCCAGCTGGACTAGGACTCCACACCTCAGTCACAGACCTGACTTTGCTCTTGGTACAAGAATATAAGAAATACTGAAGGCATCCCTCTAGGGGTCTTACACTCCTTGGGCCAGAGCCTTACTTCTCCCCATGCCCCTAGCCATTCTTGTCTGATGTCTCAAGAGAAAGGGGAACGGTCATTAAAGAAAGGCAGGAGGTCTGAAAATAGAGCAGTGCAGTCTGTCATTTAAGTGAAGCTGACAACCCCATTTCTGACTGTTTGATTGTTTTATTTGCCCCAGAGGCGCTAATTCTCACACATTCAGCTCCTCTCTTTAAAAGGAACCCCAACTAATCATTTTCTTGAGCTTCCATGCACTAGTCTCTCAAGTATTCTTTTTAAATTGAGTGAAAATTAAACCTAATGCACACAGTTCCACAATAACATTTCTTTTAATGAGACCCATCTTCTAATGGATAGAACTGCCCTACTAAATTAAAAGCAGGAAGATGTATAAAAACACATAACCCAGTGCATGAAACCCAAAACCTAATTTGCTCACTCCTTTCACCAGACAATGTGATGACGCATAACAGGGACATGAAAAACGAAGTTGTCTTCCTGCCTGCTCCTGCCATTCCCCCTTTACTACTTGGAAAAGGTCGGCTTGAGAAAAACTTGACCTTAACGTTGACTTCCCAGTAAAGCAAACCAGTGAAAGCAAGTATTTTTCATATCCCACTAATCTTAAAATCTAATTGTAAATTTAAAAAAATCTTCATTAAATGCAATCATTTTTATTTCAAATGTCTTTAACTTAAAAAAATTGTTTTCAGCCAGACTGGGATGAATTCCAAGCAATTTCAAAATCGCTATGAGAATAGTACTTTACTTATAGGTTAAAAAAAACAAGTATTTCAATACATAATCTGCAATCTTTTATGGGGTTATTAATTTGAATTATGGAATTCTAATTGCCTAGGAGATTGTCCATAAACCACTGCTTTCCTCCAGCAGAATGGAAAAGAACACAAAGTATTCCCACCAGGAAGCTTGGAAGCTTGTCAGAACCTACAAATGTTTCTCAAACTTCATGGTTTCTTTCAGGGCTTTGGCTATTTTGCAAACACCCTGATCAAAAGGTAACCATGACCTCAGAGGATGTGGGGGGTGTGTGTGTGTATGTGTGTTTAGCTTTTTCTTTCTTTGGCATGGCTTATGCACATTGAAATGCTGACACTGTAAGAGGCCAGAACTATGTCAACTCCTGTAATAACGAGGTGTGTTTGTTTTACAATGATAATTAACTAACTGGAGGTTATTTGATGTGTTTGTGTTTATACTTACAGCATGTGAAAGCACATATGGATACAAACACTTTGTATGTGTATGATTAAATAATCTCGTGGTAATTTTTCTTCTAGCCCTACGAAAATACAAATTGCCTCAAATTTATTTATTGGTATATAATATGCTGAGGTCACAAATCCTGTTTTGAGATAGATTTTCTATGAAAGACATCCAGCTCAATAATTTATTTTCTTCAACTTTTTTTCATTGTTTTGAAACAGTGTCTGTTTTCTTAAGATTTTGTGATTCAGATTAAAAGGTCTTCATTCTATTCATCTCATCATTCAGCTGATCTATGTGCAATTTGGACTGTGTACAGGGAATAAGAAAATTAATTTTGAACTTATTGCCATAAAACTATGCAAGGTCCAAAAACAAACCACAGAAATAAATTAGTGAGGTAACATTATAATAGATTCTACTATTATAATCTATATTATATATATATAAATAGTTTAAAAACTGTATGCCTGTGCCAGCAAAGCAAACTTGTCCATAGCTTTAAAAAAAGAGAGAGAGAAACTTGAAACAGTTTGATATAAAACTTCACTGGGAATACCCTTACTTTTGGCAGTTTGTATCCAGAATTTATTTCCTGTTAGAATCTTGCAGTAAGTAGCAAATACTAATTAACAAACCTACAGTGCACTCCCTGGGTGGTTAAAAAGAAAACTGAGTAGCAATATTGTAGCTCATGGAGTTTTTAAGTATGAGCTCTTGGACCACAAGTTCCAGTTGGATCAACAATATACTGGAAAGAAAGGTATCTTTATCCAGGCATTTGTGCAAGTCAGTGGCTCTGCTGGACTAACCACAGTCTTCCAGATGTAAGACTGACCATTCAGCCACAATGTTTCTCAATTGGCTTTGTTTGGTTTTGGTGTTGAAGTAGTTTTCTTCCTATGAGTAGGTGACTCAGTGAGAATCCCAAAAGAAAACAGCTTCTAAAAGAGCTTTTGGTACTTAGAGGTTTTGGAAAGATGATGAGAAGCATTTTCCTGGTGTAAATATTATTCCTCAGAGCAAATCAAGGTATTGACTCTAACAACAACAAAAAAGGTGAAGAAAAATTCTGTATAGCAGCAACTGGGATAACTTCTGAAAAATTGCTTTCTAGTGACATTAAAATAGTAAATATTCAACCTGATTTATAGCTGTTTTTTCTTTTGCCTGAAAATGTCCAATGTACGTGGCTTGAATACACATTCTTGTCTCATATGTCCTACCACACACATTTCCACCTACTGTGAAGACAAACACATTTTGACTAATGTTATTGCTTATGAAAATTTTCCCTATGACTTGAAATCCTACCTCTGTGTTTTCTTTTCAACATTCACATTTATAAATGGGCAATTGTTAAACCACTTGCTGTTTCTCTTAGAGGTGTCATAATAAGGGTGATCAAGTAGTAATCTAACCTTTCGGATACTATGAATTTTCCATTTTCTATTCGAGAACAGCACTTAGGAAAAAAGAATCCTTAAGAGTGGGAACATTTTAAGAACGATTCTTAGATGCCAAGACCACTCATTAACATTTCGCCAATGAGGGTGTTTCAAGTTATCTGAAGTTGTGTTTCATACAAAAAAGCAACTTAGGTAAAACCTGTCTGCTCTTACATTTTAAGACCATTGGCAAATTCAAGTTCTTTAGCTGCACTTAGGGACTCACACAAACAGAATAAAAATACACCAGCCTATTCTTCTAGCATTACATATGTATTATGGCCAAAGTACTTGCTTAGAAGTAAGATGTTACTCTCAAAAATTATTTTTATATGTGGTATTTAGGACCATTTTATATAGAATGTTAAGTGTTTTATGAATAAGTCCCACTCCAGATGTGGGAGATGAATCCCAGAGGAGGCGAGCAAATCTCGGTGTTTCTGACTCAGTCTCAAAGCCAGGGCTGAACTATTCTCCAGCACCTCAAAAGGCTCTACAGCCTGAACATCAAGGCCAACTGCTGTAAGAGAAGGAAGCATTGAACGGACAGGCTGTGATGGGACAAGCTGGAGATCAGATTTTAACTGTGCTCTGCATTGATTGTATGACTCTAGAAATGTAGCTAAATTGTTCTATCACACAGATTTTGAGGAAAATGCTCGTGCTGGTTAGTATGCTATGTCTTCAGCTCCTAATTCACTTCTCTATATTCTGCTTGTATGGCTGGAGCTGGGGCTCTGCCAACTACATGTCTTCACTGCCAGCTGGCTTTCTATTAGATGATCCAGAAGAAGGGGCAGGGCAGAGGAAAAACCTTTCTTCTTACTTTTTGCTCGCAACTCTCAGACTCTTCTCTCAGCCTGAATTGTTGGCTCCAGTTTTTATCTCCTATTGGTACTTATAGAATGAGGCTGAGGGTCACACCAGTATCATCCAGGCAGCAAATCCTCAAAAGTCTAAGTCCAAACTCCTCAGCACCCATTATTTGAGCTTCTATGTTCTGATAGTCTCATTAACTTCTTCCCTTTATTCCCCCAGCCTCAGGGATGGAAATGCTTCCTGGGTTCCTCTCATCTTCCCTTTTTTCTCATTCAGCTAGCCAACACCTATGTATCAACTGCCTAGGTTAAATTCTATCTGTTGAAGTATCTAAAGTGCTTTCTATTTCCTTGACATGTCCCTCACTGATGGACTGTGAGAGACTGCTATTTTTTTTAACATGTGTTAAGTGAGATAATGCATGGTAAATGCCTCCTACAAAGCTTGAAATGTAGTATAAACTTTAGATACATGACTCTTTTCTCCATTACTAAAAGCTGTCTTCTTGGAAAAATTCTCTCCCCACCATTCCCCCTCTCATACAATGTTTGTGCAAATTATGATTTTCAATATAAATATTTGAATTCAAAAAGAACAGTGGATTTCTAACTCTCAAGAGATTTCTAACTCTCCATAAGATATGCAGTCATAGAGGGAATTTATGACCACAAGCTCCCTGATGCTTAGAGTGTTTGTAAAATTGCACATTTAGTGTCATCTTTGCTTACTGGAATAAAGGACACTGTTTCTTAATCACATGGCATAGTGCCATGATGTGTTATCAAGAGATTGGGCAATTCTTCTCCTTGATTATCAGTTTTCAATAATTTATTGATAAGCCCTTCTCATCTACTGAAACTTGACTGTCTCTAATATCAAAGTAAAGACTTTATTCTCTCATTCTCCTCTAAAATTACCTCATATTATTCAGAAGTTATCATCATGCTAATTATTCATGCCACGCCCACTTTTATTTTATACTTTCACTCCTATTTTCTCTTTTCTGAAATGCTTCCCCCTTTACCATTTTATTTAAATCCATCAAGACAGCTGAGAAAACATTCCCTTGGCCCACCAAGATATCTACCATGAATTCCTGTTATACCTATTGTAGTTTTTTTGCACTATAGCAATTAATTAGTCTCTGAGTAGAAATCTTATCAGCTCAGTTAATTTTTTTAAAAGAGCAACTTTACAATACGGGCCATTTTTTTCTTTTTTTAAATAATTGCTCATGACTGCCTAGAGGATTTGAAATAAATATCTGTTGGCTGACTGGCCAACCTTTAATATTCTTTATGATGGACATGTCACTTGAGATTTCCATTTTCTCTGAGTGTAAGGTTGAAATACCAAAATAAGTAGAGAGTAGGTGGATAGATAGATACGGATATATGATATGTTTCTGGGAATTAATATGATTATGATAAAAGTTTTAGAATTTGTCTTCATTACAAACTCAGCAGGAGATGATACAATATGAAACAATACTAGTCAATATACCATTCTTTTCTTTCTGTGCTCTAGAAAAACAATGTCTCCTACTAGATTTATTTAAATATTTGCAATATAACCATGATCTTAATGAAAAGAACTGAATTTTTGAGTGGAAGAACTGAAATGCTTGATCTTTTACTGCTTTTTCATGAAATGGATACGGTAGTACAAGTAGGTACAATTCCCCTCTCTTAGCACAGAAACTAAATTTATCAAATGAAGAGTCAATCTCTTTGCTTTTCAATTCTCAGTCATTATAATGATAGACTGAGTGGATGACATAAGTTATTGCCTCAGAACAGCTAGTGAATTCAAATATAGTTGCTCACTCTAAAATGTGTGCAGGTAAGAGTGATTGCACAGCAGGAACCACCTGAAACTGAAATGGACCAAATCTGAATGAAAAAAGACCCTCATCAGGTCATGATTAAGCCCTCAAGTTAATCAATTATTTAGCATTATGATCTATCTTATGCCAGTGACCCTTGAAGTAGATGAACAACTTGAAAGCACAAGAAGGGGAAAGAAATAAATGAAAACATAAAGCCTGCATTCAACATGACTTTGAAGATACTTAGAACACCTTGACTATGATAAAGATTTATGACAACTTCCTGGTTTTTTACCCCTGTAGTATACATGTATTGTCCCTTAGTCCTAACCTATATGTGGGTAATAAAATTACAGAGTTATGATGGTGAGGACTTGAAAGCTAAGTATTTCTTATCAGTAGGAGAGGGTAAAATGAGATTCAGACCATGAATGCTATCTATGTATTTGGAAGGCCATTTTTTAATTTTTATTTACAGTGTACTTGGAACTACTGTACTGTACTAAAAATCGTTTCCTATTAATTTTGTACTTATATATATGTAAAGCATATAACTGACACATATATGCTGACAAATGAATCAGACAACAGGCCTTGCTGTAATTTTCATTCTCACAAAGTATCTTCAAAAATGTTTCTGAAGTCAACACAATTTAAAGGGGCAGATGCGGAATGAATATATCCCAGACTGAATATATTTATACACACACACATAAACACGCAAAATGTGGTTTATTGTCAAAGAAATTTCACTGACCAACTTTGATTTATTTAAAAGTTGGAAAAATGTAAGTTTGTAAAATTATGTGTGCAGATTAAGTGTGTCAGTTGCCCAGCCTTGCCTGACTCTTTGTGACTCCACAGACTGCGGCCCACCAGGCTCTTCTGTCCATGAATTTCCTAGGCAAGAATACTGGAGTGGGTTGCCATTTCCTTCTCCAGAGGATCTTCCCAACCCAGGGATTGAATCCAGGATTCCTACATTGCAGGCAGATTCTTTACAGACTGAGCTACAAGGGAAGTCCATGTGCAGATTAGGTTCATGACTATTAATATTAAGAGTATAAAGTCCCATTTGTAAGAAACAATTCATGTGTAAGAAAACTCGAAATTTCAAAATATTTGCATGTTCTTAAAAATTCATACTTTTTAGGTGTCCTATGCTCTTGGATTAGAACAATAATATTGTTAAAAATGGCCATACTACTCAAAGTAATCTATAGACTTAATGAGATCCCTATCAATTTACCCCTGATATTTTTCACAGAACCAGAATAAATAACTCTAAAATTTATATGGAACCATGTGAAGTTGCTCAGTTGTGTCTGACTCTTTGTGACCCCATGGACTACAACCTACCAGGGTTCTCTGTCCATGGGATTATATAGGCAAGAATACTGGAGTGGGTTGCCATTTCCTTCTCCAGGGGATCTTCCAACCCAGGGATAGAGCCCAGCTTTCCCATATTGCAGGCAAATGCTTTACCATCTGAGCCACCAGGGAAGCCACCAATGGAACCATGAAAGGCCTAGAATTGTCAAAGCAATCATGAGGAAAAGAATAAAGCAGGAAGCATAACTCTCTGAGACTTCAGACAATACTACAAAGCAATAGTAATCAAAACACCATGGTATTGGCACAAAAAGAGTCATAAGGATCAATGGAACAAAATAGAGACCAGAAATAAGTTCAGATACCTATGGACTTATATACCCTATACAGAATAGAGAGACTAGAAATAAGTGCAGACACCTATGGGCTTAATCTTCGACAAAGAAGGCAAGAATATACAAAGGAGGAAAGACAGTCTCTTCAGCAAGTGGTATTGGCAAAGTTGGACAGCTGCATGTAAATCAATGAAGTTAGAATGCAAATTCACACCACATACAAAAATACTCAAAATGCCTTAAAGACTCAAATATAAAACAAGACATAATAAAAAAAAAATCATAGAAGAGAACAAAGGTAAAACATTCTCTGCCATAAATCATACTAATGTTTTCTTAGGTCAGTCACCCAAAGCAATAGAGAAAAAGCAAAAATGAACAAATGGGACTTAATCAAATTTACAAGCTTTTGCACAGCAAAAAAAAAAAGACAACCTGCATACTGGGAGAAAGTATTTGCAAATGATGATGCAATCAACAAGGACTTAAAAAAAAAAAAAAAAAAACAAGGGCTTAATTTATTAAAAAAAGACAAACAGTATTTTCAATTCAAAAACAAACAAAAATATTAAATTGAATAAACAACCCAATAGAAAAATGGGCAGACCTAAATAGAAATTTCTCCAAAGAACAAACACATATGGCCAACAGGTTCAACGTCACTAATTATTAGAGAAATGCAAATCAAAACTACAATGAGGTACCACTTCACACCAGTAGAATGGTCATTGTTAAAAATTCTGAAAGATTTGCTCAGTTCAGTTCAGTTCAGTTACTCAGTCTTGTCTGACTCTGTGACACCATGGACTGCAGCACGCCAGGCCTCCCTGTCCATCACCAACTCCTGGAGTTTACCCAATCTCAAGTCCATTGAGTCGGTGATGCCATCCAGCCAACTCATACTCTGTCATGCCCTTCTCCTCCTGCCTTCAGTCTTTCCCAGCATCAAGGTCTTTTCAAATGAGTCAACTGTTCGCATCAGGTAGCCAAAGTATTGGAGTTTTAACTTCAACATCAGTCCTTCCAATGAACACTCAGGACTGATTTCCTTTAGGATGGACTGTTTGGATCTCCTTACAGTCCAAGGGACTCTCAAGAGTTTTCTCCAATACCACAGTTCAAAAGCATCAATTCTTTGGATCTCAGCTTTCTTTATAGTCCAACTCTCACATCCATATATGATTACTGGAAAAACCATAGCCTTGATGAGACAGACCTTTGTTGGCAAAGTAACGCCTCTGCTTTTTAAATGCTGTCTAGTTTGGTCATAACTTTCCTTCCAAGGAGTAAGCGTCTTTTAATTCCATGGCTGCAGTCACCATCTGCAGTGATTTTGAAGCCCCCCAAAATAAAGTCTGACACTGTTTGCACTGTTTCCACATCTATTTCCCATGAATTGATGGGACCAGATGCCATGATCTTTGTTTTCTGAATGGTGAGATTCAAGCCAACCTTTTCACTCTCCTCTTTCACTTTCATCAAGAGGCTCTTTAGTTCTTCTTCACTTTCTGCCATGAGGGTGGTGTCATCTGCATACCTGAGGTTATTGATATTTCTCCCAGAAATCTTGATTCCAGCTTGTGCTTCCTCCAGCCCAGCATTTCTCATGATGTACTCTGCATATAAGTTAAATAAGCAGGGTGACAATATACAGCCTTGATGTACTCCTTTTCCTATTTGAAACCAGTCTGTTGTTCCAAGTCTGGTTCTAACTGTTGCTTCCTGACCTGCATACAGGTTAATCAAGAGGCAAGTCAGGTTGTCTGGTATTCCCATCTCCTTCAGAATTTTCCAGTTTATTGTGATCTACACAGTCAAAGGCTTTGCATAGTCAATAAAGCAGATATAGATGTTTTTCTGGAACTCTCTTGCCAGTGGATGTTGGCAATCTGATCTCTTGTTCCTCTGCCTTTTCTAAAGCCAGCTTGAACATCTGGAAGTTCACAGTTCATGTATTGCTGAAGCCTTGCTTGGAGAATTTTGAGCATGACTTTACTAGTGTGTGAGATGAGTGCAATTGTGCGGTAGTTTGAACATTCTTTGGCATTGTCTTTCTTAGGGATTGGAATGAAAACTGACCTTTTCCAGGCATGTGGCCACTGCTGAGTTTTCCAAATTTGCTGGCATATTGAGTGTAGCACTTTCACAGAATCATCTTTCAGGATTTGAAATAGCTCGACTGGAATTCCATCAACTCCACTAGTTTTTTTCTTAGATATGCTTCCTAAGGCCCATTTGACTTCACATTCCAGGCTGTCTGGCTCTAGATGAGTGATCACACCATCATGATTATCTGGGTTGTGAGTATCTTTTTTGTATAGTTCTTCTGTGTATTCTTGCCACCTCTTCTTAATATCTTCTGCTTCTGTTAGGTCCATACCATTACTGACCTTTATTGTACCCATGTTTGCATGAAAATTTCCCTTGGTATCTCTAATTTTCTTAAAGAGATCTCTAGTATTTCCCATTCTACTGTTTTTCCTCTATTTCTTTGCACTGATCACTGAGGAAGGCTTTCTTATCTCTCCTTGCTATTCTTTGGAACTCTGCATTCAAATGGGGATATCTTTCCTTTTCTTTTCATTTCTCTTCTTTCATAGCTATTTGTAAGGCTTACTCAGACACCCATTTTGCTTTTTTGCATTTCTTTTCCTTGGGGATGGTCTTGATCCCTGTCTCCTGTATAATGTCAGGAACCTCTGTCCATAGTTCATCAGGCACTCTGTCTATCAGATCTAGCCCCTTAAATTTATTTCTCACTTCCACTGTATAATCATAAGGAATTTGATTTAGGTTATACCTGAATGGTCTCGTGGTTTTCCCCACTTTTTTCAACTTAAGTCTGAATTTGGCAATAAGGAGTTCTTCAGTCCTGTCCAACTCTTTGTGACCCCATGGACTCTAACTCCCCAGGCTCCTCTGTCCATGGAATTCTCCAGGAAAGAATACTGGAGTGGGTTGCCATTTCCTTCTCCAGGAGATCTTCCTGACCCAGGGATTGAACCCTGTTATCTGAGCCATCAGGGATTCCCCCTGGAGAAGGATGGAGAAAAGGGAGCCCTCCTACACAGTTGATGGGAATGTACATTGGTACAGATACTGTAGAAAGTAGTAAAATAGTAAAAATAAAATTACCATATGATCCAGCAATCCCACTCTTGGGCATTTACCCAGACAAAACTGTATTTTGAAAAGATACATGTACCCCTACGTCCATAGCAGCACTATTTACAATATCCAAATCATGGAAACAACCTAAATATCTATCAACAGATGAGTGGATAAAGAAAATATGGTAAATATATACAATGGAATATTTATTTAGCCATCAAAAATGAAATCATGCCTTTTGCAGCAACTTGGATAAACCCAGAGCAAAATAAACTAAGCAAAATAAGCCAGAAAGGGAAAGACAAATACCATATGACAACACTTATATGTGGAATCTGAAGTACGACACAAATGAACTTACCTACAAAACAGAAAAGACACACAGATATAGAGAACAAACTGATGGCCAAAGGAGGGGCAAGCTCCCAAAGACTGAGAGTTAATTGGAATTAGTAGGTGCAAACTAGTATAGATAGGATGGATAAACAATGTCCTACTATATAGCACATGGAACTATATTCAGTACCCTGTATATAAGCCATAATGGAAAAAATATGAAAAAGAATATATTGAATAATTGAGTCACTTTGCTGTACAGAAGAGACATTAACACAACAGAATAAATCAACTATTCAATATTTGTTAAAAAAATCATAACTTTCTAAATTTAAGTTGGCTTCAAAACTTAGCTTGCATGAATATCTGGATTCTTTTAATTTGTTTTTAAGTTAATGCTATTAATTTTTAGAGTCCTTCCTTTTTTTCTCTTGGAACAAACTGATGGTTTGTAATTCACTTTTAACTACAGATGATTTTACCTGCTCCTAGCATGTAAACCAATAGTAATAATTCTAATATACTCTAGTTCATGTGCATTAGTTTTCTATTGCTACTATAACAAATCCCTACAAACTTAGTGGCTTAATGCAAAACTATTATAATTCTGAAAGCCCCTTATGAGATTAAAAAGAAGTTGTCCAAAAGGCTGCATTTTTTTCTGGACTTTTTAGAGAGTAATCCATTCCCTTGCCTTTTCCAGATTTTAGACACTGCCCACATTCCTTGGCACATGGCCCCTTTCTACATCTTTAAATGAGCAAAAGAAAATTGAGCCCTTCTTACACCACATCAATTCAAGCTTTCCTCCACAGTCATCCTTCTCTCTGACTCTGTTATGATTCCTTCCATTTTTAAGGACTCTTGTGAGTGTACTGACTCTGCCTGGATAATCTAGGATAATCTCCCCATCTCAATGTCCTTAACATAACTGAATCTGCAAAATCCCTTTTCCAGGAATGTAAACATAATAAAAAATTCCAGGAATTATAATTTGGGCTCCACTCATTGGAGATATTCTTGGGAGATGCTCATCAAATTCAGCATCTGATGGGTGCACATCATACAGACAGGACACTTGAACATTTCACTATATTCTTAACATCTTTAAACCTACCTTTAAAACCAACAATAAAGTTAACAAGATAATTAAGTTTCAGAAATTTCCAATTTTTTACAAGAAGTAGTCTTTCAGTTCAGTTGCTCAGTCGTGTCCTACTCTTTGCGACCCCATGAACCACAGCACGCCAGGCCTCCCTGTCCATCACCAACTCCCAGAGTTCACTCAAACTCATGTCCATCGAGTCGGTGATGCCATCCAGCCATCTCATTCTCTGTCGTCCCCTTCTCCTTCTGCCCCCAGTCCCTTCCAGCATCAGAGTCCTTTCCAGTGAGTCAGCTCTTCACATGAGGTGGCCAAAGTATTGGAGTTTCACCTTCAAAGTCAGTCCTTCCAATGAACACCCAGGACTGATCTTTAGGATGGACTGGCTGGGTCTCCTTGCAGTCCAGGGGACTCTCAAGAGTCTTGTCCAACACCATAGTTCAATAGCAGCAATTCCTCGGTGATCAGCTTTCTTTATAGTCCAACTCTCACATCCATACATGACTACTGGAAAAACCATAGCCTTGACTAGATGGACTTTTGCTGACAAAGTAATGTCTCTGCTTTTTAATATGCTGTCTAGGTTAGTTATAAGTTTCCTTCCAAGGAGTAAGTATATAACCATTTAACTCACTGCTACCAAACTACTTTATTATTTCTGCTGATATGAAGCAGAAGACAAACTTTAAAAATTATCTAGGCTATTTATCATTTTCAAACTGTATTTTTATTCTCTTCATTCACAAGATACCTCTTCTAGACCCTATAAAAATATAAATAAGCAGTATTTATTAAATGGTTGAATCACACATTAATCGCATATTAATAAGCATAGAGACTCCTGGAGTAAGCATCTTTCAATAACTTGTGAAGATTTAAAATAAATGTATCCGTATAAATTATTTAATATAATAAAATTTTATAATAATATAATAAAATTTTAGGATTCCTCCCAGAAAACAAAAATTAAAGCATGATTATCTCCTTTATTCAAAATCCCATCACCCTGTTATTTAATGAGATGACGCCATAAAATAATAGTTATCAGGAAATATGAGTCAGTCATCAAGAACATGTGCTCAATATAGCTAACACCCACTACCACCAAGTCTCATCCCATCCAATGATGTGAGGATCTCAGCACAGCACACAACACACATCTCCTTCTCCAACTTCCAAGTCAGTGCTGAGGGAAGCAAAGGAAGAGAAACAAGACCCCTGGTAACAGTGGACTCAAGGGACTCAGTTTCTGTTCAAAATCAGAAGAGGACACTGCCCTGGCAGAAATGCTTCAGCAAAGGAAAAACACACAGACTGTTTT
The DNA here is from genome assembly GCF_049115385.1 of Moschus berezovskii. Lineage (NCBI taxonomy): Eukaryota > Metazoa > Chordata > Mammalia > Artiodactyla > Moschidae > Moschus > Moschus berezovskii. The sequence goes on from NC_142466.1 coordinate 64,102,562, forward strand.
TTTTTGTTTTTTTTTTTCAGAATTATGTTTTATTTGAAGGAGTTTCTGAGGACTTAAACCTGGAAGACAGCCTCTCAGCTCTGAGGGACTGCTTGTAAGAGGTATGGGAGGATCGGGGGTAAATAGGAATTTTGCAACAAATTTTGCAACAAAAATCAGAACCCTAGACTATTTGCCTTAAATATTCCCCTGCCAGTTAGGTAAATGGTTACTGACAAATACATTTTCTAATGCCTGGGAGATAGTAGATAGGATGTAGCTTAGGCTTTTTTTTTTTCTCAAAATCTACTCTCAGAACTAAAATATGTGTCCTTAGAAAACCTGATTATCTGCTCAGCTACCAGTATAACAAAGAATCAATTAAGTTCTATAATAGAGCAACAAGGCGTTTTTGACCAAGTACTCTGTGGTATCCATGCTCAGCAATAACAAATGGACAGATACTGCACCAGGAATACAGAGAGAGCAAGCTGGTTTGCAGACACTGGACACCTTTTACAGAAATATAAATCAAATATTTTAAATATGCAAGGCCTCCTTGTTTCCAAGCATTTCTAGTAACAGATTCAACACGAAAATTATTGTATCATCTCAAAGAGCTTTTCTACAATTAGTTAAATTCACCTTGAATATCAAATTGTTCCCTATGCTTAATTTAAATCAGCAACTCAGAATTAATTTTTTAATATTATCAGCTAACTAATACAACCTATCAAAATTAATAACATGGTGAAATTTTAAAAAAGCAATGACAGCCTGGGTGTGGTAGGCATAATCATGGCCCCCTAAAGAACTACACGGGCTAAGTCCTGGCCCTGAGACTATGATAGTTTCATGTCAGAAGAAACTTTGCAAAGGTCATTGAGATGGGCAGATTATCCAGGTGGACTCTGGTGTAATTCCAAAGATCTTTATAAGTGAAACAGGCATAAGGGGAAGAGGGCAAGAGGAGAAGAAAATATGACAACCAAAGCCAAGGTCAGATAGATGAGATTGCTGACTTTGAAGTTAGAAAGAGACCTTGAGCCAAGGAAGACTCTGGAAACTGGAAAAGGCAAGGAACTAAACACTTCCCTAGAGTCTTCAGAAAGCCCTGTAGAGACTTTGGTTTTAACCACACAAGACTATTTCAGATGTCTGAACTTTAGAACTGTAAGATGATACAGTGGTTGTTTTAAGACACTAAGATTGTAGTAATTTGTTCCAGCAACAATAGAACTAATACAATGGGCAAACTATCCTTTTAGTAAATTATATTTTAATGCAGCTCTAAGATTTCCCACTGATAGTATGCCACAAGGTCTGCCTTTCTATTTCTCAATGTTAAGTACTGCCTCATCTTTTCTAATAGGACTTCAGTTTGGCTGCTCACTGGAACCATAGGTGTGATCCATTTGGAAATCCTTAGGATCAGGTATTGCACTGGATCTCAATCCTCCTCATTCAGCTTAGCAACCTGTCTGCTAAATTTCACTGGAAATGTAGTAAACTCACTGAGTTCCATTACATAAACCAGCAGTGTGCATGCATGGTAAGTCACTTCAGTCATGTCTGACTCTTTGTGACCCCACATACTGTAGCCCGCCAGGCTCCTCTGTCCATGCGATTCTCTAGTCAAGAATACTGGAATGGGTTGCCATTCCCTTCTCTAGGGGATCTACCTGACCCAAGGATTGAACCTGTGTCTCTTAAACATCTCCTGCATTGTCAGGCAGTTTCTTTACCAGTAGCAAGTGGGTAGCCATTCCCTTCTATGGGATCTTTCTGACCCAGAGATCCAATCTGGATCACCCACACTACAGGTAGATTTTTTACTTTCTGAGCCACCAGGGAAGCCCAAAAGACAACAATAGATGATGTAAACTCTCATGCAATTGTAACTGCATTATTCTCACCAGATATAGCCTGATGGATATGATAGTGTTAGATGAAACACAGTAATTACTGAAATTGCACTTGTCATAGCAAAATAAACATCTACCTTTGATGATAGAGAATATATGATTTGAAGCAAAAACTTTAATGCAACTTATGTTAATTATTTACAAGGATTCACAAATACTGTGCTCTAAATGAGCATATAAATATATACATGTAGATGCATGGAGACATATATGCAGTGAGAGAGGTCTATAGATTACAATGATTTGGGAGGATGCTTCTGTACAACTAATACCCCTTAAAATTTCATCTTCCATATGTCGTTCATTTTGGAGAGCTATCAATTCCATTGACATTACTTTTCTTTTGTCTATCTCTTCTGCAATACTATAAAATTCTCAAAGACAAAGATCAAATTTTATTTGTTTTATTTGTCATGGCACTATATATCATAATGGCTATTAGATGGTCAATAAACTGTTGGATGAAGTGAGAGAACTTCCATAATGTAAACGCCTAGGCAGTAAATCAAGAAGATGCTAAGGACAGAGAATTATTTAGTCTGCTAGTGGGTTTAAAAGAGGTCTCAATCCCACAGCTCACTGGTCAGCCACCAAGAGCATCAAGAGAGACAGGTTCAGTTTCAGATCTAATTGTTGCCTTTTTTCCCAAGTTAAGGCAGGCTTTCTGTTGCTTATTTAAATTGATTTCTCCTAAATAAAAATGACTCAAGGAGTAACTATTATGTGTGATTCTGTAGGCACATACATAATATTAATATACATAATCTTTGTGTGTATACAGATATGTGTATATATATATATAGAGTGTGTGTGTATGTGTGTGTAATTATATATATCCTGGGAATCCCTAATATCTTCATTGCATTACACCCTGTAGTTTAGTTTCCAGCATCCAACCATTTGACTGATTTCTCACAATGTTCCTCTCAAAGTTTATATTTATTAGTTTCTCATACTTCTTGACCTATATATCTATTTCTTTTAGTAGTCAAGATGTTTCTAATCTGTTTTAAGAATTCTTTCAAGTCATCATAGCCTCTAACAAAAATGTAAGATCACAGTGCCCATTTTATTCTGCAAGTAAAATTCCATAATACATTCTCAGGATGTGGCATCAGTAATTCTTCTCTCTTTCTAGAATCCTTCAGAGTCAAAATTCATTACTTGTGTAGGTTTAGGTTATACATCTCACAGCCACAGAAGCACTATTCACATCACACTCATCAGAGATTGGCACACTATTTATTGCCACAATTGGTGAATGGTGACTAAGCGTCTTAAAGAATGGACAGCTGATCCCATGATGCACAAAGGTGGCATACTGGCTAGTGGGTGCTGCTTATAATCTGATTATCAATGACTCCGAAAGGGCAAACTTCAGCCTTCAAGCCTGATGTAAAAACAGAAACCAAAGTTGCTTTTGTGAGGTAAAAACTTGGCTGAACAAGATATATGCATCAATTGTTTTCAGTCATTGTACAATAGTCAGAAGAAACAGGGAACCTTGAGAGAAAGGAAACAAGATTAGCATATGAGGACCCATTTTCTGCTTGGTTGAGTTTTTTGAATCATGGGCAGAGGAAGAGGGCGTCCAAGCAAATCCTCAAAGTCTTGCTGAGTTGAGGATATAGAAACCATGGAGGAGCACACTGAGATTGCACAGCAAAGTTCCAGACAAAGAAGTACAAAGAGAAAAAGCTTCAGAAACATGCTTGGGGTACTCTTGCATTTTTGCGGAGAACTAATCAGTGTATGTATAGAGTTCAAGTTCATGAGGCTGAACAAAAGATAGTCAGTAACTTGTAAGTTGAACAATCCGAGTTCAGAGAAAGTAGAAAGACATTTGATCAGGCCACTGAGGGTCCCTGGTGATAGCCCATGGGGTCATGCATTAGTAGTAGAATTAAACTCTATCTGGAGTGAAGCCTACTCTAGGCCAACCATAACAAAGCTTAACAAGAGGGCTTAAAGAGATCAAGCAGATCTGCAAGTAGCTTAAACTGCCTGCCAGATCAAAGGACAGCGCTCTTTCAAGGAAAACAACAGTGCAGACATGACTCCAACGTAAAAGTACTAAGCATGCCAAGAAGCAAGACAACATGAGCCACAATCAGGAGTAAATCACACAACTGAAACAAAATCCGAAATGAGAAGGATTTTCTCTAGGAATTAGAAAAAAACGATGTTATTGGGGCTCTTATACCAATGTTTAACTATTTTGATATTGGACATAATAAACTAGTAAGTGATAAAAAGCAAAGTGCAAAAGACTCTCTTTAGTATACAATAAGATAAAATAGGATTTAAGAAATATCTATGCATGATTTTCTGTGCAAAAGATATTAACATACAGGAAAAAATAATTTTGAAACCTTTGAGACAGTTCACAACTGGAAATGAAACATGACAGAAGAGGAAGAAGTGACACTTTGTTGAGTATATTTTGAGCTATGACTCTGAGAATGGTGATAACGTTCCCCATATTCTCAAAATAAATGATTAAAGCCGGTCAGAATATGACACATACGAAATAAAATTCAAAATGTAGCAAACTTAACTCTATTACAAAATGATACGTATAATCACGTTGATTAGATTGGGGCAGAAAAGAACCAAAGAAGTCTTAAACACACAAACACGCACACAAATTGACTATATCTGTAAGGCTAAAGACAAAAAAGAACTGTGTGAACAATATTAGCCTCCAGTTTGTAAGTGTGTCTTTCACAAGGTTATGAGGTTTTAGATATGAAATTACTTTGTGTGTGTGCTAGGATTGAGCAAAAAGTAAATATATGGTAGATAATGAAAGCTTGGGTGTCTACCATCAGAAAATAGTTATTGATACAAATGAGGGAAGGGGAAGGCTAGAATGAATGCTGTAGTGTTAGACTAGGGGGAAAAGCATGTGGTATGTTTTTAGTACTCAGACAGGTAGATAAATGTAGAACATAGATGTATATGAATGTATGAGTTGATATACATATATATTTCCTACCTCCTCCAACAAAAGGGCCTAGAAGCAATACCACTGAAGTAGCAATGAGAATTTGTTCTCTAATTAAAGGAATCAAGCTCCTTGGAGAAACATTCCGCATCAGGATGGGGCAAGGAAAATGTAAGATGAGTCGGGGATATTTTGATGCCAGAAAGTAAGAAAGTTCTCCTAAAACGATGATGGAGATATTTGAGGAAGACACAGAACCCAACCTGAAGGAGCTCTCATAGCCAAATCTGGGAAAATTTGAGTTGTAAAATAAGGATAGTGTTAAGATTTATAATCTAGATAAGATGATAAGATATCCACGAGTCCATACTAATATAAATGAGTACATCAACAAACAAGGGAAGAAATCACAAGGGCCAGCTCTTTCTACAGTAAAACCTTAATCCCTGAACACTGGAAATGACTCTGATGCTGGAAAAGGTTGGGGGCAGGAGGAGAAGGGGACGACAGAGAATGAGATGGCTGGATGGCATCAGCGACTAGATGGACATGAGTTTGAGTGAACTCCGGGAGTTGGTGATGGACAGGGTGGCCTGGCGTGCTGTGATTCATGGGGTCGCAAAGAGTCAGACGCGACTGAACTGAACTGAACTGAAAGAAAATAGAAAATCATCAATTTTCCGTAATAATCATTACAAGGCAGAACCTTTGAGAAATGTTAAAATTAGTGACGTAGGTATATTGAGAAACTATTTTCATAGTGTTGAAGTATCTCCCCACAATATGCGTCATAAAATGGTAACTTTACAGTGGAGATGCCACCTTAACCAAGTGATTAAATTTAATGTTATTAGTCACAAAAAACATCAAAAACATGTAGTTTCTTATATGATGCACTGAGTAGGACATAAGATCCATTCTGTGGTGTTTTTTACCAAAAATATTTAATTTTAATACAATTATGAGAAAACATCAGAAGAATTGAAGTTGAGAGTTATTCTACAAAAATAAATGACCTGCCCAGATTCAGTCTTTTTTTTTTTAAATGTCTGAATAAGACAAAGGAACTGTCAGAAGACATAGTGACATGACAACTAAATGAAATGAGAGAACCTGGATTATATCATGGACCAGAAAAAAGGACATTAGTAGGATATATAGAAGAATACTCTATAATTTGGCAGTATGCAAAATGTTGCAGAATAACCCGTGAGTCAAAAAAAAAAGAAAATCACAAGGGAAATTGGAAAATAGTTTTAAAAAATGAAAGCATAATAAAAATTGTGGGGTGCAGCTAAAATATTTCTTATAGGAAAATGTATAGATTTAATGCTCTTATATTGAAAATACAGAATCTATTATCTTAAGCTTGTACCTTCAGTTCAGTTCAGTTCAGTCGCGCAGTCGTGTCCTACTATTTGCGACCCAATGAATCACAGAACACCAGGCCTCCCTGTCCATCACCAACTCCCAGAGTTCACTCAAAGTCATGTCCATCGAGTCGGTAATGCCATCCAGCCATCTCATTCTCTGTCGTCCCCTTCTCCTCCTGCCCTCAATCCCTCCCAGCACCAGAGTCTTTTCCAGTGAGTCAACTCTTTGCATGAGGTAGCCAAAGTATTGGAGTTTCAGCTTCAGCATCAGTCCTTCCAGTGAACACCCAGGACTGATCTCCTTTAGAATGGACTGGTTGGATCTCCTTGCAATACAAGGGACTCTCAAGAGTCCAACACCACAGTTCAAAAGCATCAATTCTTCGGCGCTCAGCTTTCTTCACAGTCCAACTCTCACATCCATACATGACCACTGGAAAAACTATAGTCTTGACTAGATGGACCTTGGTTGGCAAAGTAATGTCTCTGCTTTTTAATATGCTATCTAGGTTGGTCATAACTTTCCTTCCAAGGAGTAAGTGTCTTTTAATTTCATGGCTGCAATCAGCATCTGCAGTGATTTTGGAGCCCCAAAAAATAAAGTCTGACACTGTGTCCCCATCTATTTCCCATGAAGTGATGGGACCAGATGCCATGATCTTTGTTTTCTGAATATTGGGCTTCAAGCCAACCTTTTCACTCTCCTCTTTCACTTTCATCAAGAGCTTTTTTAGTTCCTCTTCACTTTCTGCCATAAGGGTGATATAATCTGCATATCTGAGGTTATTGATATTTCTTCCGGCAATCTTGATGCCAGCTTGTGCTTCTTCCAGCCCAGCGTTCCTCATGAGGTACTCTGCATAGAAGTTAAATAAGCAAGGTGACAATATACAGCCTTGACATACTCCTTTTCCTATTTGGAACCAGTCTGTTGTTCCATGTACAGTTCTAACTGTTGCTTCCTGACCTGCATACAGGTTTCTCAAGAGGCAGGTCAGGTGGTCTGATATTCCCATCTCTTTCAGAATTTTCCACAGTTTATTGTGATCCATACAGTCAAAGGCTTTGGCATAGTCAATGAAGCAGAAATAGATGTTTTTCTGGAACTCTCTTGCTTTTTTCATGATCCAGCAGATGTTGGCAAATTGATCTCTGGTTCCTCTGCCTTTTCTAAAACCAGCTTGAACATCTGGAAGTTCAAAGTTCACGTATTGCTGAAGCCAGGCTTGGAGAATTTTGAGCATGACTTTACTAGTATGTGAGATGAGTGCAATTATGCAGTAGTTTGAGAATTCTTTGTCATTGCCTTTCTTTACCTTAAGAAGCTAAAAAATGAAGCATAAAGTAAACCCAAATTAAGTAGAAGGAAGAACATTTTAAAAGATAAGAGCATCCCTGGTGGCTCAGATCATAGAGAAAAGTAACAGAACCATAAATTGGTAATTTGAAGAAAAAAAAAGAATGTGAAAAATGTTGGCTAGATTTATCAAGAAGAAAATGGAAAAGTCACAGATTTTAGCAATCAGGAATGTACAGAAAGAATATAACTACAGAACCTTCAGACATTAATCTGATAATGAGATATGTTATCAAATCTCTAGGCAAGTACATTTGGCAAACTAGATGACATACCAAATTTTTTGTAAAACCCTAGGTTTTAACTACTAAGAATATTTGAGTTTTACTTTAAAAGTTCCCTACAAATAAAATTCTAGACTACATAATTTCTCTGATGAATTCTGTCCAACTTTAAGGAAGAAGAGCAATAATCCCAAACAAAACTTTTTGGAAAATAGAAGTGAAAGAAACACTTCCTAACTGATTTTATAAGACCAGTATTACTCTGTTAAACCAAGACAAAGACATTTATAAGCAAACAAACTGCAGACTAATATCCTTTATAAACATAGATCAAAACTCCCTTAAAACAATAACAATTTAAACTTGACAATATGTAAAATGAGCAACTGGAGTTTCTAGTAGAATTGGAATGTTGAATAATAACTCATAAAAATCAATTTTGTTCACCCTATTCATTATTTGAACAGAAAAATTATATGATAAGTTCAACAGATGTAAGAAAAAATTAAAGCACTTAAACACCCAATGTGTTAAAATTATCTAACTAAAAATAGAAAGTAAGTTCCTCAGCCTGATAAAGAGCATGTATAAAAACCATATTAGTGTTTAGTGTTGAAAGAATTAATGATTTCTCCCCTGAAATTGGGGATAAGGCAAGGATATTCTTATCACTTGTTTGACTAAAGGCCTTAAGCAGTAAGACTAGACAAAAAAATAGGAAATGTATCGACTACACAGAAAAGAGTGGTAAAACTATATCTACTACAATATAAAGGAATAAACTAGTGATATATCCAACAGTATGAATGAATCTCAAAAACATTCTAATTACAAAAAGCTAAACACAAAACAGTCCAGTCTATTTATATGAAAGTTCCTAAGAGACAAATCTAATTCAGAGTAATAGAATGGTGTTGGAGATAGGAAAGATAACTGGGAAGGGGTATAGGGAAAATTTTGGAGTGAAGGAAATAACATCTTGTTTGTGCCAGTAGCTACCTGGATGATTACATCTGTCAAAATTCACCAAGCTATACACTTAAAACAATAATATTTATTTTATGTAAATTACATTTCAATAGAGTTGATTTTTTAAAAGTATTTCCCAGGGTGACCAAAGTAGGGAGAAAAAGAAGAAAAGTGTTTTGATACAGTTACTAGGAGCTTGCTTTTTTCAGCAACTCTGCTTTCCAGCAGGCTGTGGTCTTTAAAGGATACTGTCGGCCCTGAGCATGCTACCAGCACCTCGGCACCAATAGCTTCTGCCTTCTTAGAGGCAGAAGTGGGTGGAGTATACTGGAGAGGGTAGAGGTATACAGGGCTCCGAATGTGCATTCTCTTTCCAAAGGATGTTTATTAAGCCAGCAAAAACAAACAAGAAAGCTAAGTAAGTCCAAAGCATCTTCTCATACAATTTTGTAATTAATTAAGTGAAAATTTCAACCAGTGAAATTTGGCATATATAGTTCTTCCCCTAATAGGATTAACTTTTGAATTGTGGGTTAAACCTCATATCACCTGTTTTCTCTTTTCTCTCCTTCCTCCTGTCTTTCCTTCCCTTTCTTCCTTTCTCATTTTCTTCCTTCTTTCCTTCCTTTCTCTCCTCTTTCTTCCTTATTCTTTTTCTTCATGGTCTTGTTTCCCATACATTAGGAAAAATATAACTGGGCTGTAAAGTTTTAAGAAGGGGCTCCTGGCAGGCTCATTCTTGTCCCCATGTGATACCTGTAGTTGGCACTGTTTTCTCACTGGCACTTTCTTACTTGAGTAATTAATGTTTGAAGGAAAAGCCTGATCTGTCTTTGTCGTGATCTATGTTCCAAGGTACTTTACTGGAAACATAGCTGGATTGCTTTAGTGTATATAACATTCAGTTCAGTTCAGTCACTCAGTCGTGACCGACTCTTTGCGACCCCATGAATCACAGCACGCCAGGCCTCCCTGTCCATCACCAACTCCCAGAGTTCACTCAAACTCATGTCCATCGAGTCGGTGATGCCATCCAGCCATCTCATTCTCTGTTGTCCCCTTCTCCTCTTGCCCCCAATCCCTCCCAACATCAGTCTTTTCCAATGAGTCAACTCTTTGCATGAGGTGGCCAAAGTATTGGAGTTTCAGCTTTAGCATCAGTCCTTAAGAATCTAAAAATATTCATTTCCCAGTTCTGCCCCTGTAGCAACTATGCACCCTGATTAAATTATGACTCTTTTTTTAAAATTTATTTAATTGGAGGCTAATTACTTTACATTATTGTATTGGTTTTGCCAAACATTGACATGAATCTGCCCCAGGTGTACATGTGTTCCCCATCTTGAACCCCTCTCCCGCTTCCCTCCCCATCCCATCCCTCTGGTTCATCCCAGTACAACAGCCCTGAGCATCATGTATCATGCATCGAACGTGGACTTATTTGAAGTATTAATGTGTATAACTAAGAAATAGGATTCCTATTGATTGTCATTTTGATCTCAAAGAGCTACTGAATATGAGAGAGGTGATCAAGGGAAGCTTTGTGAAATGCTCAAAAGTGTAAACCAGGTTCATCATCGTGCCATTTAGAATCTTAATATTTCAACTGTTTTTAATACTGTTTAATATAAAAATTAACCTATTTAGAATCCATGGAATATGATTAAGTACTTTGTTCAAGAAGAAATTATAAGTTACCTGTGAAGTGTTGTTACACTGTATGTGTATCCCCTAAATTCATACATTAAAGCCCTAAATCCCATGGTGATGCTATCTGAACGTATGGACATGGGCAGGGAATTAGGTTAGGATGAGATCATGGGGGTTGGGGTGAGACCCTTCATGATGGAATTAGTGTCCTTATAAGAAGAGCTCTCTCCTCCATGTGAAGACACAGTGAGAAAGTAGCCATCTGCAATCCAGAGAGAGTTCTCACCAGATACCTACCCTTCCAGTGCCCTCATCTCAGACTTCCAGCCTCCAGAACTGTGAGAAATATATTTCTTTTGTTTAATCCACCCAGTCTATGGTATTTTAACAGTTTGAGTGGACGAATATAAGCAGTGATAGAGACCATCATTTCCTTTTGGCCTTAAATATGAATATATATATAGAGAAGGAAATGGCAACGCACTCCAGTGTTCTTGCCTGGAGAATACCATGGACGGGGGAGCCTGGTGGGCTGCTGTCTATGGGGTCGCACAGAGTCAGATATGACTGAAGCAACTTAGCAGCATGAATATATAAAAATAAATTTTTGTTTAGTTTTATATAATTACATGAATATGTATGTAATTACATTATACATATCTTTTGACAAAGTCATGCTTATATTATAAACAATTTTGCCTCTGATTTTAACAACCAACACAATATAGGTGTTTTCTCGTGTTAATAAATATTCCCTGATATTCTCTTTCGCTGTTTCCATGACATGCCATCATAAAGATTGTCAGGTTCTTTTACGCCATACTTTTGGCTATCCAGATTATATCTGACTTACCATTACTATATGGTATTATGCTATGAATCAACTTAGTAGTTAAGTTTTTGTTTAAACATGTGATTGTTTCCTCACACTAGAATGTAAGAGTTGATTCATTTTTAAAATTATAACAACACATACCAAATATATATCAAAAATATTATACTTATTTATACTTCAAACAATTGTTTAATAAACATGACTATCTCACTGGAGTTTTACAATGTCTAGTTCCCTGCAGCTGAATGTCAAAAGAGAGAGTACGTAAATATCCCATTGGCCCCGAGCACCATCCACACTTACTTTTCCTGTCTCATTCCACCCTCAACAGTACCAAATACTATTACTCAATTTTCATTACTAAGAGGATGAGTGAAAACTGTGTGCTGTTCTTTTTGTACTATTATTACAAATGAAGGTGTAAATAAGAGTGAAAAGTCATTCCTATGTTTATGTTTGTATTTCTTCCTCTATAATTTTTTATAAATTTTAATCAATTTTTACTTCTTAAGAGTTTTAAAATTGCCACTTGAAAGGTTAAAAGTCTTTTGCAGAGAAATGATTAATGCTATTAATAAAATGAGGAAAACATTCACACATTTCTAGCAGATGAATAATAAATATTATTAATCTACAGGATTTTGTGAATAATTTTTCCCAATTTGTCACTTTGACTTTTAGCTTTTTCTTGTACACAAGTTACAGCCAGGTGTTTTTGTTAGGTGGAGCTCAGCTTACCTGTGGCTATGGCTTCTTTTCTGCCCGGAAGAGAGAGCAGAAACAATACCTAAATTCTAGGATACCACTGTCATTTTTGTTTCTTCTACATCTTTCTGCCATCACACTGTGAACAAGTGAAGTAAACACTGAGGCTCCAAACTCACTTAAAACTCTATAGAGCCTTTTAAACAATTAAACAAGGAGATTTAAGGAGGATAAATGATCAGAAAGTAAGTGTTTGCTAGAGGAGACAAATGGGAAACGAAGCACAAAAAAGAACAACTAAAATGCTGTCATCATTTTGGAGGCACAATTAAATCTGAAAATTAGCAAGACAGCTAGAACTTAACTTGTATTTTGGAAGTTTATAATAATAAGTAAAAAGCTGATCAGCTACAGTCTGAAGTATGACCTAGTCTCTTCTCTGGTTTCCTCAAAGCCTGTTGTTTCATATTTGAGTGATAAAAGGTTGGAAATTATAGTGCTACTACTGGCATTTGTTAATGAACCTTTAAATTGGCCATTACTGTTATAGCCTGTTTATGTGGGCTTGGCTGCGGTGGCTCTTTTGTTGAAACAGATAACACAATTAATTTACTTCAGTCTTCTAAATGTTCGAATTTAATCCAAATAAAATGACTGTTGGAAATAATGCCAGATTTGGATCCAGCAACAGGAAAACTCTACACATATCACCAACCAAAAGTGCCAGTTGTAAAAGGAGGGGGAAATGATTGTAAGGGAGAAAGTGAAAGTCGCTCAGCCCTGTTCGACTCTTTGTGACCTCCATGGATTGCTGGAGTGGGTAGCCTTTCCCTTCCCCAGGAGATCTTATCTTCCCAACCCAGGGATCGAACCCAGGTCTCCTGCACCACAGGCAGATTCTTTATCAACTGAGCTATCAGGTAAGGGAGGGGGCACATGCATATCACTCACATGGCTAGGAGAAAAAGAAATCAAATTAATACAACATTGGTGTTAGACCTAATTAACAACACAGATTGCTTCCCCCACTATGCCAATCTTTGGTATTGTGAGGGGTTGATGATGTTTTTAAGAAATTTTTTTTTTCACTTTGTGCCTACTCAAATGTCATACCATACTGACCACTGTATAAGAACATGCTTCTTATACATAACCTTTTTTTCCATATAAAAAGCTATGGTGCATTGCAACCACTAGAAACACCCTAGACTTAACAGTGAAAAGCAAACATTCCAGCTAGACTGTGAGACATAAAGCAAAATTATATTTCCCATGCCTGAAAGATTTTGAATTTGAGATCCTTTCTGATCATTTTCATTTTCAAAAACTACTGTCAGTTTTAGCCATTGACTTTTTTGCCATTAACTTCTAAGTAAGAAGGTGAAGCAAAGGTGGTATTGACTTACTTTAGAACAGGGCTTAATAAAATGTCATATATTTGCTATTCTTTGCCCTGATGTCTGAATGTTTGTTTTCAAGGTTAATCAAAATAGAAAATAACTTTTTACAAAGACATCACAATAAAATAAAGTAAATCTAGTTTTTGTTGTTTTATATAAAAGACATTGTTTTATCTTCTGATATGAAACATAAAATTTAGAGAGCCAAAATTTTTTAAGGATTAAATTTTTATTTTCACTTTTATATACATATCTCCATGTGTATATATTGAATTATTTGATACTTTAGCTTCTTTGACGGTGAATTGGTTTTGATTGTTTAAAGTCTAGTTTCTCTATCAATTTCTTAAAGAGGAGAAAATCTCTATCAAAATCTTTATTTTTCCAATTATCTGTTCTTTTAATCCTGTTCCTCTTTGCTTCATATTTTTAAACTTTAATCTTAAGCACATAGTTATGATAATTTTGTCTTCCTAATGAAATGAGTTATAATTATGAAATCTCTATTTTTAGGAATACACTTTGTGTTAAGGTCAGTTTTATCTATTATTAACACTGCCACTACAGCCTTTTTTTGCTTACTCTTGGCATGCTAAATATATTTCTCCTCATTAGCCATTTACTAAGTAAATCTCTTATTAACAGGGCTGTGCTTATCTTAGAATTGCAGCACTTTTCTTTGTATTATTACTTAAACTGTGTCTGTTAGATGACATATTGTTGGGTCTTTTATCCATTTGGACAGTTTTTAATTTGGGTGTTTAGTTTCTTAATATTTAATATAATTATTGACATAATTCAATTTAGACCTGCCATGCAGTTTTTTTCATTTATCCCCCCTTTTTTTGTTATTCTATTCCCCCTTTTCTCATTTGTTTTTGATTTTTGAATACTTTAAAAATTTTATTTTATCTCCTATCTTATTAACTATAGTTTTTTCCCTTTCTTTTTTTCTGAACTCTATGGATTACAGTGCACATATTCAGTTTTTCCTAACCAACGTAGAGTTAAAATTGCACCAATTGATGTAAATTGTAGACTCAGTACAACTACATATATAAATGAGCCTAAATAGATTATAAATCCAATAAAGTACATTTTTTACTGTAAAAGTATATGAAGAGAAATACTGTTTTCCATTTACCCTTATATTTACCATTTCTTTCTGAGGATCCAATTTGAATTTGGTATCATTTCTTCAGCCTGAATGAATCATTTTAGCTTGATTTAGTATTTCTTTTTATTTATGTATTTTAATTGGAGGCTAATTACATTATTGTATTGGTTTTGCCATACGTTGACATGAATCTGCCCCGGGTGTACATGTGTCCCCATCTTGAACCCCCCTCCCACCTCCCTCCCCATCCTATCCCTCTGGTTCATCCCAGTACACCAGCCCCAAGCATCCTGTATGTATCATGCATCAAACTTGGACTGGCGATTCGTTTCACATATGATAATATACATGTTTCAATGCCATTCTCCCAAATCATCGCACCCTCACCCTCTCCCACAGAGTCCAAAAGACTATTCTATACATCTGTGTCTCTATTGCTGTCTCGTATACAGGGTTATCATTATCATCTTTCTAAATTCCATATATATGCATTAGTATACTATATTGGTGTTTTTCTTTGTGGCTTACTTCACTCTGTATAATAGACTCTAGTTTCATCCACCTCATTAGAACTGATTCAAATGTATTCTTTTCAATTGCTGAGTAATACACCATTGTGTATATGTACCACAGCTTTCTTATCCATTCGTCTGCAGATGGACATCTAGGTTGCTAGCATTTCTTAAGATGTCAGTCTGCTGTTCATTTTTATTCACATATTTCAAACTTCTCTTACTGAATTTAGAATTATTATATCTTCTTGATAAATTGACCTCTTTATTTATTAATATATAACATCTCTCTTGGTCCTGGCATTTTTCCTTGTTCTGAGGTCAACTTGGTTTGATATAATATGAGCACTCTAGTTTTCATCTAAGTGGTGTTTTCAGGTTATAATTTTTTCCATTCTTTAACATTTATATTTTAATACTTAAAGTGGGTTTCCTGTAGACAACATATATATATAGGTTTTGGTTTTCATCCAATCTGACAATATTTACTTTTAATTGGAGTATTTGGGCCAGTGCTATCCAATGAATATAAAATGTGAGCCACAAATATTAGTCACATATATGTAATTTTTAAAAAAATTAGTAGACACACCAAAAATAGTTAAAATACTCTTCAATACTTTGCTTTATTTATCCAAATATATACAAAAATATTCTCATTTAAACAATCAATGTAAAAATATATTACTGAATATTTTACATTATGTTAACTCATACTAAGTTTTTGATAGCCAATGCATGTTTTATACTTATACCATATTTCAATTTGGCCTAAACATATATGTCCCTAATAGGTAAATGTGACTTTAATATTGGATGACACAATATATTCAATGTGGCTATCAATAAGACTGAAGTTGAAGCTATTTTCTATTTGTTCCATCTGATCTTTCTCTTATCAAATATTTCTGCATTTTTATATTAATGATGTTATGAGATTAATTATATGATTCTATTGTATCTTTAGGCAATGGCAAGCCACTCCAGTACTCTTGCCTAGAAAATCCCATGGATGGAGGAGCCTGGTAGGCTGCAGTCCGTGGGGTCGCTATGGGTTGGATACGACTGGGCGACTTCACTTTCACTTTTCACTTTCACACATTGGAGAAGGAAATGGCAACCCACTCCAGTGTTCTTGCCTGGAGAATCCCAGGGACGGGGGAGCCTGGTGGGCTTCCGTCTAGGGGTCACACAGAGTCGGACACGACTGAAGTGACTTAGCAGCAGAGCAGCAGCATTATATCTTTACTGTTAGTTATCTCACTTTGTTCTTTTTTCTTATTAGTAATTGCTTGAGAGTTTACCATATTCATCTTTAACTTAACAGAGTCTAAATTAAGATTATGTTATTATCACTCCAATACAGTGTAAAAATCTTATAAGAGTGTAACTCCATATTCACTTTTCCTCTTTGGTTGTATTGTTGTCATGTTTTATTTCTGTTAATTCTATAAATGTCACCATGCATTATTACTTCTTAATAATAAATGTTAAGTATATTTGTTAATAATGACCAGGAAATGATCTGCTACAGAAATTTTTTAAAGTGAGAACATATATCTTCTTTAAATATTTGAATGTTTATTTAAATATTTTGGGGAAGGAAATGGCAACCCTCTCCAATATTCTTGCCTGGAGAATCCCCATGGACAGGGTAGCCTGCCAGGCTGCAGACCATGGGGTTGCAAAGAGTCAGACACGACTTAGCAACTGAACAACATTCAAATATTTACCATTTCCAGCATTCTCATTCTTTTTGCAGATTCAAATATACGTTTGGTACCAATTAATTTCTGTTTGAATATTTTCCTTAATATTACTTTTAGTATGAATCTTCTTAATTCTCACAATTTTTTTTTGGTATGAAACATTTTTGCCTGTAAGTTTGAAAGATATTGTGATACATGCAATAATTCTAGGTCAAAAAATATTTTTCATTTAGCATCTTAAAGATCTTATGCCATTGTCTTCTGGTTTTATAGTTTCTGAAGTCTGCTTTCATTTTGATATATATTTTTCTCTTTGGCATGTGTCTTTTTCCTCTACCTTCTTTTAAGATTTTCTTAGTATCTCTAGTTTTCAGTGATTTTATTGTAAACCTTAGTGTTGGTTTTATTACCACTATCACGCTGTTGTTATTATTTAAATTATTGAATTTATGTGTCTGTCAGCCATCAAATTTATAAACTTTTAATGACTGTTTCATCACATTTCTTTCCTGCCTCATTATTTTTTCTTCTTCTAGGACTTCAGTTACAAATGTGTTATAATGCTTGAGAGGAACTCAAAAGCCTCTTGATGAAAGTGAAAGAGGAGAGTGAAAAGGTTGACTTGAAGCTCAACATTCAGAAAACTAAGATCATGGCATCTGGTCCCATTACTTCATGGGAAATAAATGGAAAAACAGTGGAAACAGTGTCAGACTTTATTTTGGGGGGCTCCAAAATCACTGAAGATGCTGATTGCAGCCAGGAAATTAAAAGACGCTTACTCCTTGGAAGGAAAGTTATGACCAACCTTGATAGTATGTTAAAAAGCAGAGACATTACTTTGTCAACCAAGGTCCGTCTAGTCAAGGCTATGGTTTTTCCCGTGGATGTGAGAGTTGGATTGTGAAGAAAGCTGATCGCCGAAGAATTGATGCTTTTGAACTAGGTGCTGGAGAAGACTCTTGAGAGTCCCTTGGACTGCAAGGAAATCCAACCAGTCCATTCTAAAGGAGATCAATCCTGGATGTTCATTGGAAGGACTGATGCTAAAGCTGAAACTGCAATACTTTGGCCACCTCATGCGATGAGTTGACTTACTGGAAAAGACTCTGATGCTGGGAAAGGTTGGGGGCGTGAAGAGAAGGGGACGACAGAGAATGAGATGGCTGGATGGCATCACCGACTCTATGGACATGAGTTTGAGTGAACTCCGGGATTTGGTGATGGACAGGGAGGCCTGGCGTGCTGTGATTCATGGGGTCGCAGAGAGTCGGACACGACTGAGCGACTGAACTGAACTGAACTGAACTGAATGTTCCTCTAATAGTGAAAATTATTTTCATCTTTTTCTATGACTTATTTAACATACTTTTCGTTAATATGCCTTTAAGGGTAATGAGGTTTCCTGTGACTTATATACTTATGATAACATTTAGTGTATTTTTTTAAAGTATATGTTGTACTTTTAATCTTTTGAAGATCTATCTGAATTTGTTTACAGCTTCATTATGATTATCGTGTTTAAGATCTCATTATGTTCAAGTTTTCTTTTATATCCTTTATAGAGTAGTTCTAATGTTTATCCCAGTTGTCTTTTAAATTAGCATACTATATAGAGCCACTTTAAGTTTCTAGAAAAAAGTGGGCAGAAAGTACAAAATTCCAATATATACTCAATTTCCCCTAAACTAGACAGTTTTCCCCATATTTAGTATCTCAGAGTACTGTGGCAAATTTTTACAATTGATAACCTATACATATACATTAACTAAAGTATACAGTTTACAGTAGCCTTCATTCTTTGTGTGTATATTTCTATGGGTTTTGACACGTGCATAATGTCATGTATACACCATTACAGTGCGACATACAGATAGCTTCCCAGGCCTAAATAATCCCCTTTATGCCACCTACTCATCCCTCACTCCCAGCACCGAAATCCGGGGCAACCACTGGTCACTATTTCTCTTAGTTAATTTGACTACAGTTTCATCAACTTCATTGATATTTTCCAATGATATTTTCCATTGGTTTTGTGGCCTTTATTGATTTCAGTTTTAAATTTCACTGATTTCTACCCTAATTTTTATTATTAGTTTTGTTCTTACTTTGGATTTAATTTGCTATTTTTCGAGTTTCCTCACCTTGGGTGAGACAGAAATGAAGAGGTGTTTCTGAAGTTTTCCCCACATCAAAGGTAAAATGGGACTGGAGTTTGATATTTCACTTCTCGTAAGTCAGATGGGCTTTATTAAAATACAAGTCAGTTAGATTTTGGTAAAAATATAAACTTTAGAGGGCATTCTTTGTTAAGGATAATAGGATGCTTTTGGAATATTTCAGAATGCTGCATTCTTCTCACACTGTGGGAATCATGAGGACATTTCTCTCTAATGTTCATCCCGGAAACCCTCATAAGCATGAGATACCTTGTATGACCAGCCTGTCTGGAGTCCATAACATTCAAGCTTATCCAAACAGAACTTCCAACAATTCAGCAGTTGCTGTTTAAGTATTTCTAGCAGAGTTCTGCTCTTAGACTTTTGCTCCTAGTGAAGAAAAAGCTTTGAGTTGCAGTATATGAATCTGTCTCCAGTTGCGGCAGTAGTTTGCCCTGTGATCTTCAATTCTCTGATGTATATCA
Organism: Moschus berezovskii; assembly: GCF_049115385.1. NCBI lineage: Eukaryota > Metazoa > Chordata > Mammalia > Artiodactyla > Moschidae > Moschus > Moschus berezovskii. The sequence goes on from NC_142466.1 coordinate 64,121,908, forward strand.
TATATCTGAAAATGATCATTGATTTTTACTTTGTTCATCTTTTTCTTTTCAAAAAAGTGAAAATTTCTAAGATTTCTATACTTTAGACCATAGACTGGAAGTTGTCACAGCTTTTGAAACTCTTCATATGTTAATTCCTTTATGTGCTATTTCTGCATTTATTTCTATCAAATTATTTTTCTCCTGATTAAAATCTGTATTTTTCTACTCTTTTGATTGCCTAGTAACTTTTGACTAGATGCTGGACACTGTGTATTTCATATTGTACAGTAAAGGATTTTTTTTTTTTTTGGCGTAACTTTAAAGAGCACTGTATTTTCACCAGGCAGACAGGTTACGTGTGGGTCATATTAATTAAAAACCTTTCTTTTTAGCTTTTAAAACATGTTAAAAAGTTTAAAAAGGAAAGTGGCTTTCCTGGTGGCTCAGGCAGTAAAGAATCTGCCTGCAGTGTGGGAGACCTAAGATTGATTCCAGGGTTGGGAAGATCATCCCCTGGAGGAGTGCATGGCAACCCACTCCAGTATTCTTGCCTGGAGAATCCCATGGACTTGCAGGCTACAGTCCATAGGGTTGCAGAGTCAGACATGACTGAAGCGATTAAGGCTAACTTACTTTCACTGCTAAGGCCTGATGTATCATGAGGTCTTTCCACTTTGACTTCAAGAACAGAAATTACTTCCATCTTATGTGAACTCAAAAAAATTGTCACCCCTGGCCTTTCCCATGTTCTTTCTGTAATTCAGCTTCCCCTAATGTTTGTGTAGATCAGTACTTAACCAAAGACTCAAAGTGACCCTTCTGCAATTTTCCAAAACTTTCTCATTATGCAACCCCCTCCACTCTCATATTCTGCCTCACATTCACTGTTCATTCCACTTCAGCCTTGCAGAGCTTTACTTCCTTAACTCTGATTACCTGACTCCATTTGTGATCCCCATCCCTGTGCTGTCCATCCAATCATTAAGCTATAATAATGGTACAACCACTTCATGTGCTTCTGCTCTTAGGGATTATCATCCTGTGAGGCCAGAAGTTTTTTCTAGCTTCTAGTTATAGCCTATTTACAAAGCAATTAGTTCTTCATGAACCTACAGAGATGCTTCTGGCTTCATTCACAACAAACATCTAGATGTATTTCAATACTATCAATCTAAGAAAATAATACTTGGGAACTGAAACTATAATAATAATTGATAGCTAATAAAGATAACTATTGCTTTCAAACTATTTATATTCATTGTCCTAATATCAATAAAATTTGTGTTTAGTGATGAAAGTATAAAAATAATTATCCAGTATTAATCTATTTTATATGCTTTATACACAGTAAAAGAACCACAGAGTTAACTACCAACCAGCCATTAAAACAATTCACTTTGTTTTACTTACAAAGTGGAGAATTATGAAAATATATATGCGCATACACATACACAACACACACAAATCTTTCTTTCCTTTATAAAACAAAAATTTATCTGTTATCTATCTTGGAATATTTCATTTTTGCTTGAGTTTATGGAATAAGCTAAATCACACCTTTTCGCTGAAAGTAATGCAAAGGGACAATTCATTAGGCTTCCCGATGCAATGTTATGAGGAAAAACAGGAAAAAATTCTAATTAATCCATATTCCAACAGTTATTATACACAGAAAATTATAAAATTAGAATTATTATACATAACTACATTTTACTCAATGATGAAAAATGTATATGTGTAAGTTTCAAAGTATTTTAAGATTTTAAAAATCTATTTCAGTTCAGTTCAGTCACTCAGTCATGTCTGACACTTTGCGAACACATGAACTGCAGCACACCATGCCTCCCTGTTCATCACCAACTCCCAGAGTTCACCCAAACACATGTCCATTGAGTTGATGATGCCATCCATCAATCTCATCTCCTGTCATCCCCTTCTCCTCTGGCCTTCAATCTTTCCCAGCATCAGGGTCTTTTCAAATGAGTCAGCTCTTCACATCAGGTGGCCAAAGTATTGGAGTTTCAGCTTCAACATAAGTCCTTCCAATGGACACCCAGGACTTATCTTTAGGATGGATTGGTTGGATTTCCTGTAGTCCAAGGGACTCTCAAGAGTCTTCTCCAACACCACAGTTCAAAAGCATCAATTCTTCGGCACTCAGCTTTCTTTGTAGTCCAACTCTCACATCAATACATGACCATTGGAAAAACCATAGCCTTGACTAGACAGACCTTTGTGGACAAAGTAATGTTTCTGCTTTTTAATATGCTATCTAGGTTAGTCATAACTTTCCTTCCAAGGAGTAAGCGTCTTTTAATTTCATGGCTGCAATCAGCATCTGCAGTAATTTTGGAGGCCAGAAAAATAAAGTCTGCCACTGTTTCCACTGTTTCCCCATCCATTTCCCATGAAGTGATGGGACCAGATGACATGATCTTTGTTTTCTGAATGTTGAGCTTTAATCCAATTTTTTCACTCCACTCTTTCACTTTCATCAAGAGACTCTTTAGTTCTTCACTTTCTGCCACAAGGGTGGTGTCATCTGCATATCTGAGGTTATTGATATTTCTCCCGGCAGTCTTGATTCCAGCTTGTGCTCCTCCAGCCCAGTGTTTCTCATGATGTACTCTGAATAACAGTTAAATAAGCAGGGTGACAATATACAGCCTTGACGTACTCCTTTTCCTATTTGGAACCAGTCTGTTGTTCCATGTCCAGTTCTAACTGTTGCTTCCTGACCTGCATACAGCTTTCTCAAGAGGCAGGTCAGGTGGTCTGGTATTCCCGTCTCTTTCAGAATTTTCCACAGTTTGTTGTGATCCACACAGTCAAAGGTTTGGGCATAGTCAATACCATAAATAGATGTTTTCTGGAACTCCCTTGCTTTTCCAATGATCCAGCAGATTTTGGCAATTTGATATCTTGTTCCTCTGCCTTTTTGAAAACCAGCTTAAACATCTGGAAGTTCACAGTTCACGAATTGCTGAAGCCTGGCTTGGAGAATTTCAAGCATTACTTTACTAGCATGTGAGATGAGTGCAATTGTGTGGTAGTTTGAGCATTCTTTGCAATTGCCTTTCTTAGGGACTGGAATGAAAACGGACCTTTTCCAGTCCTGTGGCCACTGCTGAGTTTTCCAAATTTGCTGGCATATTAAGTGCAGCACTTTGACAGCATCAATCATCTTCCAGGATTTGAAATAGCTCAACTGGAATTCCATCACTGCCACTAGCTTTTTTCTTAGAGATGCTTCCTAAGGCTCACTTGACTTCACATTATAGGATGTCTGGCTCTAGGTGAGTGATCACACCATTGTGATTATATGGGTCGTGAAGATCTTTTTTGTATAGTTCCTCTGTGTATTCTTGCCACCTCTTCTTAATATCTTCTGCTTCTGTTAGGTCCCTACCATTTCTGTCCTTTATTGAGACCATCTTTGCATGAAATGTTCCCTTAGTATCTCTAATTTTCTTGAAGAGATCTCTAGTCTTTTCCATTCTACTGTTTCCCTCTATTTCTTTGCACTGATCACTAAGGAAGGCTTTCTTATCTCTCAGTGCTCTTATCTCTCCAGTCCTATTCTTTGGAACTCTGTATTCAAATGGGGATATCTTTCCTTTTCTCCTTTGCTTTTTTGCTTCCCTTTTATCCACAACTATTTGTAAGGCCTCCTCAGACAGCCATTTCACTTTTTTGCATTTCTTTTTTTTTGGGGAATGGTCTTGATTCCTGTCTCCTGTACAATGTCATGAACCTCTGTCCATAGTTCATCTGTCTATCAGATCTAGTCCCTTAAATCTATTTCTCACTTCCACTGTATAATCGTAAGATATTTGATTTAAGTCACACCTGAGTGGTCTCCATGATCCAGTGGATCTCAATGATCCAGCAGATGTTGGCAATTTGATCTCTGGCTCCTCTGCCTTTTCTAAAACCTGCTTGAACATCTGGAAGTTCACAGTTAGCATATTGCTTAAGCCTGGCTTGGAGAATTTTGAGCATGACTTTACTCGCATGTGAGATAAGTGCAATTGTGCGGTAGTTTGAGCATTCTTTGGCATTGCCTTTCTTTGGGATTGGAATGACGACTAAACTTTTCCAGTCCTGTGGCTGCTGCTGAGTTTTCCCAATTTGCTGGCATATTGAGTGCAGCACTTCTACAGCATCATCATTCAGGATTTGAAATAGCTCAACAGGAATTCCATCACCTCCACTAACTTTGTTCATAGTGATGCTTTCTAAGGCCCACTTGACTTCACATTCCAAGATGTCTGGCTCTAGGTCAGTGATCATGCCATCATGATTATCATGGTTGTGAAGATCTTTTTTGTACAGTTCTTCTGTGTATTCTTGCCACCTGTTCTTAATATCTTCTGCTTCTGTTAGGTCCACACCATTTCTGTCCTTTATCGAGCCCATCTTTGCATGAAATGTTCCCTTGGTATCTATTATTTTCTTGAAGAGATCTCTTGTTTTTCCTATTCTGTTGTTTTCCTCTGTTTCTTTGCATTGATCTCTGAGGAAGACTTTCTTATCTCTCCTTGCTATTCTTTGGAACTCTGCATTCAGATACTTATATCTTTCCTTTTCTCCTTTGCTTTTCGCTTCTCTTCTTTGCACAGCTATTTGTAAGGCCTCCTCAGACAGCCATTTTGGTTTTTTGCATTTCTTTTCCATGGGGATGGTCTTGGTCCCTGTCTCCCATACAATGTCACGAACCTCCGTCCATAGTTCATCAGGCACTCTATCTATCAGATCTAGTCCCTTAAATCTATATCTCACTTCCACTGTATAATCATAAGGGATTTGATTTAGGTCATATTTGAATGGTCTAGTGGTTTTCCCTACTTTATTCAATTTCAGTCTGAATTTGGCAATAAGGATTTCAAGATCTGAGCCACAGTCAGCTCCTGGTCTTGTTTTTGCTGACTGTATAGAGCTTCTCCATCTTTGGCTGCAAATAATATAATCAATCTGATTTTGGTGTTGACCATCTGGTGATGTCCATGTGTAGAGTCTTCTCTTGTGTTGTTGGAAGAGGGTGTTTGCTATGACCACTGCATTCTTTTGGCATAAGAATTCCAGAAAAACATCTATTTCTGCTTTATTGACTATGCCAAAGCCTTTGACTATGTGGATCACAATAAACTGTGGAAAATTCTGAAAGAGATGGGAATACCAGCCCACCTGACCTGCCTCTTGAGAAACCTGTATGCAGGTCAGGAAGCAACAGTTAGAACTGGACATGGCACAACAGACTGGTTCCAAATAGGGAAAGGAGTACGTCAAGGTTGTATATTGTCACCCTGCTTATTTAATTTATATGCAGAGTACCTCATGAGGAACGCTGGGATGGAAGAAGCAGAAGCTGGAATCAAGATTTCGGGGAGAAATATCAATAACCTCAGATATGCAGATGAAACTACCCTTATGGCAGAAAGTGAAGAACTAAAGAGACTCTTAATGAAAGTGAAAGAGGAGAGTGAAAAGGTGGGCTTGAAGCTCAACATTCAGAAAACAAAGATCATGGCATCTGGTCCCATCACTTCATGGGAAATAGATGGGGAAACAGTGGAAACTGCCGGGAGCCAGCGAGGGAAATCCTACCTGTGGCAAAGGTCAACTGGGGAAGAGGCCTCATGGGCAAAGGCTAATCAGGACTCGAGGAACCCCCTGGACTTACCTGAGCATCTACCCCAAAGAAAACCGGAGTCTGACTGCCTTACTATCTTACGCCTCTTATCAAGTCCTCTAATACTTACGGGGGCTTCCCCCCAACCACCTTTCTCTGAAAACATTAATTCAGAGCTGTAGTTAAAAAGTTCTCCTTGGCTTAATAGGAGTGTTCCAATCCAAGCCCCTCTGATAGCTTTCTAACTTGCATGACAAGTTTGTCCGGGCTCTTACAACTATGAGTGTGACTGTTTATAGCCTCCCAGCCATGCAAGGACAGAAAGCCTAATATTCTAAAATACAGGAGTCTGTTGAAGAAGTTAAAATCATTAGAGTAGTACTAAAAAAGATTTCATTGTTGAATCAATGCTTGCTGCAAGGTTTCCTCTATCTATTGTATCCTTGGAAATATATTAATCACATATAGAGAATATAAGTAGTAGCCTTTGATTTAACCACATCAGATCTTAAGTTAATAAATTCCTTTCTTGTAGCTCACTACACCTGTGCCTTATAGGAATGTAACTTTGTCATGTGTCTAGCACCTGACTTTAGGAAAATCATCTTAAAAGAATATAAGACTTTTTCTAGCTAACTAACCTTTGTTAGGAGAGAGGGCCATAAACTGTTAGCAGGCCACCTGGCCAGAAGATGATGTAAACCACCCAAAACTTTTGTATATCATGAGACATACAAAAATGAGCCCTGATCCTGATAAGGGTCAAGACTGCTGACCCCGCGTGATTTTGGCTTGACTCTGTACCTCTCTCTATTTTTTATGTGCACAACTTAGGGTATAAAAGCAGCACTGGAAAATAAAGTTTTGGGCCTTGCTCACTGAAGCTTGGTCTCCCCGTGTCGTTCTTTCTCTTTTTCTGTCCTTTTCTCTATTCTCCTTTTTCTGGTTGAGATCCTTGGAGCGCTGAGCCCTCTGAGTTTACTTATCTGCCTGGGCTTCTAAGACCCACTCGACGGGGTGCCCTGGTGGGGTGCCTCCAGTGATTCGAGAGGGCGCCTGTGGCCTACGTAAACAGAGCAAACCCCGTGCTGGGGTTTTATTGGTTTCCAGCGTAAACCAAGGAATCATCAGCCCCTGTCTCTCTCTCTCTCTCTCTCTCTCTCTCTCTCTCTCTGACGCCAACGCCGTTCATCCCGAGGATGCCCTGGGCCATATCGAGGCTGGTCCCCAATAGGAAACAGTGTCAGACTTTATTTTTGGGGGCTCCAAAATCACTGTGGATGCTGATTGCAGTCATGAAATTAAGACGCTTACTCCTTGGAAGGAAAGTCATGACCAACCTAGATAGTATATTAAAAAGCAGAGACATTACTTTGCCAACCAAGGTCCGTCTAGTCAAGGCTATGGTTATTCCAGTGGTCATGTATGGATGTGAGAGTTGCACTATGAAGAAAGCTGAACGCAATAGATGGGTTTGAACTGTGGTGCTGGAGAAGACTCTTGAGAGTCCCTTGGACTGCAAGGAGATCCAACCAGTCCATTCTAAAGGAGATCAATCCTGGGTATTCATTGGAAGGACTGATGCTAAAGCTGAAAGTGCAATACTTTGGCCACCTCATGCGACGAGTTGACTCACTGGAAAAGTCTCTGATGCTGGGAGGGATTGGGGGCGGGAGGTAAAGTGGACGACGGAGAATGAGATGACTGGATGGCATCACCGACTTGATGGACATGAGTTTGAGGAACTCTGGGAGTTGGTGATGGACAGGGAGGCCTGGCATGCTGTGATTCATGGGGTCGCAAAGAGTCGGACACGACTGAGCAACTAAACTGAACTGAATTGAACTGAGTGGTCTAGTGGTTTTCTCCACTTTCTTCAATTTCAGTCTGCATTTGGAAATAAGGAGTTCATGATTGGAGCCACAGTCAGCTCCTGGTCTTGTTTTTGCTGACTGTATAGGGCTTCTCCATCTTTGGCTGTAAAGAATATAATCAACCTGATTTTGGTGTTGACCATCAGGTGATGTCCATGTGTAGAGTCTTCTCTTGTGTTGTTGGAAGAGGGTGTTTGCTATGACCAATGTATTCTCTTGGCAAAAGTCTATTAGCCTTTGCCCTGCTTCATTCTGTACTCAAGGCCAAATTTGCCTGTTACTCCAGGTTTTCCTTGACTTCCTACATTTGCATTCCAGTTTCCTATAATGAAAAGGACATCTTCTTTGGGTGTTAGTTCTAGAAGGTCTTGTAGGGTTCATAGAACTGTTCAACCTCAGCTTCTTCAACATTACTGTTCAGGGCATAGACTTGGATTACCATGATATTGATTGGTTTGCCCTGGAAACAAACAGAGATCATTCTGTCGTTTTTGAGATTGCATCCAATACTGCATTTCGGACTCTTTTGTTGACTATGATGGCTACTCCATTTCTTCTAAGGGATTCCTGCCCATTTCTTCTAAGGGATTCCTGCCCACAGGAGTAGATATAATGGTCATCTAAGTTAAATTCACCCATTCCAGTCCATTTTAGTTCACTGATTCCTAAAGTGTCGATGTTCACTCTTGCTTTCTCCTATTTGACCACTTTCAATTTGCCTTGATTCATGGACCTAACGTTCCAGCTTCCTATGTAATATTGCTCTTTACAGCAATAAACCTTGCTTCTATCACCAGTCCCATCCACAACTGAGTGTTGTTTTTACTTTGTCTGCATCCCTTCATTCTTTCTGGAGTTAATTCTCCAGTGATCACCAGTAGCATATTGAGTACCTACCGACCTGAGGAGTTCATCTTTCAGTGTCCTATCTTTTTGCCTTTTCATTTTTGTATACAAAACAGGGCTTCCCTGGTGGCTCAGTGGTAAAGAATCCACCTGCCAATGCAGGAGATGGATATTTGATCCCTGGGTCAGGAATGTTCCCTGGAGAAGGAAATGGCAACCCAGTTCAGTATTCTTGTCTGGGAAATCCCATGTATGTGGGCTATAGTTTATGGGGTCGCAAAGAGTCAGACATACCAGAGAGATTGAACAACAGTATGCAAAACAACTGAGGAGAAGTATCATTAAATCAACACTTCCCCTCCCTGTTGTGTAACTATGTCAAACACACAAAATCCCCCAAAACTTTAAAGCGTAGTAAACTATTTAAAAATGGATACATATTATCTTTAATAATTTTAGTTCAGTGATGAGAACTGTTTTTTAATGATTGATACATAGGTTATATTGTTAGAATGGAGATAGGCAAGTTTACATCATGAACCCACAGACCTTTTTGGATTGAAAAGTGGAAGTGTCAGTCGCTCAGTCATGTCCCACTCTTTGTGTTCCCATGGACTATAGCCTGCCAGGCTCCTGTGTTCATCAAATTCTCCACACAAAAATACTGGAGTGGGTTGTGATATAACCAAATCCAGTTTGTCCTGGATGCTTTGTAGTGTACTCAAAGATCCATGGTCAAATTTCAGCATCATGGAAAAATAACAAAGCCAGTGAAAGAAAATTTACTAAAGGTAGAAGGAAACCATATCTTTCTAATACAGTTGGAAAGATATCCAATGTATCAATTGGATATTGACATCCAAAAAGTTATCCAGTGTATCACTTGATATCCAATATATCAATGATACAGTGCATCATCACAGGATACAACAAAGATGCGACAGTGATCTTATATTTTAGATACAGGAAACTGAAACTTACTCCAGTTTATAATTCCTCAGAGTAGAATCCCAACCTGGAGAAAAGCTTTGTGAGAAATCTCAAAGAGCTCTATCACAGTAGACAGAATTAAGACAAGTTTAATAACTTACTCTTAGTTATGTTGTCAATGGGTTTTGATACAGGGAAGACTGGGAGGACAAATAACTCTCCTGTCCAAGGATTCATTGCACATCTGCATAAGGCAGCATTCTGTAATTTAAAAAAAAAATTGATAAGCAATTTCAACTCCAATTCAGCTAAGACTTGAAATGGACATCCTTCCATATTTGATTCAGAGGATCCTTCTTTCTCAGAGAAGGCAATGGCAACCCACTCCAGTACTCTTCCCTGGAAAGTCCCATGGGCAGAGGAGCCTGGTAGGGTGCAGTCCATGGGGTCGCTAAGAGTTGGACATGACTGAGCGACTTCACTTTCACTTTTCACTTTTCACTTTCATGCATTGGAGAAGGAAATGGCAACCCACTCCAGTGTTTTTGCCTGGAGAATCACAGGGAAGGAGGAGCCTGGTGGGCTGCTGTCTATGGGGTGGCACAGAGTCGGACACGACTAAAGCAACTTAGCAGCAGCAGCAGCAGCCTTCTTTCTTAAGCTCGTTTTTTGTTTTTCTTTTTTTAATTTATGAATCTATAGAAAATAAATGAAATAAAAACATTTACTACTTAACTAAAATTGTCCATTTGGTTGAGTGGGGTTATCATCTCACATATTTCTATTTCCCTAAGCATTGTGTCCTTACCCTGAGTCATATCTTTGTCACTCATTTCTAGCATATCAAGCATGAGATCTGCAAACCTACACTTCTAGAGAAATATAAGCAATTTACCAGAATTCACAGTCAGTTATCAAACTCTGTATGCCTGGTTTGTGTAGTATTGATGAATTTACACTCTCTTTGGCTTACATAAAAGTGAGAATGAGGATGAAAGATATTGTATATATTAATAACCAAACATTAAAACAAAATAGACTTATTGAAGATCAAGACTGCCTCCTCCCCTCAGCCTATGATAGCAGATGCAGTTTCTATATAGAGAACATAGTTTTAAAATCTTATCTCAAGTGTCCAAGTCTATCCCTTGAGAAAAATAGGTTTGGCATTGAGGGTAATAGCATTTTTTTAACATTCAATATCTTGTCTCATCAATTATTTTAGTAAAGTTTGCTATACAACTGTATTCCCGTCACTCCCAAAATATCACTGACAGACTGTAATACAGTTCCTGAACCTTGATTCAAAGCTGGGCAGCAATCTCACGAAAACTATTTTTTTCCCCTGTAATGTGTAACATGTGGGTTTCTTGGCTTACAAAGAGACTTTAAGAAGGCATGATTCTTTAATAATATACCACAGAGAAAATGTTCCTTAAAGTATGCTTTAAGATAAAAATAATCTAATTATGTAATTATGGATAGAGAAAGAGCTCTATGTGGTTAGCCTGGATCCAACTATGATAATATGATTTTCATGAAATTGGCACAGTTTACAATTGAGACCGCAAATATTAGATTGCTCATCATTGGTGGGCTTTCGGTAAGATTTTAATCATGAACAGGCAGTGACTGCATCAAATACCACTTAAGTTTGAAATCAAACAGTCTGTTTCCTATATTAAGTACAATTTAAGGAGACATCACCTTTGATTCACATGTAAATATCTGGCAAAAATCCTTAAGCTACTTGTTGGCCCATTTTTCATCTTTGGTAGATGGGAACATAATTTGCCAATATAAGGAGCTACTGTATCTCATTGACTTAGGGATGTGATCCAAATCCAGAAGATACTTTAGTTTTTGATATTGTTTACACTTCAGTTCAGTTCAGTTTAGTTCAGTCGCTCAGTCGTGTCCGACTCTCTGCAACCCCATGAATCACAGCACACCAGGCCTCCCTGTCCATCACCAAATCCCGGAGTTCACTCAAACTCATGTCCATCAAGTCGGTGATGCCATCCAGCCATCTCATTCTCTGTCGTCCCTTTCTCCTCCCGCCCCCAATCCTTCCCAGCATCAGACTCTTTTCCAGTGAGTCAGCTCATTGCATGAGGTGGCCAAAGTATTGGAGTTTCAGCTTTAGCATCAGTCCTTCCAATGAACACCCAGGATTGATCTCCTTTAGAATGGACTGGTTGGATCTCCTTGCAGTCCAAGGGACTCTCAAGAGTCTTCTCCAGCACCACAGTTCAAAAGCATCAATTCTTCAGTGATCAGCTTTCTTCACAGTCCAACTCTCACTTCCATACATGACCACGGGAAAAACCATAGCCTTGATTAGATGGACCTTGGTTGGCAAAGTAATGTCTCTGCTTTTTAATATACTATCAAGGTTGGTTATAACTTTCCTTCCAAGGAGTAAGCGTCTTTTAATTTCCTGGCTGCAATCAGCATCCGCAGTGATTTTGGAGCCCAAAAAAATAAAGTCAGTCACTGTTTCCACTGTTTCCCCATCTATTTCCCATGAAGTGATGGGACCAGTTGCCATGATCTTTGTTTTCTGAATGTTGAGCTTCAAGCCAACCTTTTCACTCTCCTCTTTCACTTTCATCAAGAGGCTTTTTAGTTCCTCCTCACTTTCTGCCATAAGGGTAGTGTCATCTGCATATCTGAGGTTACTGATATTTCTCCCAACAATCTTGATTCCAGCTCGTGCTTCTTCCAGCCCAGCGTTCCTCATGATATACTCTGCATATAAGTTAAATAAGCAGGGTGACACTTAGCAAAACACAATTCACAGCTTCTACCAAAAAAAAAAAAAAAAAAATGGACTTACAGCCCTCTCTATAACAAAGAAACATAAACTACTCAAAATATTTAGGGAGCCAAAAAAGAGGGGAAAAAAGCCTTCGAATTTCTTTTAGGTGCATGAAGTATACATAACTTTAAAACTTAAGGATTTAGCTTACCTAAATATATGCCTGGATTTAAAGATCACAGGGGAAAATGTGGTCTAAAAATAAGTTTGAGGTTTTATTCCAACTATATTATTTATAAAATAATTCATGAAGACTGATGATTTCAAAACAGAGCTGTGTCATCATTTTCTAATTCATGTAAAACAAATGGCAACATTTTGAACATGTGTCTGTCTTTCATAACATTATGCATTTTTCCTATCCCCATAAAAGCTCACTACATGTATAACAGTATCTTTAACTAAAGAACTTGCAGTCATCCAAACAAATTGAGACAACTACAAACTATAAACTAAAAAGTAACTGAATGGGTGATTTTTTCATTGGACCTTATTTCAAAATTAAGGTTAGAAAAATATGAATTTGGGCTATTTTCCCTAGGGTTACACTATTCTCACCTGTATTTGTAAGGAATGAGAAATGAATGAAGAAATTCTTTCTTGCTCAAAGATTTACAGTGAGGAAGTAACTAAGGAAGAATCATCTGTGGCCACTTTGAAGTGTCTCAACCTTTTAGTGAAAATGTTTATCTCATTGGAAGTTTATCTTGTTGGAATAAAAATGTGTGTATCTGGACACAAGAAAATTAACTGTGGATATAGAACAACTGTAGATTTACTTTTTGAAACAAAACATTCTTAGTGAAGAAATACATATGCAAATAAATAGATAGTGGTCAAAAAATATGTGGCCTACAGTTTAAAAAAAGAGGGAAAAATTACTGTTCTTTTTTCATATTTGAGAATGTCAACCACAGATAAAGACAATTTGCTGCCTTTATTCCCCCAGTTCTATAAAATATTTGGCTTGTTAATTTTATGACACTTCAAACAGAAGCCTCCAATGTATAACATTTTATAAAATTTCCAAAACTGACCACAATTTTATTTGTCTACCAAACTCTGACTCTTTTACAAGTTGTAATTACTAACACTTTTGAGGACAGTTGAATTTAAAAGAAAGAATTCCCACATATACGACCTGAATTTGAAAATTTTTCCTAAATTAATTTCCATGGAAAATATATCACACAATGGAATATAAATTGATAGATTTTTATAATTAATATCTATTCTTTTCAAAAATACTTCCTAGTCTAGAACCAGTCAATGATTTTCATTTTTACCATTTAGTACCAGATAATAACCCTTCTTTTTTTTAATTTTGGGAACATCTTACTATTTATTTATATATGGCTGTGCTGGGTCTTCACTGCTGCACGGGCTTGTCTCTTGTTGTGTTGTGCAGGGTTCTTATTGTGGTAGCTTCTCTTGTTGCGGAACATGGGCTCTGAACACTCAGGCTTCAGTAATTACAGCATCTGGGCTCTAGAGCACAGGGTCAATATTTGTGGCTCATGGACTTAATTGATCTGTGGCATGTGGGATCTTCCCAGACTAGACACTGAACCTGTGTTTCCTGTATTGGCATGTGGATTCTTTACCTCTGAGCCACCAGGGAAGTACAATCCTTCATTCTTATCTTTTGATTTTGTCCAAGTCCATCCAAATAATTATGCTTCAATGAAATTTCACTTTCCTTTAAATATTGTTCTATACAATTTATTTCCAGAGAGATACAGAGCTATTTTTCCATGGATTAGAAAGAATGACTGTAACATTTTTCCCAGTTTCTTTTTTTCCACTTGATTTGTAAGATTTGTTTTGTGACTCAATATACTAAAGTAGTTGTGACATTGGCCTATTAAAATCTAAATACTTTAAGCTCAAGCAATATTTAAAATGAGTAATTTCATTATATCCTTAGCCTTTAGAGGAAAACAAAGTAAAGAATTACCATTTCAAGTTTATATCAAACTGCCAAGGAAAGCCACCAGGCCTTCTCAAAACCAACTGCTCTCCTCCATGATTAAAGTAAGATAGCTGACCTGTTAGTTCAGTTCCATTTTCAGTTTCAGCAATGTCTTAATTGGGAAATTGCAAAACAATGTTGTCATGCAAGACTTCCAGGAGTACATCTGTTTCTAATGTACGGTGCATAATTTAATGACGAGACACTTCAGTGGTCTACCCACTGAAAATCTCAGTTGTTAAATATGTCTGGAGCAAGACATCTTTAAATAGTAGGCACTTTTTTGGTACATTAATTTTCTCACACTCAGAAGCAGAAAATGTAATTCTAACTGTCACTTTGTATAAAGCTCTGTTTACTTTAAAATGCTATTTACAGCCTAAATGTCTTGTTCAAACTGATTAACTATAGTAGAATTTAAAGCTTTTATAAAAGCTATTATGGTTAATGTTTTTAGAAATTTTTTTCTTCCCTTTACACTATAGTTTAAGAAACCTATTTAATTGGCAATAAAGCATAGACTCTCAAGGCAAATCTTGAAAAAGATAAACCAACCAATTTCCAGAAGACACTGAAATCTAAAATGCAAGCCACAACTTGGTGTAGAGCTAGAAGTATAAACAGAGAAGGTAAACACTTCTCCAAGAGATTAGGAATGGAGAGTCAAAGCCAAAATAACCATCCCCAGACCACAATGGCCCAGTGGTTACCAACAGTATCTTCAATGATTCAGCTTGGCTAACCACATGCTTGCTAAGTGGCTTGGTATACAACAAATATCTCACAGTGTATAAGATCTAATTATATGTGGTTAAATGTGGGTATCCTGTTTAGAACTTGTCTGACCAGTATCCTGAAGAGATAACAAATTTATGGTAAAGGGAAAATATCCCACTAAACAATTACAAGTAGAAGAACTTTTATTAAAATTGTTTCAGCATTATTATTAGCCTCCATTTTCAGTTATAGACAGTGCCTTGAAACCATCAACTCCACTATTCATTTAGACTATCAGATAACTCCTGTATTCAGATTTAATCCTAACCTATTTAAGATTGAAAAAATATTTCCCAGTGAGATCTTATTATTTATTTAATTTTTTGCAGTAGTTGACTATGGGAAAAATAAGACTCTCTAGCAAAATGTAGAGACTTTGAAGAGAGCTTTAAAATTAAATTAATGATTATGTCACTTATAATTGTGACATAATCTTACAAGAAAAGTATTTGAACTTCTAACCTTTGAGTCACTGAAAACTATTGCAATCAGAGGTTTCTCAAGAGGAATTGAGAGATGACAGATGAAGTGACTTTAGAGATCCATTTTGTCCTTGTTTCTCTAATTCAGGCTCAGTTCAGTTCAGTTCAGTCGCTCGAAACACTCCTATTTTTAATAGCACCATAAGGCTCTCCTACATAGACTGTTGCTTGTCAAATACCTAAGATGTATCATTTTTCTGCAATCATGTCTTCCCCAATAATTTAACATTTTTCTGATCTCCTTTCTCTGACTTCCAGCCACTAGGTACACAGAAAATACACACAAATCTTTAATGAATGACTAAATTCTTACCTTAGAAACTTAATTTTGCTGGGAAAATATATAATAAATTTTTCAATGAAATGTAGATTTATTTTTTAAATCATTTTTCTTATTTGGGTGACTATTAAAGACATAAATTTGGATACTGTCAGCATGTAGGTGATATTTAAGCCAGTATTTGGATGAGATCTTCAAGGAAGTGAATGTAAGTAAAGAATCAGAACATCAAATATTGAACTCAGGACCACAGCAATGAGAATCAAACAGATAAGGAGAAGCCAGCAAAGGAGACTGGAAAAAGAATAATGAGTGACGTGGCAGGAAAAAGCAAACTGTATGGTGACTTATAAGCTAAATGAGGTCACCTAGTCCTGGGTGTTCATTGGAAGGACTGATTTTAAAGCTGAAACTCCAATACTTTGGCCACCTCATGCAAAGAGTTGACTCACTGGAAAAGACTCCGATGCTGGAAGGGATTGGGGGCAGGAGGAGAAGGGGACGACGGAGAATGAGAAGGCTGGATGGCATCACCGACTCGATGGACATGAGTTTGAGTGAACTCCAGGAGCTGGTGATGGACAGGGAGGCCTGGCGTGCTGTGATTCATGGGGTTGCAGAGAGTCGGACACGACTGAGCAACTGAACTGAACTGAACTGAAATGAATCATGGAAGATGGTGTGATCAACACTGTTAAGTGATACAATAAGATCAAATAGCATGAGAACCGCAAACCAGCCACTCATCTAGCTGTATGAAGGTTATGTGTAAGCTCAATAATATCATTTTTTTGGTGGAGTAATAGAGACTGGTAAAATATTAATAGAAATTGGAGAAGCCCATTTAGTCATCTCTTTTTAAGAGTCTTAGTATAAAGGGGAGCAAAGAAATGTGATGGCAGCTGGCAAGGGAAGTATGGTTACGAGAAGTTGTTGTTTATGCACAGTAGTCTGTTATCTGTTATTCTCAAACTCCTAGTTGACTCCCCCATCCCTTTCCCGTTAGATAAAGATAAAACAAGCCATAAATTTGTTTTCTATGTCTGTGAATCTGTTTCTGTTTCATACATGGATTCATTTGTATTATCTTTTTAGATTCCACATAAAAGTGCTATCTTATAATATTTGTTTTTGTCTGACTTACTTTGCTTAGTAAAGTAAAAGTAGTCGCTCAGTCGTGTCCGACTCTTTGCAACCCCATGGACTATAGCCTACCAGGCTCCTCTGTCCATGGGATTTTCCAGGCAAGAATACTGGAGTGGGTTGCCATTTCCTTCTCTAGGGGATCTTCCCAACCCAGAGACTGAACCCGGGTCTCCAGCATTGCAGACAGACACTTTACCATCTGAGCCACCAGGGAAGCTTTAGTAGGGGATACTATATTCAGTATCTTGCAATAACCTATAATGTAAAATAATCTGAAGTACATATAGAATTGAATCACTTTGCTATACCTAAAACTAGCACAATACTCTAAATTAACTATATTTCAAATTGAAAAAGATAAAAAAGAGAAGTTTTTGTTTAAGATGAGGAAATAATAGCACAAGAATAATCAAGAAGAGAAGGAAGATAATAAGAAAGAAAGGAGAGAACTGATGGGAAAATGTCTCTGGGTAGACATAAGGTGTTTGATTATCTAGGCTACATGTTGAGTAACTGTATTTAGAAACATGGAAGGAAGAGTTGGTGGGGAATATGGGGACAGATGCCAGTGAAAATCTGTTCTGATTGCTCTAAATGTTATAACCTGAGAGTGAGCATGGGAAAGGAGGAAAGAGGATACAGTATAAAAATTTTTGGAAGAAAGTAGAATTAACGAACAAGACATATATTTTATGGCTGCTTAACAAATTGGTTTGAACATTATTTAAAAAGTTGCTTCTAGTTTAAGAAAATCCTTTCTCAAGATGAGAGAATTTTAAGAAGCCTAACTGTACTATAGCATTAGAGTCTGCATTCCTTTTACTTCTGTTTGATTATAGAATATTTAAACACATACACATAGAAAAGTGTTTCAATAATTATCAACCTAAAGGTCAATCATTATTCTCTAGTTGCATATAAACTATAAAATATATATTTAAAGTTCTACATGCTATTAATATATACTATCTGGCCTTTTACAGAAAAGTTTGTTGCTCCATGATCTAGGAAGTTAAAATCATAGATCATGCCCTTATTTTAGCATTTGACAACTATTGTGATGTAAATGTCCACATCATGCAAATTACAAGACACCAATGTGATAATCACTGAAGTCAGAGTTGGAAAGACCTGCAAATCCACATATTGCGGTTTCTATTTTTACTGTATAGTTATGAATCCTATAAGTAACTTCGGCAGCACAGATAATAGCAAATTGTAGTTAAATAATTAGGAATTGATGAATTTTAAGAATGCATTTCTTTTGCTTTTAAGATTATTTAACTATAAGTTTATACAATTTTAGTAATGGCTTTGTGTAACAACTTGCTCACAAGAGTACTGAAAATTTAACAATCCGCTTTCAAAGACTGATATAAGGTAGCTCCATTTCATCACTTCTCTCATCCCCCTAACCATCTTTTTAGTTGACGTCTTTGAGCTTTGATTTTGAACCCCTAGTGGAGACACATCACCGCCCTATTGATAGTATATTTTATTGTCTGGCAATCTAGCTATGAATTAATAGCCTCAAACATTAAGCCTTACACAGAAAAATTTTAAAACCCAAATACTTCAGTCTGATTACATTTGATGGCTGGATGGCATCACCGACTCGATGGACATGAGTTTGAGTGAACTCCGGGAGTTGGTGATAGACAGGGAGGCCTGGCGTGCTGTGATTCATGGGGTCGCAAAGAGTCAGACATGACTGAGTGACTAAACTGACTGAACTGATAGTCATAAAGGTTCCTCTTGCAGAAAAAGAACGATTTGACTATCTCTGAAGGGTCTGAACTGAACTGAACTGAACTGAAGGGTCTTTGAGATTTGAGAAGACTTGGTTGAGGGGAGGTATTAATGAATTTAAGAAAAAAATATGTATTGAGACTTTGAAATTCTCTTTTTGCCACCTGATTAACATATGCACTTCACCACAGGTCTATCACAAGCAGTTTCCTAGGGTCCGAGTGGAGGCTGTGGGGTATAAGAGTGATAGTTCCACCTTCTACTAAATAACAAACACCATTGGTTTATCAGTGAACTTGTACCTTCAGAGACTGGTCATAGCCTGTCCACCTCAACATGGATCTTCAAGCACATCACTAGTACTTAATTATAGCTGAATATGAGATTAAGCCTTGGGCCCATCTCTGGATATAATGTCTCATAGACATTTACATATATACTTTTTTTCTGTTTTCAATATGCTGTAGACTTTTTAAAAATTTTGTATAGTTTCAGAATAACTTTTGAAAAGTCTTAAGCTTTTCTTGATAGAAATAAAATAATGCTCAGAGTTCCTGAATTTCAACATCAGGCAGGTATAGATGAGAACAAGCAGCCAGTGCACCTAATATGGAAATGCAGAGCACAGTTGGAACCTGCAAGTGGAAATATCACTCAAATTTATCATAGGCTTGATTTATGGTAGGCATCCTTTAATTTACCCAAATATCCTTCCATTTGTTAAATGTAGCAGACCAAATATTTGGGCTGAGAGAAAGAGTAAGTTCATACCTTAGCTATATTTTTGGTAATTCATCAGATAAAAATGTGAGAAACCTTTCTACATTATAGCTTATGATCCAGGAAAATCAAGAGACAGTGCCTTCATTCTGAAGACCTCACAAAGTGGTTTTCTTTGATCAAAAAATGAATGAGACACTAAAATATGGTCATGGAAGAATTTAAGACAGGGAGATGCTCAAACCCTCCCTGAGTCTGCTATTCAGTTCAGCACCTGAAAAGAAATTATTCAAATACAAAGGAATTACCATGTGAATGGCGTTTCCGCACAATTTCTGCATATGCTGCCTTGCATTTTTATCAAGACGACAAACATACACCAGCGTGAGAAAGCAGATGCCTTTTTCCCCCATATCTTTTGAACATCAGTATTTCCCAGCAGTTAAATGCATGTGATAATGGCCAGCACAGAGAAACGTTTTGATTTAGATCCAAACTCTTCACCCAGAAGCAGCTTTTTGTTGTATATTTTAAGCTTGGAGCTTTTGATGCAGATTTCATTATATGGCAGATCATTTAAATAAGAAGGCAAGGAGGCTGACTGAGGGGGAACTTCATAAGATGTTGGAGTCTCAAAGAATATTTCAGTTCAGAGGGATTTCTTTTTCGGAGCCAAATTCAGATCCCACCTACTGAGTTAAAGCAATTAATTATTAACCAGAGACATATTAAAATTACAAGATATCAGGTTGACAGCACGTTGCAAGGAGCCTTCAGATTGAGATTTCCCAACCTAATGATGATGATAAGATAGGACTGAATAGCAAATTGCTATTGCTTTCAGTTGAAAATTTGAAAGTGCTATGCCCTGATCACTTGTTACAGAGAACTGCTATTCATTCAGCCAAACTCCTAAAAGAAATCAACCCAGGGTCTGGTGTGGTGGCAGCTGAGATGTTAATTCACAAGACAGCAAGCAGAGAGAAGCTGCTAAGTGGCACAGTGGGTTAATGACACACTACAGTGCTTCACCATGGGAGACATATGGGTTGAATCCCGGCATTGTTCGCAAGTGAAAATTGGTTTGCCAATCTTAGCTCGATCCCTGGTGGATGGTTGTCCTTGTCCTGGACCTCCTCAGATGCGGTCCTAATTTTCTGCACAGGAGAGGCTCAAGTCTGGAAGAGCAGGAGGCTTACTTATAAGAGTGCAATTGGTTTGGCAGAATCAGAGGAGGAAATGGGCCCAATATCCTCCTTCTTTTAATCCAGTCCCTACCAGTATCTCATTTTCACAAGCATGAAAATCCACTCCGGGCAGCAAAAGAAAGAAAGGCAATAAACAAGGTCAATTTCCTTTCTGAAAAAACTACATCCCCAAAGAGCTAAGAGGGCTTAGCGTCAATTTATTAAAAAGGGGATATTTGTTTGCAACAAGCCTTGCCCCCAGTTGAGAATCATGGAACCAAAAGCTTAAGATATGGGTGGAACAGTCTAGTCAAAAATATATACATCTGCTAGAATAATAGTATAATATATGACTGTGTAATTTTTCTCACTATAATACTCATGATCTTAGTATCAAGAGAATGTATACAGTATTAATAATTTTCTAATGTATTTGTGTATTTTAGATTATAAAAGAGTCTTCCCTTTAAGAGAAAGACATTCACTTAATTTACTGTCTTGGAAAAAAATCACCAGGAATAGACATTTAAAAATTGCAAACAAAAGAAAATCATGAGAGAAAAAGAAATTTAATTAAAAACTTCATACACAAGGAACTCAAAAAGGAAACAGGAGGAAATTACAGAAATGGCTAATACTAAATATTTCCAATTTAGAAAATTTAGAAAAAGTATGGAAAAGAAACTAAAGCTTTGAGGGGAAAATGGAATGAAATATAAAAAAAGATTAGGAAGAAATATCTAGAACAAAAAATGGTTTAACGTTTAATGAAAATTAGAGGTAAATACCCATAGAAGACTTTTTAAATAGTCATACATTAACAGTTAAACTGTTAATGTTTTTGGCATTGTGCTTTGTACCATTTATTAAAAAAAAAAAAAAAATTACCAGAGACTGGGTGACTTATAGACAAGAGACATTTATTTCTCATAGTTCTGGAGACTGGGAAGTCCAAGATCAAGGCACCAGAAGATCTGGTAAAAATAATAATAATAATAAATAGTCATACAATAAAAAATAAAATGTTGAAATAATCTTTGTGGATTTCAAGCTATCCAGATATTCCAACCTCTATAATCACTACTTTCTGGGATTATTTAATATACTCTTTCCTTAATTCTGCCTTTAGTCAATTATTCCTTTTTAAATCTTTTAACTGGTATTGGGAGTGGCTCATTGAATCAATATTAAAAGAATATATGAAATAGGGAGATACTACAGAAAGATTTAATTGAAGGTGAGATTTATTAGTATCATATTGAAGTAGAAAATAGAAGAAAATCTGAAATGCAAAATTGTTTGAATAAAAATTTACTTTTAATTAATTATTTCCAGCAGCCATGATCTCTAAAAGACAGATGCATCAAGCCCACATTTTTCTTTCTTTGGAATTTTGGCTCATCCTTTCTAAAAACAGTCAACATCATGAAGCAAACTCTATCCATTATTCACATCCAAAAGACTCTTTTATTCATTCATGGTCAATTTGTCCCCCAATTCCCACTCTCATTCCTCTATTCACAGAAAGTTTCCAAATGAGCTTTTAAAATTCTGTTCTCACATCAGTCTCAGCCCTCTTTGGATTGTCTCCACCCTTTCAGCCTATACAAATCTAATTCATTGTTATTCCTTCCCTATAAAGGCTACACTGGCACCTGTGGTCCATAGGGGTCTCCTACTCCTATAACAGTGAACTCATTAGGAATTGTCAGTTCAGTTCAGTTCCGTCGCTCAGTCATGTCTGACTCTTAGTGAACCAGCGGACTGCAGGGCACTAGGCCTCCCTGCCCATCACCAACTACCGGAGTTTACTCAAACTCACGTCCATTGAATCAGTGATGACATTCAAACATCTCATCCTCTGTCATCCTCTTCTCCTTCTGCCTTCAATCTTTCCCAGCATCAGCGTATTTTCCAATGAGTCAGTTCTTCACATTGGATGCCAAAGTATTGGAGTTTCAGCTTCAGCATCAGATTTCCAATGAATATTCAGGACTGATTTCCTTTAGGATGGACTGGTTGAATCTCTTTGCAGTCCAAGGGACTCTCAAGAGTTTTGTCCAACACCACAGTTCAAAAGCAGCAATTCTTTGGTGTTCAGCTCTCTTTTTAGTCCAACTCCATACATGACTATGCGGAAAACCATAATAGATTGACTAGACAGACCTTTTTTTATCAAAGTAATGTCTCTGCTTTTTAAAATGCTATCTAGGTTGGTCATAGCTTTTCTTCCAAGGAGTAAGCATCTTTTAATTTCATGGCTGCAGTCACCATCTGCAGTGATTTTGGAGCCCCAAAAAATAAAGTCTCTCACTGTTTCCATTGTTTCCCCATCTATTTGCCATGAAGTGATGGGACCAGATGCCATGATTTTCATTTACTGAATGTTGAGTTTTACACCAACTTTTTCACTCTCCTCTTACACTTTCATCAATAGGGTCTTTAGTTGTTTTTCAGTTCAGTTCAGTCACTCAGTCATGTCCGACTCTTAGTTGTTCTTAGCTTTCTGCAATAAAGGTGGTGTCATCTGCATATCTGAAGTCATTGATATTTCTCCCTGCAATCTTGATTCCAGCTTGTGCTTCATCCAACCCAGTGTTTCTCATGATGCACTCTGCATATAAGTTCAATAAGTAGAGTGACTATATGCAGCCTTGATGTACTCTTTCCCGATTTGGAACCAGTCTGTTGTTCCATGTCCGGGTCTAACTGTTGCTTCCTAAGATGCAGAGAGACATCTCAGGAGTACAGGTCAGGTGGTCTGGTATTCCCATCTTTTTAAGAATTTTCCACAGTTTGTTGTGATCCACACAGTCAAAGGCTTTGGTGCAGTCAGTAAAGCAGAAGTAGATATTTTTCTTGAACTCTCTTGCTTTTTGGATGATCCAACGGATGTTGGCAATTTGATCTCTAGTCCCTCTTCCTTTTATAAATCTAGATGGAACATCTGGAAGTTCAAGGTTCATGTACTGTTGAAGCCTGGCTTGGAGAATTTTGAGCATTACTTTGCTAGCGTATGAGTTGAGTGAAAATGTGTGGTTGTCAGCATTTTTGGGGATTGCCTTTCTTTAGGATTGGAATGTAAACTAAACTTTTCCAGTCCTTAGCCATTGTAGAGTTTCCAGATTTGCTGTCATATTGAGTGCAGCACTTTCACAGCATCATCTTTTAGGATTTGAAATACCTCAACTGGAATTCCATCACTTCCACTTGCTTTGTTCATAGTGATGCTTCCTAAGGTCCACTTTACCTCACACCCAGGATGTCTGGCTCTAGGTGAGTGATCACACCATTGTGATTATCTGGGTCATGAAGATGTGTTTGTATAGCTCTTCTGTGTATTGTAGCCACCTCTTATTAATATCTTCTGTTTCTGTTCAGTTCAGTCGTGTCCAACTCTTTGTGACCCCTGTTTCTGTAGGTCCATAGAATTTCTGTCTTTTATTGTGTCCTTCTTTTCAGGAAACGTGCCCTTGGTAGCTCTAATTTTCTTGAGGAGATCTATAGTCTTTCCCATTCTATTGTTTTCCTCTATTTCTTTGCACTGATCACTGAGGAAGGCTTTCTTATCTCTCATTACTATTCTTTGGAACTCTGCATTCAAATAGGGATATCTTCCCTTTTCTCCTTTGCCTTTCACTTCTCTTCTTTTCACAGCTATTGGCCTCCTCAGACAGCCATTTTGCTTTTTTGCATTTCTTTTTCTTGGGGATGGTCTTGATCCCTTGCCTCCTGTACAATGTCAAGAACCTCCATCCATAGTTCTTCAGGTACTCTGTCTATCAGATCTAATTCCTTGAATCTGTTTCTCACTTCCACTGTATAACTGTAAGGGATTTGATTTAGGTCATACCTGAATGGTCTACAGGTTTTCCCTACTTCCTTATGTTAAGTCTGATTTTGGAAATAAGGAGTTTATGATCTGAGCCACAGTCAGCTCCCGGTCTTGTTTTTGTTAACTGTATAGAGCTTCTCCATCTCTGGCTGCAAAGAATATAATCAATCTGATTTCAGTTTTTACAATCTGGTGATGTCCATGTGTAGACTCTTCTCTTGTGTTGTTGGAAGAGGGTGTTATGACCAATGTGTTCTCTTGACAAAACTCCATTAACCTGCTTCATTTTATACTCCAAGTCAAAGTTGCCTGTTACTCCAGGTATCTCTTAACTTCCTATTTTTGCATTCCAGTCCCCTATAAGGAAAAGGACATATTTTTTGGGTATTAGTTCCTGAAAGTCTTGTAGGTATTCATAGAACTGTTTAACTTCAGCTTCTTCAGCATTACTGGTTGGGGCATAGACTTTTATTACTGTGATACTGAATGGTTTGCCTTGGAAAGGAACAGAGATCATTCTGTTGTTTTTGAGATTATATCCAAGTCCTGAATTTCAGACTCTTTTGTTGACTATGATGGCTATTCCGTTTCTTCTAAGGGATTCTTGCCCACAGTAGTAGATATAATGGTCATCTGAGTTAAATTACCCCATTCCAGTCCATTTTAGTTCACTGATTCCTAAAATGTCAATGTTCACTCTTGTCATCTCCTGTTTGACCACTTCCAATTTGCCTTGATTCATGGTCCTAATATTCCAGGATCCTATGCAATATTGCTCTTTACAGTATCACACTTTACTTCCATTACCAGTCACATTCACAACTGGGTGTTGTTTTTGCTTTGGCTCCATCTCTTCATTCTTTCTGGAGTTAGTTCTCCACTGATATCCAGTAGCTTACTGGACATCTACCAACTTGGGGAGTTCATCTTTCAGTGTCCTATCTTTTTGCCCTTTCATACTGTTCATGGGGTTCTCAAGGCAACAATACTGAAGGAGTTTGCCATTCTCTTCAGCAGCGGTCCACGTTTGGTCAGAACTCTCCACCATGACCTGATTTTAAAGCAACCAAAATCCTGCCATGGAGTCCCCTATGTGACTTTAAATGGATATGAATTCTTTGTGTATATTTAGTTTCCCCAAATAAGATTAAGTAAAACACATGCAAAGTAGTTTTTCAATAAACATTTTGATATTATATTTCTCTTTTGCATACATGTGTGCTCAGTCTAGTCTGACTCTTTGTGACCCCATGGACTGTAGCTCACCAGTCTCCTCTGTCTATGGAATTTTCCAGAAAAGAATACTCAAGGGAATATCCATTCCCTTCTCCAGGGGATATTCCTGACCCAAGCATCAAACCTGCATCTCCTGAGTCACCTGCATTGGCAGGCAGATATTTTACCACTGAGTCACCTGAGAAGCCCATATTTCTCTTTTAACTTAGATATTCATTTTGATATACCAAAGAGCTAACATACTGCCTTTCCTAGAGTAGTAACTTAATAAATATACCTGAATGAATGCTCACTATACAACTTCTTTTTCTTTGTTAACAGATTATCCTCCCCAATTCTAATATTTAAGACTTTCAAAAAAATTAAATGAAACACTAAGCAGAATCATTAAATTCTCTATTATTAATCTGATGATGACAGATTTTAAAATAATAAGACTGCATTTTTATTTTAAAATACTTCATTTATTACTTTGAAAATTAAGATATAACTCAAGTGCAATTTTGGATTCTTTCAAAACAAATTGTGACAAATTTAAAATTCTTTAAGACCCTCCAAGACCTTTCCTACAGAGCATAAGAGAAGTTTCCATTTAATTTTAGGCATAGTAGAATGTCAACTAGAAATATTTATGCTTCAAAGTTGGAAAGACAACATGCCAAAATATATCCCAAATTTAGATAATTTGAAACCCTGAGACGTTAAGAACCTGGAGCTCCACATTGGTGAGACGGTGGTCCATATGCATTCTTCCAATACAACTAGTTTTGAAGAGAATAAATAAGGCAACTACTCATAGAATAATTTTACTGGAATAAAGAATATTTGAAGAACTACATACCCATCCCTTCTCTGTGTTTTTTGTCTCCTAATGTTGAAAAACTAATCAAAGCAGGAAAATTACCATGTTCCTCTCCACTTTCTCTTACCTAGTTTAGAACCATTCAGTCTATTTCGCCTAAAATACAGGAAAGTCATCCTTTCATATGATGCTCAGTTTCTTGAGGGGGAAAAATGTTATCTGCTTCTGTCTTAAAGTTTAATGCTTCTCCTCCAATCTTAGATTCTCTATTTCCACACAAGAAAGAGAGACAGATGGACATGGACAAACACACAAGAAATAAAGTAGAAATGACTGAAGGAAGAAAGGAAGAAACTCAAGAGGGAAGGGGTGACCACTAGTGGTACAATACATTTTGAGGAATGTATCAACAAGCGCAGCACTGTAGTTGCAATAGGAGACAGAAGACTGAGAACACACACAGCTCTGTCTATGGGAAAGCATATGGTCTAGATGAATCACCTCAAGAATCTGTGTCATAAAGAAAAATGACAATAACAACAAAGAAGTGAGCTATAAAATTTCCATAAAACAAGGGAAAATAAATATTATTTGAGATGAGTTTCTATAGCCAAGATTACCAACCAGTGTACTTGAGCTCATCTCGATGTGGCAGACAGACTGACAAGTGGCAGAAATTTATTCTTTTCAGCTCTCAAAGTAACTAGGGAAATCCTGACATATAGCTGGAACCCAGGCAGCAGTCAAGTTTGCCCTGGCTCAGATGTCCCTTTTCAAAGTTTTTGAAGAATGATACCAGAAAAAAAAAAAAAAAGAAACAGAAGAAATGATAATAAAATTATTTACTATCCTAGTAGTAAACAAAATGGCATGATTTTCACGAAAAAGAAGTATAAATCGATTGTTTTTAATGTCTATATTTGTTTATATCACCATCAATTCAAACATGAGGTTTCTGGATCAAGACAGATTGTTATTACTAATTGTAATACTTCTATCAGTTCACTACACAATTTCTGTCTTCTTCTGGGGTGATGCTGTATGGACAAGCTGGCATATATGGGTGTCACATAACAGGAGAGAAGCCCTGAAATTAAGAATCAGGGATTCAATACACATGCTCTCCAGTTAACATTCTTCCTTCCTGAGAAGAGAAATGATTCTCCCTAATGCAAACATATTCTCCTAGGGTAGAGAAAGGGAAATTCCCTTTTGGGAAGTAAGTAGTGGTCTCTAGATGAGCTGTAAGACAAGTGTCTCCAGGTTTATACATCCTGGTATACACCCAAGGTTCCAGGTTTTCTTCCCTTTTGGAATGTAAATATATAATTTGGGGAGGTAAAGCTCTCTTTATGGAAACCATTTATTAAATAAAAATTAAATAAAATTTAAAAAAAGAAAAAAGAAAAAAAGAAAACTAACCAAACTGATTACATGGATCACAGCCTTGTCTTACTCAAAGAAACTATGAGCCATGCTGTGCAGGGCACCCAAGATGGACAGGTCATGGTGGAGAATTCTGACAAAACATGGTCCACTGAAGGAACAGAAAACCACTTCAGGATTCTTTCCTTGAGAACCCCATGAACAATATGATAAGACAAAAATATGACACTGAAATATGAACTCCCCATGTTGCTAGGTGCCCAATATGCTACTGGAG
Source organism: Moschus berezovskii (assembly GCF_049115385.1). Classification (NCBI taxonomy): domain Eukaryota; kingdom Metazoa; phylum Chordata; class Mammalia; order Artiodactyla; family Moschidae; genus Moschus; species Moschus berezovskii. The sequence continues at coordinate 64,149,842 of NC_142466.1, forward strand.
AAGAGCGGAGTAATAGCCCCAGAAGGAATAAAGAGGATGAGCCAAAGTGGAAATGGCCAGGTGTGGATGTGTATGGTGGTGAAAGTAAATTCTGAAGCTGTAAAGAACAATATTGCATAGAAACCTCGAATATTAGGTCCACGAATCAAGGTAAATTGGAAGTGGTCAAACAGGAGATGGCAAGAGTGAACACTGAAATTCTAGGATTCAGCAAACTAAAATGGACTGGAATGGGTGAAATTAACTCAGATGACCATTGTATCTACTACTGTGGGCAAGCCTTCCTTAGAATAAATGGAGTAGCCCTCATAGTCAACAGGAGTCCGAAATGCAGGACTTGGAGCTGATCTCAAAAAAATGACAGAATGATATCTGTTTGTTTCCAAGGCAAACCATTCAATATCACAGTAATCCAAGCCTGTGCCCCAACCACTAATGCCAAAGAAACTGAAGTTGAATGGTTCTATGAACCTACAAGAGCTTCTAGAACTAACACCAAACAAAGATATCCTTTTCATCACAGGGAACTGAAATACAAAAGTAGGAAGTCAAGAGATACCTGGAGTAACAGGCAAGTTTGGCTTGGAGTACACAATGAAGCAGACTAACAGAGTTTTGTCAAGAGAATGTACTGGTCATAGCAAACACCCTCTTCCAACAACACAAGAGATGAATCTATATGTGGAGGTCACCAGATGGTCACTACTGAAATCAGATTGATTATATTCTTTGCAGCCAAAGATTGAGAAGCTCTATACAGTCAGCAAAAACAAAACCAGGAGCTGACTGTGGCTCGGATCATGAACTCCTTATTGCCAAACTCAGACTGAAATTAAAGAAAGTGGAGAAAACCACTAGACCATTCAGGTAAGACCTAAATCAAATCCCTTATGATTATATAGTAGAAGTGACAAATAAATTCAAGGGATTAGATCTGAGAGACAGAGTACTTGAAGAACTATGGACAGAAGTTTGCAAGACTATATAGAAGGTAGAATCATAGCCAAGAAAACAAATGCAAAAGGACAAAATGGTTGTCTGAGGTGGCCTTAGAAATAGCTGAAAAAAGAGAAGCGAAAGGCAAAGGAGAATGCATTTGAATGCAGAGTTCCAAAGAATAGGAAGGAGCGATAAGAAAGTCTTCCTCAGTGATCAGTGCAAAGAAATAAAGGAAACAATTGAATGGAAAAGACTAGAGATCTCTTCATGAAAATCAGAGATACCAAGGGAATATTTAATACAAAGAGGAGTACAATAAAGGACAGAAAAGGTATGGATCTAACAGAAGCAGAAGATATTAAGAGGAGATGGCAAGAATATATAGAAGAACTATACAAAAAAGATCTTAATGACCCAGATAATCACGATGTGTGATCACTCCCCTAGAGCCAGACATCCTAGAGTGTGAAGTCAAGTGGGCCTTAGGAAGAACCACTACAAACAAGACTACTGGAGGTGATAGAATTCCAGCTGATCTATTTCAAATCCTAAAAGATGATGCTGTTCAAGTGCTGAACTCAATATGCCAGCAAATTGGGAAAACTCAGCAGTGGCCACAGGACTGGAAAAAGTCAGTTTTCATTCTAATCCCAAAGAAAGGCAATCCCAAAAATGTTGAAACTACCACATAATTGCACTCATTTCACATACCAGCAAAATAATGTTCAAAATTCTCCAAGCTAGGCTTCAACAGTACATGAATCCAAAATTTCCAGATGTTTAGCCATATTTAAAAAAGGCAGAGAAACCAGACATCAAATTGCCAACATCCACTGAATCATAGAAAAAGCAAGAGAATTCCAGATAACCATCTACTTCTGCTTCATTGACTATGCAAATCCTTTCAATTGTGGATCACAACAAACTGGAAAATGTTTTAAGAGATAGGAATACCAAACCACCTTACCTGCCTCCTGAGCAATCTGTATGCAGGTCAAGAAGCAACAGATACAACCAGACATGGAACAATGGACTGGTTTCAAATTTGGAAAGGAGTACATCAAGACTGTATATTGGCACCCAGCTTATTTAACTTATATGCACAGTACATCATGTGAAATGTCAGGCGGCTGGATGAAGCACAAGCTGGAATCAAGATTGCTGGAAGAAATATCAACAGCCTCAGATATGCTGATGACAGCACCATTATGGCAGAAAGTGAAGAGGAGCTAAAGAGCCTGTTGATAAAGGTGAAAAAGGAGAGTGAAAAAACTGGCTTAAAACTCAACATTCAAAAAAATGAAGATCATGGCGTCCAGTCCCATCACTTCATGGCAAATAGATGGAGAAACAATGGAAACAGTGACAGACTTTATTTTCTTGGGCTCCAAAATCACTGCAGATGGTACTGCAGCCATGAAATTAAAAGATGCTTGCTCCTTGGAATAAAAGCTATGACCAATCTAGATGGCGTATTAAAAAGCAGAAACATTACTTTGCCAACAAAAGTCTGTCTCATCAAAGCTATGGTTTTTCCAGTAGTCATGTATGGATGTGAGAGTTGGACGATAAAGAAGGCTAAGTGTCAAAGATTTGATGCTTTTGAACTCTGATGTTCAAGAAGACTCTTGAGAGTCCCTTGGACAGGAAGGAGATCCAACCAATCAGTCCTAAAGGAAATCAGTCCTGAACATTCATTGGAAGGTCTGATACTGGAGTTGAAGCTACAATACTTTGGCCACCTGATGCAAAGAGCTGACTCATTTGAAAAGACCCTGATGCTGGGAAAGTTGAAGGCAGGAGGAGCAGGTGACAACAGAGGATGAGATGGTTGGATGACATCACAGACTCAATGGACATGAGTTTGAGCAAGCTCTGGGAGATGGTGAAGGACAGGGAAAGCTGGCTTGTTACCATCTGTGGGATCGCAAAGCATCAGACACGACTCATCAATGAACAACAAAAGCTTTCTAGATATCTCACTAGAATGCCTGAAAGAACTATGGACAGAAGTTCATAAGACTATCTAGGAGGTCATGATCAAAACTATATCTTTTCACACCTCTTTAACTTCCGTTCCGTTCCATCGCTCAGTCGTGTCCGACTCTTTGCGACCCCGTGGACTGTAGTCTACCAGGCTTCTCTGTCCATAGGATTCTCCAGGCAAGAATACTGGAGTGGGTTACCGTTTCCTTCTCCAGGGGATCTTCCCGACCCAGGGACCGAACCTGGGTCTCCCGCATTGGAGGCAGACGCTTTAACCTCTGAGCCACCAGGGAAGCCCTCTTTAACTTCCATGGCTTGTATATTAATCCTTGTTCCATTAATTCCTTGCTTAGAGGGCCCTAACCTTGGAGAAACATGAAAACACTTACTTGTTGGAAAAGAAAGAGAAAGAAAATCTAAGGTAAAAAGATGGCTGCTGCTGCTGCTAAGTCACTTCAGTCGTGTCTGACTCTGTGTGACCCCATAGACGGCAGCCCACCAGGCTCCCCTGTCCCTGGGATTCTCCAGGCAAGAACACTGGAGTGGGTTGCCATTTCCTCCTCCAATATATGAAAGTGAAAAGTGAAAGTGAAGTCGCTCAGTCGTGTCCAACTCTTAGCGACCCCATGGAATGCAGCCTACCAGGCTCCTCCGTCCATGGCAGAATACAGTTAAAAAAAAATGGGGAGGGGGCAGGTTACAACAAGTAATCAAATTCTAGCAGAAAAATGTTAGTCTGAGCGAGTCAACCTACAGAACTCATTCAAAACTGCATGAATCAAACTAGACATGTGGGGTTAAATATGAGAAGGCAGCTAAAATAATACAAAAGATGAAAGTAATGAGCTGAGGCACTGTGAAGAGAGCCCAGAGGAACATAAACTTGTATGAGAAGACCATTGAAAGGATCCCAAGAGAGACTATCCATAGGACTAGAATAAAATCAAAGGAATCTGTAGTGTTGAAAAAAGTAGACAACTTTAAGATGAACAGGAATGTCAAATATTCTTTTAAACAATTTAGCACAGGCAAAATATTGCTAAGTATAATAAATAATAAGCTATTGGCTAAAGATGTTCATAGGAAGGAGCTTGACACAAAATATGTTCAAGCTCTTTCAGGAATGACTGGATGGCACTGAAGGGGTGATACAAATTTAATTTTGGAAAGTATATAAGCTATTAAGAGACAGGCAAGAGTAAATAAATAACTGGAGAAAGAAATTGTGTTATGCTGACATGTTTGAAACTTCATAAATGTTATTGACTGTGTAATTCATAGAGTAAGGGTCCTGAGAAGGGCTGGAGATGGCATAGGCAGAAACTATCAGTGGACAGGAAGAAGAGTCCTTGTATAATAATATAAAAAGAGGAAATGTCAGGCAGATATGTTCTTAAGTTCCAGGACAGAAATCTGAGAGACTTATTTTCTGATGCTTTTAATTTCTCCATGAATTAGAAGGTGGGCCATGAGGGACACAATGGAATCATAATAAGAATGGGTAACTGTTTCAACAGATGCTATAGAGAATTGAAGAGTGAAGATTAAAGAAACAGGGACACTTTTCTAGGCAGAAATACATTTGGAAACAATTGTGTGATTTTTTTTTTAAAGCAGTACTCAGAAACCAAGCAATGGGAATAAAGAAGATGAAATGTTCAGTGTTCCGGATTGGTGTGTCTCAGGGTGTTTGTGAAAGATGGACAATGGGTAAACAGACATAAGGATATTGGCAAGGATATTGGTTGACGTTACAAATTTTCATGAGGCAATTTTGCTCCCCAAAGGACATCTGATAATGTCTGGAGACATTATTGATTGTCATAACATAAGAAGAGGCTATGGATGAAATAGGGGTTATTTTAAATTATAGCCCTGATATAAACTTTAGTACAAAAATCTGGTGGTCACTCTTGACAGAATTGCCAGAAGCCCAACTTTAGGCTTGCCCTGACGTTCAAAAGGAATTCCTTAGCTAAAATAGATCTGGGACCTTCCAAAATCGGTATAGAAGTTCAGTAAGGTAGAAAGAAACATGAACACACTTATCAATATGATTTTCCCACTCTCTGAGGCTTTCCCTTATGGCTTCACTCTTTGTAGAAAGACTTGTACTTTTATATAACAGTGGAGTTTTTGATGAATTTCTTTACCACCAAGGATCAAGATTTTTTTTGTTGTTATTTTTTCAGATTAAAAACTCATAGATCATTTCTGATGGATGAACCTCTCTGGTATACCATCTGAAGGGTATTAGGGAAAAAAATGTTGTATTCCTCTAAAGACTGAAAAAGAAACATAATATTACTGATTCAACATGATAGCTGTTTCAAAGGCAGAATTAAAATAACATAATTTCAGCAATTTATTTTTTTTTTCTAATACGATAGCTCATTATTATTTTATACATTGAGGCACTTTAGAACCTCTCATATGCTTTTAATCTATCACTTACTAGTTGGCAATTACTATTTCATCTTCGGTCTTTATGCTCTTAAGAATTTGAGCTCATAAAATAACATTGTTGTTATAACTGTGTAAAAACCACAGGAAAAGAAAAATTCCCCGTATTTATCAAGCCCCACTTGTGAACATATTTATATTTATTATACTTTAACATGTTTTAAATTTAAGGTGGAATTGCACTCTCTTTTTGAAAAAGGGGGAGAAATCAAGAAGTCATTCTCAGTGAACTATACTGGTTACATACATTCAGTCAGATCAGTCGCTCAGTCGTGTCCGACTCTTTGCAACCCCATGAATCACAGCACGCCAGGCCTCCCTGTCCATCACCAACTCCCGGAGTTCACTCAAACTCATGTCCATCGAGTCGGTGATGCCATCCAGCCATCTCATTCTCTGTCGTCCCCTTCTCCTCCTGCCCCCAATCCTTCCCAGCATCAGACTCTTTTCCAGTGAGTCAGCTCGTTGCATGAGGTGGTCAAAGTATTGGAGTTTCAGCTTTAGCATCAGTCTTTCCAATGAATGCCCAGGATTGATCTCCTTTAGAATGGACTGGTTGGATCCCCTTGCAGTCCATGGGACTCTCAAGAGTCTTCTCCAGCACCACAGTTCAAACGCATCAATTCTTCGGTGCTCCGCTTTCTTCACAGTCCAACTCTCACATCCATACATGACCACTGGAAAAACCATAGCCTTGACTAGACGGACCTTTGTTGGCAAAGTAATGTCTCTGCTTTTTAATATACTATCTGGGTTGGTCATAACTTTCCTTCCAAGGAGAAAGCGTCTTTTAATTTCATGGCTGCACATACATTAAGGGGTGTAAAAAAATTAAAGCAACTCCCCATGTTGCAAAATGAAGTTTAAAGGTGTCTGAACTAAAGTTAATGTCACATGTGGCCGATGCCCAAACAGAATGGAAGGATGCTCTACCATGCCTGCCTGCGGTGTCACAGGGGCCAATTCATGGGAGAAGAATCAAGGGACTTAACAAAAGGTGGATGGTGTCACTTGAAAAAACTTTTGGACTGAGGTTAGGTCAGAGTTAAGTTCAATTCTATGAGGAGTCCCTCTACGCCATGTCAGTGGACAGTTCAAACAAAGTTGATAGAAGGGAGGTAAAAGCCAAGAAGTTAAAAGTCACACAGTAAAATAAGTATCAATGTGTAAAAAAATGATGACATTTTAAAGCGTTTTGATGCTGAAAATGTTTAAGCAGGAACATCAGAAATGGGCTTTGCAAAAGCTGTTAGTACCGAGTAAGGGTGGAGATTTTATAAGATATAGCCAATGAATCCTGACTCTTTGAAAAGGGCGCCTTTTCAAATGAGTTATTTACATACTTTTCCCTGCACATCAAGAGCACAATCTTAAAAGGACCAAGGCACACTAGAAAAATCTCATAGATAGTACACATTTTAACAGCATGTTAAGATTATGTAGGCAGGGTACACTGTGGAGACAGGTGAATTTGATCTATATAAGTAACTGACCTTCGTAAAATAATTTTAAAGAAGAAAAATTTATTCTTGGTACTATGAATTTTGCCTAAAATGTTTGACAAACAATATATATCAATGTAATAGTCAAGAGATATGTGTTGATTTCCCCACTGATAGACATTAATATAATGTCTGGAAATATTCTAGATAATGTAAAGATGAAATGGACATGATCATATCTTTAACATGTAAGAGAAAAAGATATTAAACAAATGATCACAAGTAAATTTAGGTATGCATAGATATAAGAAGTCTATGATAGGTATAATCATGATAGGTATAATCAATGTCATGAGAAAAAAAAAATCAGTATCCTTCACCTAATTTAGAAATATAAGCATGGATTATAAGTCTTCCCCAGTAAGACTGGTCCATCTAACCACAGGAACCAGATCTAATCACATGGTCTATCTAATCACATGGACCATAGCCTTGTCTAACTCAATGACACTATGAGTCATACCGAGTAGGGTCACCCAAGATGGATGGGTCATGATGGAGAGTTCTGACAAAACGTGGTCCACTGGAGAAGGAAATGGCAGACCACTTCAGTATTCTTGCCTTGAGAATCACATGAACAGTATGAAAAGGCAAAAAATAGGACACTGAAAGATGAACTCCCCAGGTCTGTAGGTGCCCAATATGCTACTGGAGATCAGTGGAGAAATAACTCCAGAAAGAATGAAGAGACAGAGCCAAAGCAAAAACTACGCCCAGTTGTGGATGTGACTGGTGATGAAAGCAAGGTCTGATTCTGTAGAGAGCAATATTGCATAGGAACCTGGAATGTTAGATCCATGAATCAAGGCAAATTGGAAGTGGTCAAACGGGAGATGGCAAGAGTGAACGGTGACATTTTAGGAATCAGCGAATTAAAATGGACTGGAATAGGTGAATTTAACTCAGATGACCATTATAACTACTTCTGTGGGCAAGAATCCCTTAGAAAATGGAGTACCCATCACAGTCAACAAAAGAGTTCGAAATGCAGTACTTGGATGCAATCTCAAAAACGACAGGATGACCTCTCTTCATTTCCAAGGCAAACCATTCAACATCACGGTAATCCAAGTCTATGCCCTGACCAGTAATGCTGAAGAAGCCAAAGTTGAACGGTTCTATGAAGACCTACAAGACCTTCTAGAACTAATACCCAAAAGGATGTCCTTTTCATTATAGGGGACTGGAATGCAAAACTAGAAAGTCAAGAAACACCTGGAGTAACAGGCAAATTTGGCCCTGGAGTACAGAATGAAGCAGGGCAAAGGCTAATAGAGTTTACCAAGAGAATGCACTGTTCATAGAAACACCCTCTTCCAACAACACAAGAGAAGACTTTACAAATGGATATCACCAGGTGGTCAACACCTAAATCAGACTGATTATATTCTTTGCATCAAAGATAGAGAAGCTCTACACAGTCAGCAAAAACAAGACTGGGAGCTGACTGTGGCTCAGATCATGAAGTCCTTATTGCCAAATTCAGACTGAACTTAAAGAAAGTATGCGAAATGACTAGACCATTCAAGTATGACCTAAATCAAATTCCTACTGATTTTACAGTGGAAGTGAGAAATAGATTTAAGGGACTAGATCTGATCAACAGAGTGCCTGATGAACTATGGATGGAGGTTCGTGAAATTGTATAGGAGACAGGTATAAAAACATCCCCAAGAAAAAGAAATGCAAAAAAGTGAAATGGCTGTCTGAGGAGGCCTTACAAATAGCTGTGGAAAGAAGGGAAGCAAAAAACAAAGGTGAAAAGGAAAGATATCCCCATTTGAGTACAGAGTCCCAAAGAAGAGCAAGGAGAGATAAGAAAGCCTTCCTCAGTGATCAGTGCAAAGAAACAGAGGAAAACAATAGAATGGGAAAGACTAGAGATTTCTTCAAGAAAATTAGAGATACTAAGGGAATATTTCATGCAAAGATGGGCTCAATAAAGGACAGAAATGGTAGGGACCTAACAGAAGCAGAAGATATTAAGAAGAGGTGGCAAGAATAGAATGAAGAACTATACAAAAAAGATCTTCACAACCCAGAGCAATATTGATGGTGTGATTACTCACCTAGAGTCAGATATCTTGGAATGTGAAGTCAAGTGGGCCTTAGGAAGCATCACTATGAACAAAGCTAGTGGAGGTGGAACAAAGCTAATTCCACTTGAGCTATTTCAAATCCTAAAAAATGATGCTGTGAAAGTTCTGCACTCAATATACCAGCAAATCAGGAAAACTCATCAGTGGCCACAGGACTGGAGAAGGTCAGTTTTCACTCCAATCCCAAAGAAAGGCAATGCCAAAGAATGCTCAAACTACCGCACAATTGCCCTCATCTCACACACTAGTAAAATAATGCTCAAAATTCTCCAAACCAGACTTCAACAATACATGAACCATGAAATTCCAAATGTTCCACCTGGATTTAGAAAATGGAGAGGCACCAGAGCTCAAATTGCCCAAATCTGCTGGATCATTGAAAAAGCAAGGGAGTTCCAGAAAAATATCTATTTCTGCTTCATTGACTATGCCAAAGCCTTTGACTGTAGGGACCACAATAAACTGTGGAAAATTCTGAATGAGACGGGAATACCAGACCACCTGACCTGACTCTTGAGATATCTTTATGCAGGCCAGGAAGCAACAGTTAGACCTGGACGTGGAAAACAGACTGGTTCCAAATAGGAAAAGGAGTACTTCAAGGCTGTGTATTGTCACCCGACTTATTTAACTCATATGCAGAGTATACCATGAGAAATGCTGGGGTGGAAGAAGCCCAAGCTGGAATCAAGATTGCCAGGAGAAATATCAATAACCTCAGATATGCAGATGACACCACCCTTATGGCAGAAAGTGAAGAAGAATGAAAGAGCCACTTGATGAAAGTGAAAGAGGAGAGTGAAAAAGTTGGCTTAAAGCTCAACATTCGGACAACTAAGATCATGGCATCTGGTCCCATCACTTCATGGCAAATAAATGGGGAAACAATGGAAACAGTGACAGACTTTATTTTGGGGGGCTTCAAAATCACTGCCGATGGTGACTGCAGCCATGAAATCAAAAGATGCATACTCCTTGGGAGAAAAATTATGACCAACCTCAGTTCAATTCAGTTCAGTTGCTTAGTCGTGTCTGACTCTTTGCAACCCCATGAATCACAGCACGCCAGGCCTCCTTGTCCATCACCAACTCCCAGAGTTCACTCAAACTCATGTCCATTGAGTTGGTGATGCCATCCAGCCATCTCATTCTCTGTCGTCCCCTTCTCCTCCCACCCCCAATCCTTCCCAGCATCAGACTCTTTTCCAGTGAGTCAACTCATCGTATGAGGTGGCCAAAGTATTGGAGTTTCAGCTTTAGCATCAGTCCTTCCAATGAACATCCAGGATTGATCTCCTTTAGAATGGACTGGTTGGATCTCCTTGCAGTCCAAGGGACTCTCAAGAGTCTTCTCCCGCACCACAGTTCAAAAGCATCAATTCTTTGGCGCTCAGCTTTCTTCACAGTCCAACACTCACATCCATACATGACCACTGGAAAAACCATAGCCTTGACTAGACAGACCTTTGTTGGCAAAGTAATGTCTCTGCTTTTTAATATACTATCTAGGTTGGTCATAACTTTCCTTCCAAGGAGTAAGCGTCTTTTAACCAACCTAGACAGCCTATTAAAATCAGAGACGTTACTTTGCCAACAAAGGTCCATCTAACAAAGGCTCTGGTTTTCCCATTAGTCATGTATGGATATGAGGGTTGGACTATAAAGAAAGCTGAGCACCGAAGAATTGCTGCTTTTGACCTATGGTGTTGGACAAGACTCTTGAGAGTCCCTTGGACTGCAAGGAGGTCCAACCATCGATCGTAAATGTAGTCAGTCCTGAATATTCATTGCAAAGACTGATGTTGAAGCTGAAACTCCAATACTTTGGCAATTGATTCAAAGAGCTGACTCATTTGAAAAGACCCTGATGCTGGGAAATATTGAAGGCGGGAGGAGAAGGGGACAACAGCAGATTAGATAAATTGATGGCATCGCTGACTCAATGGATATGAGTTTGAGCAAGCTCCGGGAGTTGGTGATGGACAGGGGCGCCAGGCATGATGTAGTCCACGGGGTCGCAAAGAGTCAGACACAACTGAGTGACTGAACTGAACTGCACTGAAGCATGAATTCCTATCAAATTACGAATTGCATTCTTCAATGAACTAGAACTTTAAAAAACAAAAAATTTGTATGGAAAACAGAAGACCCTGAATAGGCAAAGCAATCTTGAGAAAGAAAAATGAAGTTGGAGGAATCAGTCTCCCTGTTTCAGATCAGACTACAAAGTTATAATAATCTAGACAGTAGGGTACCAGAAGAAAAACTAATATAGATCAATGATGTAGGATAGAAAGCCCAAAAATAAATCCATGTACTCATGGTGAATTAATCTACAACAAATGAAGCAAGAATATACAATTGAGACAAGATTGTCTCTTCAATAAGTGGTGCTGGAAATACTGTATTTCTGCATGTAAAAGAATGATATTAGAACATTCTCTAGCACCATAAACGTTTTGAATTAAATTCAAGATGGTTTAAAGACCTAACTATAAAACCAAATACTATATAAAACTCTTAGAGGAAAACATAGGCAGAACACTCTTTGACCTAAATTGTAGCATTATCTCTCTTGATTCATTTCCTAGAGTAATGGAAATTAAAACATAAATAAATGAGACCTAATTATACTTAAAAGTTTTTGTAGAGCAGGGAAACCTAAAACAAAATGAAAAGTAAACCCACAGAATGGGGGAAAATATTTGGAAACAATGTGATTGAAAATGGATTAGTCCCAAAGTTTGCAAACAAGTCATGTGGCTCAATCAAAAGGAAAAAAAAAAAAAAAGCCCAATCAAAAAATGGGTAGAATACCTAAGCAGACATTTCACCAAAGAAAAGATACAGATGACAAACAGGCACACAAAAAGATGTGCAACAATACTATTAGAAAAAGGAAAAGCAAAACTAAAATAAGATTATCACCTCACACCAGTCAGAATGACCATCATTAAAAAGTCTACAAACAGTAAATGCCGAAGAGGGTGTGGAGGAAAAGAAACCCTCCTATACTGTTGATGGGAATATAAGTTTGTGCAACTACTATGAAGAACAGTATGGAAATGCCTTAAAAAACTAAAAATAAAGCTATCATATGATCTAGAAATCCCATTCCTTTGCATATATCTGAAGAAAAACATAATCCAAAATATACATGCACCTCAATGTTCACTGCAGCACTATTTATGATAGCCAAGACATGGAAGTAGCCTAAGTGAATGGATAAAGAAGATATATACATCTTCTTTATATTACTTTATATGTGGCTGAATATTACTCAGCCATTAAAAAGAATGAAGCAATGCCATTTGCATCAACATGGATGTATCTAGAGATTATGATAGTAAGTGAAGTAAGACAGAGAAAAGTAAATATCATATGATATCACTTTTATATGGAATCTAAAAAAATTACAAATGAACTTCTATATAAAACAGAAATAGAAAAGAGACGTAGAAATATAAAATAGACATAGAAAACAAACCTATGATTACCTAAGGGGAGGGGGTGAAGAGGGATAAATTAGGAGTTATTAGGATAACAGATGCATATAACTATATGTAATATAGGTATATTACTTTGCACCTGAAACTGAATCACTTTATACCTGAAACTAACACAACATTGTAAGCCAACAATATTTCGATAAAAACTGTTAAAAAGAATTCAAGCATGCTGTACATTATATGTGACAATATATTTATTCTCATATTGTGAGTTTTCAAAAAATAACTACCTTAATAAATCCTATGATTCCAAATAATACTACTACTTGACAAGTATACCATTTTATTTGTCTGAAAATGTTATATTTCAAACAGTAATTAGGTTGATGTTTGATAACCAATTAAAAATCAGGAAAAAATTGCCCTTTGTTTCCCCAATAAAAAAAGAATCTTAGAATTCATATACTTCAAGGTATGGCAATGGAAAGCATATGCTGGCAGTTTTTCATTTAGAGGAAATTTATAGAATATGGTCTTTACTTTGTGGTTTAGTGTCCTTATTTGAAATGAAATATAGAAAGGTCCAACAATAATCAGGCAGATTGCCATTGAGCCTGGAGCATTTCAGGAACCACAAAGAAAGAATGAATCATTCCCATATAGCCCCAAACCAAAGTTTCATATCTCCCAATGATTTTTATAGCACTTGAGATTTGTTAATAGCTCATTAAGATGATCTCAACATCAAACCTCCATTTACAATTGTTGATATTTCATTTCCCCAAAATGATTAGTTAGCCTAGCCAAATCTTGATTCACATCCTTACCGCAAAGGATCTCCATTTCCTCTAATGTTTGCTGGTTTGCGTTATTCTTAGTGATTGACTGTTGCATTAACAGTTCCAATTTTCATCTTTACTTGCCTTGATTTGGTTAATAAAGATATGTAGCTAAGGCGGTGAATTTGGCAAGAGAGCTGTCTTTTAGGATCTAGTTAACATGGAAAAATCTCAGGGACATGTTAAATTACAGACAGGAATATAAAGGGACATGGCTATCCTGTGTCTAAAATCAGACCGATAGGAAAATTGAGACCAAACGCAGGAAGGCTTTATTTCAAATGAAATGATTTCAAGACATACTGATGTCTGGCATCAATTTGAAATTCCTTAAATGAAACCACATGATTTCAGTATTAAACAAGGCCTATCACTTCTAATGATCCAGAAGAAATCTTTGATTGAAGTGCCATAGGCAATTTAGTAAAAGTCTTAGAGCATTATTTTTTGTTTAAAACCAAGACATAGGAAGGAATAAATAATTTTTCATGGATGTTATTAATCACTTATATGTCAGTTCAGTATCAAAATAGGGTCTTAAAAATTAGATAGTCATAGGAAGACTTTGGTAAAGATGGAAAGCCCTAAAAAATGTTCATTTGAAGCTCAGCCCTCTAATATGGAAAAGAAAGTAAAAATATATGTAGATATATAAAACTGTCATTTTTCATTGTACACAATATTTGAGCCACACATTACTTTTAATAATGACATCATCTTGGATTTATATGGTGATATGTCTCCAAAGAACCAGAAATTCTCCTTTATATTAAGGAATACATTATCATCAATATTAGCAACTATGTTTATAGATGATGTTAATGTATGAAAAATACATAATTTATCCAAGGTCACATAGTTCATCAGCATGAAAGTAGGATAAGGATCTAAGTTTGCTGATTTATAATCAAATGTTCTATTCATGACTAAGAGTTCTTAACCAGTAGCCAAGAGCTCTGAGGACCTATGAACATCCTGAAATTAAATGAAAAATGTTTCCTATATGTAAGTTTCTCCCCCTGTGGGAGAGGGTCAGATTATCAAAAAGGGTCATGACTTAAAAATTATTAAACACTATCTTATTTGACTAAGCCACTTCTGTACAAGATTTCTTGAAAAAGGGATCGTATTCATAACAAATTTAAAGTTCAGCCAAAGTTTCTAAATGATACGTTAGCAGTTGAAATACATTAATGTAGCTTAGTAAATAATCATGCAGAGAACAATGTAGATAATGGGGGACTTGAATCCCTTCTTAACTTTCACAGATTCTGACATTTATTCTTATCATATCACAGAATTCACATAGTCAAACGCTACACTTAAGCAGTTAAATGAATATATCATTTCTGATTTGTAACTTTTAGTGTGTAATGAAAAATTCATCTCTTGAAATAAAATTGTTCAAAGCAGGAGGCATTCTTTATCCCCATAAATGTGTGACATCAGATTAGCTGGTTTTTACTTACGAGAACACAATGAAATTTGCTCTCTTTCCCATTTTACCTTTTGGAAATTTTGAACACACACACACACACACACACAAATTCTCTAATTCAGAATAATGAAGCATTAAATTCACTATATCTAATTTTTGGACTGAAAATGTCATCTGTATTTCCTTTTTAATGTTAAAAAGTAAAAGAAGCAATTTAAATACTGATATTCATGTACACATAACAGACAATTTGGATTTGCTTCTAAGTTGAATATATTTACTGTTGTTGCATTAGAAATAAAAAGGCACAGCCTTTACCTGAAAATTCATATTCCTTCAAATTGGGATATATCTACAGAGCATCCAAATTGAGAGTTTTGAGTCATTCAATCAATTCCAGGAGGAGAAGGGGATGACTGGGGATAAGATGGTTGGATGGCATCACCAACTCAATGGACATGAGTTTTAGCAAGCTCCAGGAATTGATGATGGACAGGGAAGCCTGGTGTGCTGCAGTCTATGGGTCTCAAAGAGTCGGACATGACTGAGTGACTGAACTGAACTGAATCAATTCAATGAAACATAGTGTTTGATCATCTGTAGACTTAATAAAAAATGTTGGGTTCATTTTAAATAGTATGAGAGCCTTGCAGTGTTAATCAAGGCAAAAAATCACCAGTACTCAGTTGTACTTGGTCAGCCTATGAATCACATTTCACACCTTCCAAGGACTTTTCAGACTTGTATATAGTTTTGCATCAACTGACCTACAGGTCAACAGCCTGGAATCCACAGGTTTCTACCTTAGCTTTTCTATCAGAGATCTTTAATATTATTCTTCTCAAAATATAGGAAGTGTTTTGGTGGCTGTGATCATGAGTCTTGTCCAGGTTCCCATAGGATGGGAGAGTAGTTCTCTGCTTATATATACACTATTTATCCACTAAGATACATCAAAGATATGAGGGAGGAGGCTATTGTCAGTGGAGCACAGGGTTTGTTTATTAGAAGCTATTGAAGGATGAATTTTTACTTCTGTCCCAAGGCAATGAATAAGGCAAAACTTTTCTAGAGATATGCATGTCTTTAGCAAGAGTATTGGGTTGTAGTTGAGAGAAAAGAAGGTTATTTCCTCACACCTAAAGCGGTGTAGATCTGGTTTGTCCCACTGATTGTTTATGAAAATGAAAACAATCACTTCAATCTCCTTTTCTTGAGTAGGGGGATAGAAAAAATTTGAAATTAAATATCAAATTAATCCATAAGTATGAAGAAGATCAAAGCTAGTTTTCTCTGAGTCTCATGAGTCATGCAAAAGTTTCTGTTTTGATAAAGAGTAAAGGCAGGGGGCCAAATGTCCATTTCCAAGAATATGCTCCAATTTTAATTACTTAAGTCTATTACTGATTATGTAGCACACAGGCCAATGTTTCTTGACTATGAGATCAATGGCTAGACTATAGACATCGGTAGAGAGAACAAGGATTGCTAATTTCTACAGTCATTGTCTGGAGTAGTGAAGGAATACAAAGAACGTTGATAAACCATAGATTTACCTATTTGATCAAGGAATTCCTCACACAAAACAAGAAAGAAAAGAAAGCCAGAAGACAGGCAGAGAAACTGTTTCCTGGTCAAACTGACCAAAAGGAGACACCAGAAATGGAAGCCAGTCCTCGTTCTATTCTTAACAGCTGAACTTTCTCTGTTATACCTTTATTTCAGAGAAAGCAAAATGGGTTTCTTGGCTAAAGACAATCTCCCTGGAACCAAAAAGACAAATATGTCTGCTTTTGTGTAAGTTGTTGCAAAAAAAAGGCAAATTCTCCTTCAATAAGAAAATACTTTATTTGTAAAGCATGTAGTCTTAAACCAGTACAAATGGATAGAGGTGATATGTCTCTTGGTACAGATAATTTCCCCAGGTCACTTAGTCTACTAACAGTAGTAAGAATAAATTATGGCACATGTGCTTGAACAATCAGAATTAAATAGATTATTTAAGCCACCCCTTTTGTACTGCAAGGAGATCCAACCAGTCCATTCTAAGGGAGATCGATCCTGGGTGTTCATTGGAAGGACTGATGCTAAAGCTGAAACTACAATACTTTGGCCACCTCATACGACGAGTTGACTCACTGGAAAAGACTCTGCTGCTGGGAAAGGTTGGGGGCGGGAGGAGAAGGGGACGACCGAGAATGAGATGGCTGGATGGTATCACGGACTCTGTGGACATGAGTTTGAGTGAACTCCGGGAGTTGGTGATGGAGAGGGAGGTCTGGCGTGCTGTGATTCATGGGGTGGCGGAGAGTCGGACACGACTGAGTGACTGAACTGACTGACTGACCTTGCTATATTAGGCTAATTCTCAAAAGGCAATGGAACTTTCATCCCAATTAATGGTCATAGTCTTTACTATATTTGTCATATTTATCCTTACAAAACCTCCATTTCGTCAAAGGTATATATCTCTTGAAGACAGCTGGAGAGTTTCTGACTCTATTGTGTACTTCATTACTCATTCTTGAAATGCCCTTCACCATTTCTCTGTTAATCTCAATCTTTCTCATCCTATTCTCAGTGAAGCCTTTCCTGACACTACAACTCTTTCTGATTTCTTTTTTTTTCTGTAAGTCAAATTTCTGCATTTGGCATTTATATACATCCTATATTTTTACAAATTTATGAGGACCCTATATTAGCCAGGTAACTGTGCTCCTAGTCTCTAATCTGCATATAGAATTTCTTTTCTATTCAACAACTTACTTAACTTCTCTAATCTTTCCTTTACTCATTAGTAAAGTGAAAAAATAATACAGCATTTCCTTGCCTACAAGTATAATAAAAGTAACTAATTAAGTTCGAAATAAATGTTTATCATCATCAACAACAGCACTGCAATTTTTGTGTTTAGTTATTTTCTTTTTGGATTAATAGTACTTTAGGAATAAAATAATAAATAAAATAATTAAAATAAATAAAATAATTCTGAACTAAACAACTTCCCTTGTTTCCTCAACATCTTTATCAAATTCTGTCTTTGCTTTTATACCAATATAAGATACTCTATGTTGTATCTATCTATCTTACTAAAAGCTTCCAAAGATAAACCTGCATTATAGTTACCCTTGAATATTTAATACTTACCACCTCCAGTGAATCCAGTCTTAGAGAAGTGCCCCCACTTTTTTGAGTTTTACCTCTAGGAACCACACTGGGCTCTTGCAGTAAGAATCAGAGAACAGTTCCCTTGTGTATCTGGCAGAGGGTGAGGAAAAGGAGCTGTTTTGAAAGACGAATACTTTCCCTTCTCCAGGGGATCTTCCTAACCCAGGGATCAAACCCAAGTCTCCTGCATTGAAGGCAGATTCTTTACCAGCTGAGCCACAAGGGAAGCATTTTGAAACACAACACCTGCCCTAAAAATGAACTATTTCACCAGAGTCTAACAGACTAAAGTTTTACCTGAGCCTAACCCACCTAGGGGAAGAAAAATACTCAGCTCCAGCTTCCGCTAGCCTCTGACAGGAAGGAAGAAAAATACCCAGATTTTTGTCTCCTGTAGAATTCCATGTGGAGTAGGAAAATACTTAATTCCAGCCCCATCTAGCCTTCTATCTAGAAGGGTTGTGGGGAACTGAGAGCCACCTATAAAGATCACAGCCCAGGTACACAAGTAGACTAAAGACTGAGATCAAATCATAGGACTATAGACATTATAGAGTGCTTCCCTTCACCCACACCTCAACAACACATCAAAAAGACTTGTTTAACCCAATTCTTGAGAATTTTCCAAAATTAACACCAGAAACCAAAACACAGATCTAAACTTCTACCTTAAGAAAATAAGAAAAGAGAAGCAAATTAAATACAAGCTAAGCAGAATGAAAGAAATAATAAAAACTAGAGCAGAAATCAGTGAAATTGAAAACAGGAAGTTAATATAAAAAAAACAAACTAAAAGCTGGTTCTTTGAAAAGAACAATAAAATTGAAAAATGTTTAGCTAGACTAAGATAAAAAGAAGATACAAATTTCTAAAACAGAAAGAAGATGTATCTATTGAACCCATTTATGATAAACATAATAAAAAATATAAATAATTTATTATCCACCAATTTGATAACTTAGATAAAAAGGATCAGTTCACTCAGAGACACAATCTACAAAACTTCGTACAAAGAAAAACAGATCATATGAATAAACTTATCTTTATTAAAGAAATTGAGTCAATTATTAATAACCAAAAACAGAAAACAAAGCAGAAAGCACCAGGCTCTGCTGTGTTCACTAGTGAATTCTACCACACATTAAGGAAGACATTTTATCAATTCTCTGAAACCTCTTAAAGAGGAGAGGGAATATTTCCTAACTCAGTGTATAAGGTCAGAATATCCTAATACCAAAACTGGACAAATATTACAAGAAAGGAAAACCACAGACTAGTATTCTCATGAACACAGATGCAAAAATCCTCAACAAAATAACAGCAAATCAAACCTAACAATGTGTGAAAAGAACTATGCACCATGACCAAATGGAATTTATTCCAAGTATTCAGGCTTTGTTCAACTTTTGAAAATCAAGTATAATCTATCATATTAACAGACCAAAGGAAAAAAAAATAATATGATGATATCATGAGATGTGAAAATGCATTTGACAAAAATCTAACACTCATTTTTTAATAAAAACTATTATGAAACCATGGATAGATGGGATCTTCCTCAACTTGTTAGAACATCTGCGAAAAATCTACATCTATCATCTTACTTAATGGTGATAACCTAGAAGCTTTCCCTCTCCGTTCAGAAAAAAGAAAAAGGTGTCACATGTCAACCCTGCTCTTCAACATGATCTGGAAGTCCTAAATAAATATATAAGAAAATAAGGAAAAGAAAGGTAAACAGGTTGCAAAGGAAGAAATTGAATTATCTGTGGATGATGTGATTGCCTATGTAGAAAATCCCAAAGAATCAGTGAGAAAGCTCCTTGAGCTCAGTGACTATAATAAAGTTTAAGTACAAGGTTAATATATAGAAGTCAACTACTTTCTTATATTCCAGCAATGAACAACTGGACTTTGAAATTTAAAATATTATACCATTGACATTAGCACCCCCAGAAATGAAATATTTAAGTAGAAATCTTATAAAACATGTGCAAGACTGATATGAGGGAAACTATAAAACTCTTATGAAATAAAAAGAAGTTAATAAATGGAGATACTCCATGTGTGTGGTTATTAAGATTCAACATTGCTAAAATATCAGGTCTTCCACACTTGATCTACTGATTCAACACAATCAATACTCAAATCATACTATGTATGACTTCAACTTCTGTAAATTTATTGAGATATTTTATGACTCAGAATATAGTCTATTTTGGTGAAGTTTTTGTGAAGTTTGTTAAGTGTACTTGAATTGCTGATATTGTTTAGAGTATTCTTGAAATGTCAATTAGGTCATTTTGGTTGATAGTTGAGGCTGATAGCTACTTTAAGGCATTCTACATTCTCACTGATTTTTTTCTACTTCATTGATTATTGAGAGACAGATTTTGAAGTCTCTAATGAAAACTGTGGGTCTGTATATTTCTTTCTTCAGTTTTATCATTTTTTGTTTTGTGAAGAACCCCTCTCTTAGGTACAGACTTATTTAGTATTGTCATGTTTTCTTATTTGACCACTTCATCACTATTTAATATCTTTCTTTCTTTTAATATCTCTAGTAATATTCCTTGTTGTTTATAATTTGTATTATATTAATATAACTACATCATTTTAAAATCAATCTTTCCATAGTACATCTTTTATCAGATATTTACTTTTAATATGTGTCATTTCTATATTTAACAGTGTTTTTCTTTAGACTTTTTATAGTTGGGTCTTAAATCTTATCCAGTTTGACAAGCTCAGTCTTTTAATTGTGTGGTAGAATGCATGCATGCATGTGTGCATGCTCAGTTGCTGACTCTTTGTGACCCCATGGCCTGTAGCCTACCAGGTTCCACCATCCACGGGATTCTCCAGGCAAGGATACTGGAGTGGGTTGCCATTTCCTCCTTCAGGGATCTTCTCAACCTAGGGATCGAACTCACATCTCCAGCATCTCTTGCTGGCAGGTGGATTCTTTACTACTGAGCCACCTAGGAAGGCTGTGGTTGAATAATTTCTGTTTGTTGATATGGTTGGATACAAATCTATAAATTTTAAATTGTTTGCTTTCAGTTCTGTTTTTTATTCCTTTTTCTCTTTTTCTTAATATTATTAATAATATTTCTTAATAGTTTTATTTCTCTATTTTATCTATACTCCTGGCTCATTATTTGTACCTGTTTTTAAGTCAACAGTTGCAATAGGATTTATGATGTTCATCATCTACAATCTAGTTAAAAAAAAAAACTTAAAATTCCCAATTTATTCCTACTATCTTTTGTATTAATGTTTTCATACTTTCATATTTTCCCCATTTTTGCTACTGTAGCAGTATCATTTCATTATATATATCATTGCAGCAACTACAGTGATAATTTACTAGCATTTATTGAAAATATACTATGTGCCAGATACTTTGTTAATATACATGAATCATGCTATTTAATAGATGTAATTCTGTGCAGTAAGTACCTTTATCATACCCATTTAATAGCTAATGAATTTGAAACATAAAGAAAGTAACTGATTAACAAAAAATTACACATCCTTCTGATATTTGAAACTAGCCAGTCTATCACCAGAGTTTCAATCTATAAATTATGTTTGCTGGCACATAGTTAATTTATTAAATTGTAAAATTTTCTAGTATTCTTAGTTTGTCTTCTAAAATTTCCTATTGGGAAAAATTTTGTTTACAAATTGTAACATTAATTTCCTCTTATTCACTAATATTTTTGTTTTGTATCTTATTGTATTTGTCAGTACCTCTAGAATAATAATTAAATAGTTGTAAAGATAAGTGCATATTTTATTCTTAATTTCAAGTGAATTCTTCTATGGTCTTATCTTCAGTGTATTAGGATTTTTTAAGAGTAATCAGTGAGTATATTTTATTGAATGTTTGATAAAATTTTCTGATTCTTGCTTTTCCCTGTTTTATAAATCTATTATAATCACATATTGCACTATTATGGAAAACAACAAAAACTTCTAAAAAGAAGGGAAATTATCAGAAAAATAAAGTCAACATTTCTAACTCAATGAAAAAATTAACATTTGCCTATGAATAGAATGGCATGTGACTTGAACATTCTTTCCAGTAGAGAATTCAATCAATATCAACATTCAATAAATTTTTACTGACTACCTAAATGGACTAGAGGATTTTCACAGTTCATAATGACTAACATTATCTTCCATATGCCTAATGCCAAAATACAGAATTTTACCCAACATTCAAATGATGGTATTTTATTGCTGCAATCTGTTCTATAACCAAATCCAAAAATTGATTTGACAATTTTAATGTAGTATGGGGCTGAGTTCAGAGCATAATCTCATGAAAGACATTTTAAATTCTTGTTTGTAATGCAGCCAGTGTATTACCATGTGTCACCTAATCCATCAAAAAGGTTACACGTGGGCTTCGTAGAATAGTAATGTCTTCATGATGCCAGAAGCTCTATAGATTAGGAAAGCTCAGGTGCAACTTCTTACACAGTAAAGGAATTTTCATGATCTTGTCTTCTAAATATTCATGAGTATAAGATGACCTCTTGTATAGTATCAATAATAATGAGTAGACGTTAGGGTATACTTAGATTTACAACTAATCAAATAATAGCACTTCATTAATTTCTTCTTCTCTGATTCAAGTAAAATCAAAAGAAGTGGCCTTATTGAACTTAATACTTACATTCTCTAATTATATCATGTACTCATCTCTCTTTCAAGACTGGTGGCTTCCTGAAAGGTAGTCATATATCTATATCCATATGCATGCACATATACACATACACACAGATATAAGTGCACATGTGTCTTTACAATAATTATGCAATTTAAAATCAATGACAGAACCCCCAAATACAAAGTAGAACTACACAGATATATCACAAACCAAATTTCTGGACAAAATTTTCAGTTATCCTCTAGAGCTGCACTGTGTAATATTACAGCTGCTAGCCATGAGTGACCATTTAAATCATACTTAGTTAAATAAAATTTAGCAACCTAAGTCCATCAACAGATGAATGGATAAAGAAGTTGTTATCTATATAAACACACACACATATATATATACAATGGAATACATGCATACAAAATACTAAGCTATTTAAAAAAACAATAAAAATTGCCATTTGAAGAAACATGGATGGACATGGAGGTTATTATGCTAAGTGAAATAAGTCGGACAAAGACAAAGACTGTATGATATCACTTATATGTGTAACCTAAATTATACTCAGATCTAGAGAACAAACTAGTGGTTACCAGTGGGGAGAGGGAAGAAAGGGGCAATTCAAGGAAAGGAGATTCAGAAGTACAAACTATTAGGTATTAGGTATAAAATACTGTATATCATGGGAAATATAGTCAAAATTTTATAATAACTATAAATGAAGTGTAGCCTTTAAAAATTTCAAATCACTATATGATACACTTGTAACTTATATAATATTGTACAGAAAATATATACTTGAAGTGAAACATAAAATTCATATCCTGTTCACACTAGCCACATTTTAAGTGCCCAACAGCACATATAAGTAGTGGCTAATGTCCATTCTAAAGGAGATCAATCCTGGGTGTTCATTGGAAGGACTGATGCTAAAGCTGAAACTCCAATACTTTGGCCACCTCATGCGACGAGTTGACTCCCTGGAAAAGACTCTGATGCTGGGAGGGATTGGGGGCGGGAGGAGAAGGGGACGACAGAGAATGAGATGGCTGGATGGCATCACCGACTCGATGGGCATTAGTTTGAGTGAACTCCGGGAGTTGGTGATGGACAGGGAGGCCTGGCAGGCTGTGATTCATGGGGTTGCAAAGAGTCGAACACGACTGAGCAACTGAACTGAACTGAACATACTGGACTGGGGTTTCCAGGTGGCTCTGTAGTAAAGAATCCACCTACCAATGCAGGAGATATGGGTTCAATTCTGGGGTCAGAAAGATCCCCTGGAGAAGGAAACGGCAACCCCACTCCAGTATTCTTACCTGGGAAATCCCATGGACAGAGGAGCCAGGTGGGCTGCAGTCCCTGGAGTTGCAAAAGTGTTGGACACAACTGAGCGACTAAACAGCAACACCATACTGGACAACACACATATAGAACTCTTTTCTCATCATATAAAGTTCTAAGGGACAGCACTGCTCTAAGAATTACAGATAGTTCTCCTTCACCACTCAGTAGGAGGAATTCCTCTGAAAGTGTTAACAACCTTTCAAATTCTTCTTCAAACAGCTTTAACTGTGAAGACTACTACACGTAGAGGGCCTTCAGCCATAGAACAATTGATTTTTCACAACAGTACATGAAAAGTGTTAAAGCAATAAATTCCCTTGAGCCACTTCTCAACTATGACTCCCAGAGGAGAGCTTGGTGATACTAACGTTGAAAATCCATGGTGCTACAAAAATGCAGGATCAGTTTTTTACTTACATCTCAAATACACAGCAACTCTCCTTATGAATGCTGAGTTTTAATCTAGCTTTTTCACTCTCCTCTTTTACCTTCATCAAGAGGCTCTTTAATTTCGCTTTGCTTTCTGCCATAACATTGGTGTCATCTGCATAACTAAAGTTATTGATATTTAAAACTCAACATGCAAAAAACGAAGATCATGGCATCTGTTCCCATTGCTTCATGCCAAATAGACAGGAAAACAATGAAAACAGTGACAGACTTTTTTCTTGGGCTCCAAAATAACTGTGGACTATGACTACAGCCATGAAATTAAAAGATGCTTGCTCCTTGGAAGAAAAGCTCTGACAAACCTAGACAGCATATTATAAAGCAGAGACATTACTTTGCCAACAAAGGTCCATCTAGTCAAAGCTATGGTTTTTCCAGAAGTCATGTATGTATGTGAGAGTTGGACCATAAAGAAGGCTGAGCAATGAATAATTGATACTTTCGAAATGTGGTGCTCAAGAAAACTGTTAGTCCCTTGGACTGCAAGAAGATCAAACCAGTCAATTCTAAAGGAAATAACCCTGAATATTCATTGGAAGGATTGATACTGAAGTTGAAATTCCAATACTTTGGCCACCTGATGGAAAGTCAACTCATTGGAAAAGATCCTGATGCTGGGAAATATTGAAGGCAGGAGGAGAAGGGGATGACAGAGGATGAGATAATTGGATGGACTCACCAATTCAGTAGACATGAGTCTAAGCAAACTCCAGGAGATGGTGAAGGACACAGAAGCCTGGTGTGCTGCAGTCCATGGGATCACAAAGAGTCACACAACTGAGCGAATGAACACCAACTACTTATGAAAAGGTGTAAAGCTCCATAATCACCAGAGCAAGGGGAACACACTGAGCAGAATAATGCAGTTGTCAAAGAGAACAAGAGCTGAAACATTACACAACTATAGCCAGTATCATGCAGAACTTAGGAGAAAAAACAAACCATACATAGTCACAGATTAATTAAGCTGCAGTAGTTGAAAACAAGACATAGTCAAGACATGCATACATGTGATTTACTAATAAAGCCCCAGAGAAAGAAGTAGTCACAGAGAAGCAGATGGTATCTCTTTCAACACAAAGCACATACAATAAAATAAAAAGATTCAACAGTGTTAAGCTATGTGTCTTCAGTTTATCACCTTTTTCTTATGTTTAAAGTTGGCAAGTTGATATTTATCTGTCATGCTTTTTTATTTATAGAAGGATATGATACTTGTAAAACTTTAATTTGTGGGTTGGGTTTTATCATTTTCAGAATATCTCCTTTTTTAATCTTCAAACACTCCTTAGTTAAGGAGTACATAATTATTATTATTTTTTAAAGACTGCATTGAATGTAATCTGTCTACAAGAGTCAAAATTAATTTTTTAGAGGAGAGAAACCAACCAAAGCCTTTCTTTGTAGAATTCTGGTGAGGCTTGTGTGTATGTGCTGTGTAAGTTTGTACTTATTTATGTGTGTCTGTGCTATACCTAGCAATCACAGATTTCTTTACAGAGTGTTGAGATATTATCCACCTTTGCTTTAGCTGAACCAGGAAGCAGGTCAAACTTTTAGGAAGTGACTATACATCTACTGAGTTGTTTTTTTGTTAAGCAATGAGAATTACCATCATGCATAGATTCTTTATGTAAATCATTAAAAAGTAGGTCAGAAAGTGTCATCCCTTATTATTCTCAAGAAAACATTGAAATCTTCCTGTTTATTTCTTGCCTATGATCATGTCACAGTTGAATACAACAGACAAAAGGAAAAAAAATTATTAAGCAGGCAAGAGACATTCACCTCCATTAATTGAAAAATCATTTCAAGCAGCCATTTAACACCCAGATAACCATAATGGTGTCATCACCCACCTAGAGTCAGACATCCTGGAATGTGAACTCAAGTGAGCCTTAGGAGCCTTACAATGTTTAGGAAGCATCACTAAAAAGTAGCGGAGGTGATGGAATTCCAGTTGAGCTATTTCAAATCCTAAAAGATGATGCTGTGAAAGTGCTGCACTCAATATGCCAGCAAACTTGGAAAACTCAGCAGCGGCCACAGGATTGGAAAAGGTCAGTTTTTATTCCAATCCCTAAGAAAGGCAATCCCCCAAAATGTTCAAATTACTGCACAATTGCACTCATCTCACACGCTAGCAAAGTAATGCTCAAAATTCTCCAAGCCAGACTTCAACAGTACATGAACTGTGAACTTCCAGATATTCAAGCTGGATTTAGAAAAGGCAGAGGAACCAGAGATCAAATTGCTAGCATCTGCTGGATCACCGAAAAAGTGAGAGAATTCCAGAAAAACATCTACTTTTGCTTTATTGACTATGCCAAAGCCTTTGACTGTATGGATCACAACAAACTATGGAAAATTCTTAAAAGACAGAAATACCAGGCCACCTGACCTGTCTCCTGAGAAATCTGTATGCAGATCAAGAAGCAACAGTTAGAACTGGACATGGAACAACAGACTGGTTCCAAATTGGGAAAGGAGTACTTCAAGGCTGTATATTGTCACCCTGCTTATTTAACTTATATACAGAGTACATCATGCAAAATGCTGGGCTGCATGAAGCACAAGCTGGAATCAACATTGCTGGGACAAATATTAATAACCTCTGATATGCCAATGACATGACCCTTATGGCAGAAAGTGAAGAAGAACTAAAGAGCCTCTTGATGACAGTGAAAAAGCTGGCTTAAAACTCAACATTCAGAAAACTAAGATAATGGCTTCTGGTCCCATCACTTCATGGCAAATAGATGGGGAAACAAAGGAAACAGTGAGAGAATGTATTTTTTTGGGTTCCAAAAATCACTGCAAATGGTGACTGCAGCCATGAAATTAAAAGACACTAGCTCCTTGGAAGAAAATCTATGACAAACCTAGACAGCATATTAAAAAGCAGAGACATTACTTTACCATCAAAGGTCCGTCTAGTCAAAGCTATGGTTTTTCCAGTAGTCATGTATGGATGTGAGAGCTGGACTATAAAGGAAGCTAAGCACTGAAGAATTGATGCTTTTGAATTGTGGTGTTGATGAAGAATCTTGAGAGTCCCTTGGACTGTACAGAAATCAAACCAGTCCATCCTAAAGGAAATCAGTCCTGAATTTTCATTGGAAGAACTGATGCTGAAGAAGAAATTCCAATACTCCGGCCACCTGATGCAAAAAACTGATTCATTGGAAAAGACCCTGATGCTGGGAGAAGAAGGGGACGACAGAGGATGAGATGGTTGGATGGCCTCATGTACTGGATGGACATAAGTTTGAGTAGGCTCTGGGAGTTGGTGACAGACAGGGAAGCCTGGCATGCTGCAGTCCATGGAGTTGCAGAGTTGGACACGACTGAGCAACTGAAATGAACTGAACTGATTTATCACATATGTTGATAGTAACATCAATTCCAATACAATTGTAATTTAAAAATATGAATAGAGTAAGAACTTAAATGTTAGATGCACAAATTTGTACATGTCACACATATTAAAGTTTTGGACAGTTATCAACGAAACCCAAGAATGAGGTTTAGTGTCATTCAGTGTCCTTTCAGGTAGGTAAGATTTAATATCAGTGCAAATTTTATTCCTTCCTATTCACTACCCTCTGCAGCTATATTCTTGGCACTGACCTGTTCCTGCTTCTGAGGTTAGACAGTATGATTTAAAGCATGGCTCTCCTCATTCCCTTCAGTAATTAGTCTGCTTTGCCCAAGAAAGTTGCTTGCCAAGGAGCATTTTAATTGGGTACCAGTTTCTGTAACTAAAAGTCAAGCTCGTGACCTTAAAGTTTCATGCTGAAACATCCAGGTGACCCAATATCATTGGACCTAGGTCTGGCTGAAAATTTTAGCTTCTTTTAATGGCTGTTGAATTAAATTATTTCTCTAGAATGAGAAGTATTATCTGTTATCACAGGGTCATTAAAGCCTGTATCGTGTCCCCACAAACCTCCCAGTAATTATGAAAGCCCACACCTGAGTCTGGATTCCAAGCACTTGTTATATTTAAGTTTTACAGGGTGCAGTTACTTGCTCTGACATGGTTTGTTTTTTTACTAAACACTGAAGCTATTTCACTAAAAGCTTACAAAAGTGAATGGACCTTTCTATGAATGAGTATAATTTATTAACAGAAGCAGCAACACCTTTAAAATATCTCTCACCATATATTGTATCAGGGGCCATACACATAGGATATTTGATGTCCTAGAATTACAATTACAAAACTGTAGCAATTTACAACCTAAAAAGATCTATCTTATGCAATGTGTTAGTTAAGAAAATGTAGATTTTCATTAAATGGTATTCTGACTGTAAACTTAGTATAGGCCCTTCAGCATTTAAGACTTCAGAAAGAAGCTTCATCCTGAGGTATTAGTCAACAGTGGATATAATACATTAACTCTAGAGCTGAACAGAACTAGGCTGAACAGAACGACCATTCAGTGACTGTGTGACATTGAGGAAATACCTTAACTTTGCTGATCCCCATTCTTCATCTGTAAACTACCAATACGTAATCCTTAATCCTATCTCACTACCTCACAATCCTACCTCATAATCCAACCTCTCCTTTTTGTAAGGAGAAAGGAGACCATACATGTATCATGGCTGAGATAGATCATATCCTCTAGTAAACAGTCAATATATGATGGTCCTTATTATTCTTTTGAAAGCGCCGATAAACAAACATACACACACACATACACAGAAATCCTTTTCTACAAGTTCAGCCTGGCAACACATCTAAACTTTTTCAGACACACAGCAGCATTCTGCTGGCCTTGCTCATACTGAGTTGTACTCACAAAGCATGCTTAATAAATATTTGCAAAGATGTGTTTGCAGATCTAAATATGGATTTTCCTTTTGGAAATCAAAGAATTCTTCAGGTTGAAAAGATTAAAAAAAAAAAGAAAAAATGTTTTTAGCCATCACCTTCTACATTCCTCACATTTCTATGCTTATATTTTCATGTAAACAGTAGGCTCGTAATAACATATTCTTTTAACATGGCCTAAAACTGAAACTCCAATCTTTGGCCACCTCATGCGACGAGTTGATTCACTGGAAAAGACTCTGATGCTGGGAGGGATTGGGGGCGGGAGGAGACAGGGACGACAGAGAATGAGATGGATGGATGGCACCACCAACTCGATAGACATGAGTTTGAGTGAACTCCGGGAGCTGGTGATGGACAGGGAGGCCTCGCGTATTGTTATTCATGGGGTCGCAAAGAGTCGGACACGACTGAGCGACTGAACTGAACTGAACTGAACTGAAATCTATCAGACCAGCTATTTTGTAAAGGATACAAAATGCACATGCAAGCATGCACATAGACACATATACTCATGGATCAAACTTTCCAATGGTTTTTATCTTTAATTTATGGTAGAGATTTCTTTCCTATTTTTCTCCTTTCCCATTATATACAAAAGAGAGCTTGCATTACGAGGCCTATCTCATTATTTTAAATGCATTGGAACTACCCTTTTTATTTCCTTAGCATTGTTTTTTCATATTAGATAAATCCTCCCACATCAGAACTTAGAACAGGGGAATCCTTGTAGAATGCATTTGGAATAGGATCACTTCACAGAATGAATTTAACCTGAGCACAAAGCTAATTTTTATCTGAGCCAGCTCCTTTGCAATAAAAATGGTACTATAGAATGAGATAAGGAATGTTAGTTCTTTATCGCTCATGTAACAAATGTCTTAATAATACAGAATGTCACGTTAGTTATTTCTAGTGACAATATGCGGACAGTAATGAGAAAAGAAAATCATCATATATTCATTCTCCTGAAAGGTATTATAATAATATTGGGGACAGACAA
Organism: Moschus berezovskii; assembly: GCF_049115385.1. NCBI lineage: Eukaryota > Metazoa > Chordata > Mammalia > Artiodactyla > Moschidae > Moschus > Moschus berezovskii. The sequence goes on from NC_142466.1 coordinate 64,180,037, forward strand.
AAAAATTAATCAATTGCACTCAGCCAAAAGGGAAATAAGAACGGTAAGAACAGTCTTGGAAACAGAACAACAACAAAAATCCACTGTGCTGGCATAAGTTCAATTCCTGTCCACTTCTGGAGACTCTTATCAAGCTCTTATCAAAATCTACTTAAATGCCTGTTTCTTGCTCTCAGAGTGTTCTATCGACTGCTGCCTCAGTGAAAAGTACCTCTACTAGTTATCCTTTTAACCTGCTCTGCAACAGACTTAGCAGCAGCAGTAGCAGCAGCAACAGAACCACAGGGCACAGGTTCCTTCAAACTCCTGGACCACCTGTTTTATCAACAGTCCCAGAATTAAAGCAAAGGAAATGGCCTACGGTGGGAAAGGAAGGATTCCTAAGTGCACTTGTGGTGCACTTAATAATCATTATTTCAGGAAATTCATGTGGTGTTCCTAAATTAAAATACAAGAAAATGTTTTGGTGAATTAGATTGCTTTTAGTGGAGACAGGTGTTTATCCTTTACAGCAATAGAGCAACTATCAAAGGCTTATGTTTATATGTTTATTTTAAAAAATTGAGCTAATGGCTAGTTTCTGATGGTTTTAGAAATTCTGAGAGTGTTATATTACCTGGACCAATAGAAAGTCTTTCTTTATGAACTTTCTGAATGGTGTTTTGAATTTTACAACATTTAATCTATGTTCTTATATCTTCACAATTTTTAACTGACCTTTGTAAATTAGGGGATAGGAGAATGACACAATAATCAAAAACAATTCTGTGAATATAACCCATGGCTCTGAGAAATGTTCAAAATTGCATGATACAGAATGCTCTGGGCTGGTGTACTGGGATGAACCAGAGGGATGGGATGGGGAGGGAGGTGGGAGGGGGATTCAAGATGGGGAACACATGTACACCCGGGGCAGATTCATGTCAATGTATGGCAAAACCAATACAATAATGTAAAGTAATTAGCCTCCAATTATAACAAATACATTTTAAAAAATTATTGAGATAAAAAGAAAATAGCATCACTTAAAAAACAGCCATAACAATGAACCACCTGTGACACTATTTAGCTTGAGAAAGCAAGGTCTGTATTTTGTCCAGAAACAGAAACAAAAAGGAATGGAAAGATTTTGGTTAAAATTTATGTTTGTTTGGATTCTGTCTTTTATTGTTATTGTCCACTAAGAATAAGCGTCGCATCTGTGATACCAAATGGCTTCAAATTTCCCAGTGTCCTTAGGGATGGTGATGGAAGTAATATCACCTTCTCTTCTGATGCAGACAGTGCTGGGTTGAGAAGACACTGATTTGGTAGACCAAAGTAACTGAAGATGAGTAAAGTGAGGTCTCCAGACCAATGGCATCAGCATCTCTAGAGAACCTGTCGTAAATATTACTGAATCAGAGCCTCTGGGGTCAAGACCAGCAGTCATTTTTAGCAAGCCCTCCAGGTGATTCTGATGCCTTCCAAAGGTTAAGAACCACTGAACTAAACCACTCCAAAACATTCAGGACAAAGATCAGGAAAAGAGGTAAAATCATTAGCTCACAGCTATGTCAGCTATACTTGTGTGCTCTTGTCTAAAGGTTACCGAATCCAACCTGATACTACTTGCCACATGATGGGCCAATAGATTGAGAGACTAGGTGTTAAGGCAAGGAATTTCAACTTTATTCGAAAAGCCAGAAGACTAAAAAGATAGTGAACTAATGTCCCAAAGGACCATCTTACTCAAGTTAGAATCCAGGCTTCTTTTAAGATACTAAAAATGGAGTAGGGTGGTTGGTTGTTGTGAACTTCCTAGGACTGGAATCCTTTGTTCTTGCAACTGTCCATCTAGGTCTGGTCACGGTGTTTCTGTAAACCTCTAACAAATGACAAATGCTATTCTAAGAAAAATGCTATTCTCTGTTCTGCAACTTATTTCTATATGAATGGAAAAGTATTACACCTTTAAAGAAAAGAGTCTTGAGCATTGGTTACCATGTCTACTTCAGGCTACAAAAAACAAACTGCAGAGACAGCATGACTAAGCATAGGGAACAGAGCACAAAAGTTAGAGCTAAAAGAATAGATTCAATATGGAGTCAGTTTTGGTTTTCTCTTTTACATAAATACACAATGTGATATCATAAAAATGAATGCCTCGTGAGTACTGGCGTTTGGTATCCTTGACAGAAACCTGAGCTTATTAAAGGAAACAAATATTTTAAAAGTTTGATAATTTAGTCATTATAATTCACATAGTTTGATGTAAAAATACATAATATCAGTTGATACGTTTTGCATGTATTATAAAACATACATGTAGCAGCTTAATTTAAAACCCACTTATAAACTGGGATTCTTTTACATTGATGCCAGGTAGAAAATTGAGTCATAATTAGTTTGGCCACCTAATGTGAAGAGCAAACTCATTGGAAAAGACCCTGATGCTGCGTAAGATTGAGGGCGGGAGGAGAAGAGGGTAACAGAGGATGATATGGTTAGATGGCATTATTGACTCAATGGACATGAGTTTGAGCAAACTCTGGGAGAGATTGACAGATACAGAAGATACAGAAGCCTGGTAAGGTGTTCATGGTGTTGCAAAGAGTTGGACATGACTGGGCAACTGAACAACAAAACGACAAATAATTAGTTTTAAAAATCTGCTTGTACTCATGACTATGAAGTTGTGTGACATGTCATTAAAATAGCACACAGTATTTCTGTAAGTTAACTTACATTACCATAGTCAAGGAATGAATGAACCAGGCATCACAACTTCATAGTTTATTCCATTTGATGGAGTCACTGCTTTTAATGATGACTGGAAATATTCCCTGGGGCTAAATAAAAGCAATATGGACCTAGAACTTCTTACAGTTAAAGTAAGGGTGCTTTCAAAAGTATCCAGCAAAGAGTTCACCTCAAAGTCCTCTTCAAAGCCTAGTCATGATATGTCCTCAAATGCTAAAATAGATGATGTTATTATAACTTAGTAAATTAAGAGCCATAAGTTTGGGATCTGTGCGAAACAGGGCATGGGTAGCATTAAGTATGTACATGAGTTTCTACTAGTGCTTACAGGAAAATATTATATATTTATTTTTCAAAGTATGTATATTCCAAATTTCAGTTATAATCAACATCCAAGCTATCATCACAAAACATAGAAAGGTCTACAGAAGATAGATTTAGAATAATTGTCTTAGTGTGTTTCAGTTCAGTTCAGTTGCTCAGTCGTGTCCGACTCTTTGCAACCCCATGAATCACAGCACACCAGGCCTTCCTGTCCATCACCAGTTCCCGGAGTTCACTCAAACTCATGTCCATTGAGTCGGTGATGCCATCCAGCCATCTCACTCTCTGTCGTCCCCGTCTCCTCCCGCCCCCAGTCTTTCCCAGCATCAGAGTCTTTTCCAGATTGCTATAACATAATGTCATACACAGTGGGTTATGATCAACAGAAAAGGTTTCTCACAGTTCTGGAAGTTGGGAAATTCAAGATCAGGGCACTGGTAGATTCAGTGTCTGGTTTGCTTACTCATAGATGGTGCTTTCTCCAGAATCTTCACATGGTAGAAGGAGCAAGGGACCATTCTTAGCACTAATTCCACTTCACAATCACTTCCCAAAGGCTCCATCTCCCAATACCATCACCTTATGTGATAGGATTGCAACATGTGATTGTTGAGGCACATAAACCTTCAGATTATAATAATAATGCTTTAAGAAATCTACTGTTGATATTCTTTCAAATGGAACAGTGGTTAAAGTATTTTTGAAAATGATAATATGTGGCATTAAAAGAAAAAACAGGTAGTGTGTGCATTACATATATCTTGTACTTCACTACATAAAAGGTAAAATTATATAGTTATATATACCTGGGATTATTTTGTTTGTTATATTTTTTCTGTGAAATAGTACACTCTCAAGTCAATATAATTAGACTAAACATGACATGGGCAAGAGGACCATGATTTGGGCTGAAAGGTCACACAAGCACAACACAGAAGAAATAAAAATATTAGCACACTGCAACCATTAGAGAGAAGGAGTAACTGCAGGGGAGTTTTTAAACGTGTGCAGAACACAAGGCTGAAGCCATATGGGAAAGCATTTGTGGATAAAAGCATGCAAAATCAACAAGTTCTCAGTTATATTCTTCACAAGTTACATCTTCACCATAAACATACTGTCTGCCTTAACAACTGCTCTCTTCATTGTACTTATGCTCCTTTTTAACAGCAGAAAAGTTTGACCCCAAGAGTATAAAGGGATGCAAGATTCTATCTGCAGTTCATCATGTTAGATATGAGTGGATATAAATTCCTTTCTATCAGGATTTTTAGGTGACAAAAAGCATTTTTTAATATAAAAGGTTAGTAATTTCAGAACCTCCTCCACTCAGAAGACTACTCATTTATGAATAAATGACCAGATCTGCTTTTATTGACATTATTCTGATCTATTGCAAATAGCTAGGCTTCCCAGGTGCAGAGTAGGTAAAGAATCTGCCATCCAATGAAGGAGATGTGAGTTCGATCCCTGGGTTGGGAAGATCCCCACGGAGAGGAAAATGATGACCCACTCCAGTATTCTTGCCTGGAAAATTCCATGGGCAGAGGAACTAGCATAGTACAGTCTATGGGGTCACAAAGAGTCAGACATAACTGAGAGGCTGAGCACACACATTGCCAACAGAGTGAGAAAAATTACCGAGTTGTTAGAACAGAGTCCTCCCAAACAATTAAAAAAAAAAAGATTTCCTAGATATGTTGAGATTGTTAGAAAAAATAAAAATGTAAACTCAAATTTTCTGAGAAACCTAGTAGTCGAATGGATAGCAAGACTTGACAGGAGTAACAGTATGCTGTTCTTTGATGTTTTATTTGGCAAAGCCTCAAGATTAGCAAGGAGCTAAGAGATGTCTTCTCTCTTTTGCTGAAATCTTGGGACCAGATGTACTTGAAAATTTAGATAATTTTTAGGTGTAAGAAAGTTTATGGCATATTTGCTTTATAATATATAACTAGCCACAGATGGGTCTGAGATAGCATCTGTAATCAAACACATGAATATTTCTGAAGTGATATGTGACTCTATAGTCACACTGAGTTACATAAATGTGAACTCTAAATAGCCTCATGTCACCTCAAGACAAGTTCTGCCTCCAAATAAAAAGTCTCAAGCTTATGCAGAAAGACTCAAACTTTGGAGATTTGGGTAATTTGGAATAACAGCTAAGGACTGGAAGTCATAAGAACAAAAATTACTGTTACTATTTACTATAATTTTTATTGTCCATACCACTATATTTACTGCTTAGTACATAGCAGACAAGTAATAAGTGATTTATTAAGCACCTTCTAAATCCTCTCAACAGTATTTTAGATACATAATAAAACTTCAATTTAGGAAATTAAGAATCAGGCACCTGGTAAGGAACAGATTCAAGATTCTATTTTATGAATGTTCAACTCGAAAGTCCATACTTTTTCTAAATATATATACATACATGTATAACATGCATATAGGCTCCCCTGGCAGCTCAGACAATAAATAATCTGCCTGCAATGCAGGAGACTCAGGTTTGATCCCTAGGTTGAGAAGGTTCCCTGGAAAAGAGAAAGGCTACCCACTCCAGTATTCTTGCCTGGAGAATCCCATGGACAGAAGAGCCTGGTGGACTACAGTCCATGCAGTTGCAAAAATAGTACATGTGTGTGTGTATATATATATATATTTAAAACTTTCCCCTATGTCTTCTTCCCTTGTTTATTTTTTGTAAACTTTTTTTTTTATTTTGTATTGGAATATAGCTGATTAACAATGTTGTGATAGTTTCAGGTAGACAGTGAAGGGACTCAGCCATACATATGTGTGTATTCATTTTCTCCCAACTCCCCTCCCATCCAGGCTGCCACATAGTATTGAGCAGAGTTCCCTGGGTTATACAGTTGGACTCTGTTGGTTATTCATTTTAAATATAGCAAAGTGTATATGTTGATCCAAAACTCTGCAGCAATCTCTCCCCCATTCTCCCCCCATGGCAACCGTAAGTTTGTTTTCTGTGAGAACTGCGGTTTCATAAGTAAGTTCATTTGTATCATTTTTTTTAAATTCCACATAAAAGGGATGGCATACAATATTGCTCCTTCTCTTTCTGACTTATTTCACTCAGCATCAAAATATCTAGGTCCATCCGTGTTGCTGCCAATGGCATTATTTCATTCTTTCCTTCCCTTTTTTATTGAACACATATTTACTGAATGCCTTCTATGTACCAAGCACTTTTGCTTGACACTGAAGAGAAAACAGGAAACAAATATTCATAAAACCTACATTCTAATGGGGGATGGGAAAATCCACAAATAAAAATAGATTTTAAAAACTATAAATTATAGTTGTAAAAATAATACAGGATAGGAAGTGATAAGTAATGCTGTGGAGAGACAGATTTATTTGTTATATTTTGAGTCATAAGGAAAGGCCTCCCTAAGGCCTTTGATCTGAAATCTGAGTGCATTGAGGGAAATGTGGTAACTGGGGAAGAACATTCTAGACAGAAGGAAGAGGAAAAGCAAATGGCCTGAGGTGTAGAGCTGTCAGATAAAATGCCAGCACATTCCCTGTGATGCCAGTGTGTCCCTGAGAATTGCCAGTAGGCCCTTTGGAAGAGTTGGGACACACTTATACTTGAAAGATTATTTATCTGAAATATAAACTGAAACGGGTGCTTCATATTTCATTAATTTGACAACATACTGAGCAAAAATGGGTGTGTTCTATTATAAGGACATCAAGGAGGTTAAGCAAGGAGGCCACAATGGTTAGAACAGAGGGTCTGGAGGAGAGAAATTGAGGAAGAGACTTCCTGGGAAGGTAAATCACATAGGGCTACTGAGCACTGGAAATGTAGCTGATCAACAATGATATGTGCTGTAAGTATCAGTTCAGTTCAGTTCAGTTGCTCAGTCGTGTCCGACTCTTTGCGACCCCATGAATCACAGCACGCCAGGCCTCCCTGTCCATCACCAACTCCCGGAGTTCACTCAAACTCACCTCCATCGAGTCGGTGATGCCATCCAGCCATCTCATTCTCTGTCGTCCCCGTCTCCTCCCGCCCCCAATCCCTCCCAGCATCAGAGTCTTCTCCGGTGAGTCAACTCGTTGCATGAGGTGGCCAAAGTATTGGAGTTTCAGCTTTAGGATCAGTCCTTCCAATGAACACCCAGGATTGATCTCCTCTAGAATGGACTGGTTGGATCTCCTTGCAGTCCAAGGGACTCTCAAGAGTCTTCTCCAGCACCACAGTTCAAAAGCATCAATTCTTCAGCGATCAGCTTTCTTCACAATCCAACTCTCATATCCATACATGACCACTGAAAAAACCATAGCCTTGACTAGACGGACCTTGGTTGGCAAAGTAATGTCTCTGCTTTTTAATATACTATCTAGGTTGGTCATAACTTTCCTTCCAAGGAGTAAGCATCTTTTAATTTCATGACTGCAATCAGCATCCACAGTGACTTTGGAGCCCAAAAATATAAAGTCTGACACTGTTTCCACTGTTTCCCCATCTATTTCCCATGAAGTGATGGGACCAGATGCCATGATCTTTGTTTTCTGAATGTTGAACTTCAAGCCAACCTATTCACTCTCCTCTTTTCACTTTCATCAAGAGGCTCTTTAGTTCTTCTTCACTTTCTGCCATAAGGGTGGTGTCATCTGCATATCTAAGGTTATTGATATTTCTCCCAGATATCTTGTAAGTATGATACAACCTAAATGCCAAAGGTTAGTGCAAAATTGAAGGTGAAATACTGCATCAATAATTTTTACATTGATTTGAGTGTTGAACTGATAATATTGGGAGTGTACTCAGTTAAAGTAGATTATCGAAATTAACTACACTTATTTCCTTTTTTATTTTTAACATTTATCCTAGAAACTTGAAAATTACATATGTGACCCACAGTATATTACTATTGTATTATGTCGGATAAGAAAGAAAATGGATAGGGGAGGAAGGTGACCATGCAGAGCTTTGGAGATTGTGGTCAAGACTGGATTATACTTGAGTGGGATGGAGAGGCATTGGAAGGTTTTAAGCAAAGGAGTGACAGAATGTACCAAATTTGAAAATTGTCCCTGGGATTGCTGTCTTCAGTCTTCTCCAGTGAACCCCCAACAACCTACTGAGACACAAATGCTTCTTCAGGGTGACTACTAACAGTATCTGTAAAAATTAACATTTACTATCTCACCTTATCGCCCAGACCGCAAGCTGAGACCACACTGACTGCAGTTTACCAGCACAACTGACTTATGCCCTATTACTCTAAGTGTTATTCCAGAGTCACTTATTCAAAAATATTCTTGGAGAAACTACCGTGTGCCAGACACTATTCTAGGTGCTGTAAAAGAAGGGGAACAAATGAAAATTATGTCTCACAGAGTTTATATTTTAGTGGAGATATTCCATAAATAAACAAAATGAAAGTAAACTCCCAAAAAAGAGAAAAAAGAAATTATATACTAGATTAGATTTAAACTGATATGGTAGGAAAAAAAAAGACAAATGATGGTTATGGAGTACTGGAGTAGGACAAGCTATTTTCATTTTAAGTAGAGTCATGACTAGAAGGCTTTGTGTGAAGCAGAGCAGTGAGGGACCCACATACATACTGGGGGAAAGAGAGTTACAGGCATAGAAAACCCAGATGTGTTTTGGAGATGTTGTCCTTTTATATGTTTTCTGGTAAAAGGCTCCAATGATCCAATAGGTTAAGATAACATTTCAAACTAGATCCCTGTCTTAGAGATTCCTGATTGCTGAGCCCTTAATATGCCAGTGTGCACACTGGCATATTAAGGGCTTTGAGAAGTCCTGAGGTAAGAAATCCATAGAACCTTGTTTCATCCATCATTCCCCACATTTTTTTTTTTTGATAAGGAAGTCTTTTATTCTTGTAACACATGTTCATATGCATCAGACTTAGTGAACCATGGAATCTGCTGTGACTGAGCAGAGAGAAACACCTATGTGCATTTGTGCTATCCTTCCAGACGCCCCTCCACCCAGCACACTCAGGGTCTTCATAAAGTGTTAGCCATGCCTAAGATGATCTTGAACTCAAACTCATCCAGGCAAAGTCCAGCACTGTGACCTGTTCCATCTATTTCCTTACCCAATTCTTAACCCTCTTTTCCCCGAGAGAGGAGCTATGTCTCCATCAAACTAATATTCTCTTTCTCTCTCTCTCTCCCCTTCCTTCTCTCTCCAGCATTAAAAATTATCTACCATCTTTTTTCCTCTCACTACCTAATTTTCCTTTATTAATAATTCTCAAAAATTAAAAAAAAAATCACAAATAATGGGGCAATCCCAAGATGGTGTAGTAATAGGATAGGGAGACCACTTTCTCCCCCACAAATTCATCAAAAGATCACTTGAATGCTGAGCAACTTCCACAAAACAACTTCTGAACACTGGTGGAGGACACCAGGCACCCAGAAAGGCAGCCCATTCTCTTCAAAAGGAGGTAGGACAAAATATTAAAAGACAAAAAAGGAGACAAAAGAGTTAGGGACTGAGAACCATTCTGGGGAGGGAGTCGTGAAGGAGGAGAAGTTTCCAAACATTAGGAAACCCTCTCTAAACCCTAACCCTAAAGTGTTAGGCAGGGCTAACAGTTAATGAAGACCTCTCACAGGTGGGTCTGTGGGGAGTTTTGGAATCTCTTAGAGGGCAACATAACTGGGAGAAAAAACCCCAACAGAATACACTTCTAACTGCAACTGCCAGCAGAGAAGTAGCCCAGATGCTTGCGTCCCCACCAGCAAGTGGGGGCTGGACAGGGAGGCACAGGCTGCATCGTTGGTGCTTAGGGTAAGGACTGGGCCCAAATGCCCTGAGGACAATCTGAGGGAGGTAACGTGAGATAGCAACCCAAACTGTGGGATGGGATCACCAGAGAGAAAAAAAATTACTTTCCTGTGAAAGTCTCTAACGTGCAGCCTGGCCCACTCACAGAACAAAGGATTAAGCAAATAACAAAGGAGAGCTAACCTGCTGTGTAGGGGCCCCTCCCCAAAGCAGGAGGCAGAGAGGCAGGCATGAGACAGCCAGAGCCGGATGGCAAGGGGCAAGCTCCGCCCCCAAGACCAGCATCCTCAACCAAACGGTGAGCAGGCTCCCAGTTGCTAACCACACCTTCCTGGGATCCTGGATGGTTGACATCTGCCAGGAGGGTCACAGCCTGAGATCAATTCCCCAGAGGAGACGTGTGGCACACCCAGGAAACTGAGCGGCTGGGACAGCAGAGGTGATTAAGATGCACAGCCCAACTGAAACAGTACACTTGCCAAGCACTGGTTGCCTGAGCTGCTCGGACCTGGGAAGGGCACAAAACACATGCCCAACCAAGTCTGTGCCCTTGCAGAGTATGGAAGAACTGAACCTGAGCGGCTTAGACCTAGGAAGTGCACAAAATGCAGGGCCCGCTTTGGATAGTGCCCCTGCAGAGCACCCTGAAGCCTGAGCAGTGTAGACCTGTAAAGCACACGCTGCAAGTTGGGGCAAACCATGTGGTCCATACACTGCAAGCACTCCCCACACACACCAGTGATATTTGTTTACAGTGTCCTTCCCTGCCCACAACACAACTGAACAGTGAGCCTATATAAGTGACCACCTTTGCCTCCTTGTGTCAGGGCACAAATTAGACACTGAAGAGACTTGCAAACAGAGAAAACAAAAATAAACAAAGAATAGGGAACTGCTCTGGAAATTACAGGTGCAACAGATTAAAACCTTGTAGTTAACATTGACTAGGATTGGAGAGGGCCTATAGAACTTGAGAACAAGTATAAGCTGGAACAAGGAACTATCTGAAACTGAACTGACCCCACACTGCCCACAATACTCCAGAGAAATTGCTAGATATATATTTACTATCATCACTTTTTAATTTTTTAAGTTCTTTATTACTCCTTTAATATTCATTTTTATACCCTACTATTAAGCTGAAACTCCAATACTTTGGCCACCTCATGAGACGAGTTGACTCACTGGAAAAGACTCTGATGCTGGGAAAGGTTGGGGGCGGGAGGAGAAGGGGACGACGGAGAATGAGATGGCTGGATGGCATCACCGACTCTGTGGACATGAGTTTGAGTGTACTCCGGGAGTTGGTGATGGACAGGGAGGCCTGGCGTGCTGTGATTCATGGGGTCGCGGAGAGTCGGACACGACTGAGCGACTGAACTGAACTGAACTGAACTGATTACCTTACAAAAAATTACCTTATTTTTAAAGCAAATTTCATATATATTTTAAAATAATTTTTGTGATTGATTTTGTTTGGTATTTTAATATTGTATTTTTGAGAATTTAACCTCCTCCCTAGATTTTTAATCTTTGCTTTTTGGTATTTGTTATCAATTGACTTCCCTCGTGGCTCAGATGGTAAAGCGCCTGCCTACAATGCGGGAGATTGGGGTTCAATCCCTGGGTTGGGAAGATCTCCTGAAGAAGGAAATGGCAACCCACTCCAGTATTCCTGCCTGGAAAATCCCATGGATGGAGGAGCCTGGTAGACTACAGTCCATGGGGTCGCAAAGAGTCAGACACAATTGAGTGACTTCACTTTCACTTTGTACCTTTAAGAATCTAATCTTAAGTACCCATTTTCACTTAGGGGTGTGATTACTGGCTTGATTGCTCTCTCCCCTTTTGACTCCCCCTCTTCTCCTCCTGGTCACCTCTATCTCCCTCCTCCCTCTTCTCTTCTCCATGTAACTCTGTGAACCTCTCTGGTGTCCCTTGCTGTGGAGAACTGTTCCACCATTACCCTAGATGTTTTATCATTTGTGCTGTATGGATGAAGAAGTCGTGAGGCTACTGTAAGAATAAGACTGAAAGCCAGAGGCAGGAGGCTTAACTCCAAAACTTGAGAACATCAGAGAACTCCTGATTCCAGGGAAGTATAACAGACATGAGCTCATCCAAAAGTCCCCATGCTGCTGCTAAGTCACTCCAGTCATGTCCGACTCTGCGTGACCCCATAGACGGCAGCCCACCAGGCTCCCCCGTCCCTGGGATTCTCCAGGCAAGAACACTGGAGTGGGTTGCCATTTCCTTCTCCAAAAGTCCCCATACCTACACTGAAACCAAGCTCCACCCAAGAGCCAACAAGTTCCAGAGCAAGACATGCTATGCTAATTCTCCAGCAAAGCAGGAACATAGCCCTAAGCATTAAAATACAGGCTGCCCAAAGCCATGCCAAACCCATAGACATCCCCAAACTCACTACTGGACATTTCACTGCACATAAGAGAGAAGACATCCAGCTCCACCCACCAGAACACAGACACAAGTTCCCCTAACCAGGAAACCTTGACAAGCCACTAGTCCAACCCCACCCACAGGGAACAGGCTCCACAATAAAGAAGAACCACAAACTTCCACCCTACAGAAAAGGGGCCCCAAATATATCAATCTAAACAAAATGAAAAGGCAGAGAAATATTTAGCAGGTAAAGGAACATTATATGCCCACCAAACCAAACAGAAGAGGAAGAGATAGGGAGTCTACCTGAAAAAGAATTCAGAATAATGATAGTAAACGCCATCCAAATCTTGAAAAAAAAAAAAAAATGGAGTTGCAGATAAATAGACTAGAGATAAGGATTGAGAAGGTGCAAAAATGTTTAACAAGGACCTAGAAGAAATAAAGAAGAGTCAATCAATAATGAATAATGCAATAACTGAGATAGAAAATATAACTTCTGAGATAGAAGATAGTAGAATAACTGAGGCAGAAGATAGGATAAGTGAGGTGGAAGATAGAATGGTGGGAAAAGTGAAGCAGAGAGGAAAAAAGAATTAAAATAAATGAGAACCTCAGAGACCTCTGGGACAATGTTAAATGCCCCAACATTTGAATCATAGGAGTCCCAGAAAAGAAAACAAAAAGAAAGGGCATGAGGAAATACTTGAGAAGATAACAGTTGAAAACTTCTGTAAAATGGGGAAGGAAATAGCCACCCAAGGCCAAGAATCCCAGAGTCTGAAACAGGATCAACCTAAGGTGAAACACCCCAAGACACACATTAATCAAATTAACAAAGATCAAACACAAAGAGCAAATATCAAAAGCAGCAAGGGAAAGCAACAATTAATACACAAGGGGATCCCCATAAGGATAACAGCTGATCTTTCAATAGAAACTCTTCAGGCCAGAAAGGAATGGCAGGATATGCCTAAAATGATGAAAGAGCAAAACCTACAACCAAATTACTGTACCCAGCAAGGATCTCACTCAAATACAAAGGAGAAATCAAAAGCTTTACAGACAAGCAAAAGCTGAGAGAGTTCAGCACCACCAAACCAGCTCTTCAACAAATGCTAAAGGATCTTCTCTAGATAGGAAACACAGAAAAGGTTTATAAACTCAAACCCAAAACAACAAAGTAAATGGCAACAGAATCATACTTATCAATAATTACCTTAAATGTAAATGGGTTGCATGCCCCAACCAAAAGACAAATATTGGCTGAATGGATACAAAAATAAGACCCCAAAAATGCTGTCTAAAAGAGACCCATCTCAAACGAAGGGACACATACACACTGAAAGTGAAGGGCTGGAAAAAGATATATCATGCAAATAGAGACCAAAAGAAAGCTGGAGGAGCAATACTCATATCAGATAAAATAGACTTTGAAATAAAGGCTGTGAAAAGAGGCAAAGAAGGATACTACATAATGATCAAAGTATCAATCCAAGAAGAAGATATAACAATTATAAATGCATATGCACCCAATATAGGAGCACCTCAATCTGTAAGGTAAATGCTAACAAGTATAAAAGGGGAAATTAACAGTAGCACAATAATAGTGGGAGACTTTAATACCCCACTCACACCTATGGATAGATCAACCAAACAGAAAATTAGCAAGGAAGCACTAACTTTAAATGATACAATGGACCAGTTAAATCTAATTGATATCTACACGACATTTCACCCCAAAACAGTGACTTTCACCTTTTTCTCAAGTGCACATGGAACATTCTCCAGGACAGATCACATCCTGGGCCATAAATCTAGCCTTGGTAAATTCAAAAAATTGAAATCACTTCAGGCATCTTTCCAGAACACAATGCGGTAAGAGTAGATGTCAAGTACAGGAAAAAAACTATTAAAACTTCAAACACATCGAGGCTAAACAACACGCTTCTGAATAACCAACAAATCACAAAAGAAATCAAAAAGGAAATCAAAATATGCAAGGAAACAAATGAAAACATGACAACCCAAAACCTATGGGATTTAGTAAAAGCACCACTAAGGGGAAGATTCATAGCAATAAAAGCTTACGTCAAGAAACAAAAGAAAAATCAAATAAATAGCCCAAATTTACACCTATAACAACTAGAAAAAGTAGAAGTGAAGAAACCCAGGGTTAATAGAAGGAAAGAAATGATAAAAATTAGTGCAGAAATAAATGATAAAGAAACGAAGGAGACTGTAGCAAAAATCAATAAAACTAAAAGCTGATTCTTTGATAAGATAAATAAAATAGACAAACCATTAGACAAACTCATCAAGAAAAAAAGGGAGAAGAATCAAATCAATAAAATTAGAAATGAAAATGGAGAGATCACAACAGACAACACAGAAATAGAAAGGATCATAAGAGACTACTATCAGCAACTATATGCCAATAAAATGGACAACTTGGAAGAAATGGACGAATTTTTAGAAAAGTATAACCCTCCAAAACTGAAAGAAATAGAAAATCTTAACAGACTCATCACAAGCATGGAAATCAAAACTGTTATCAAAAATCTTCCAACAAACAAAAGCTCAGGATCAGATGGCTTCACAGGTGAATTCTACCAAAAATTTAGAGAAGAGCTAACACCTATCCTACTCAAAATCTTCCAGAAAATTGCAGAAGAAGGTAAACTTCCAAACTCATTCTATGAAGCCACCATCACCCTAATACCAAAACCAGGCAAAGATGCCACAAAAAAAGAAAACTACAGGCCAATATCACTGATGAATATAGATGCAAAAATCCTCAACAAAATTCTAGCAGACAGAATCCAACAACATATTAAAAAGATCATTCATCATGACCAAGTGGGCTTTATCCCAGGAATGCAAGGATTCTTCAATATTCACAAATCAATCAATGTGATATACCACATTAACAAATTGAAAGATAAAAACCATATGATATCCTCAATAGATGGAGAGAAAGACTTTGACAGAATTCAGCACCTGTTTAAAATAAAAACTCTCCAGAAAGCAAGCATAGAAGGAAAAAATCTCAACATAATAAATGCCATATATGATAACCCACAGCAAACATTATCCTCAGTGGTGAAAAATTGAAAACATTTCTCTTGAAGTCAGGAACAAGACAAGTATGCCCGCTCTCACTACTACTATTCAACATAATTTTGGAAGTTTTATCCATAGCAATCAGAGAAGAAAAAGAAATAAAAGGAATCCAGATTGGAAAAGAAGAAGTAAAACTCTCACTGTTTGCAGATGATATGATCCTCTATGTAGAAAACCCTAAAGACACCAGCAGAAAATTACTAGAGCTCATCAATGAATATAGTAAAGTTGGAGCATATGAAATTAATGCACAGAAATCCCTTGCATTCCTGTACACTAACAATGAGAAAACAGAAAGAGAAATTAAGGGAAAAATCCCATTCACCATTGTGATGAAAAGAATAAAATACTTAGGAATAAACCTACCTAAAGAAACAAAAGACCTATATATCAGTTCAGTTCAGTCACTCAGTCGTGTCTGACTCTTTGCGACGCCATGAATCACAGCACGCCAGGCCTCCCTGTCCATCACCAACTCCCGGAGTTCACTCAACCTCATGTCTATCGAGTAGGTGATGCCATCCAGCCATCTCATTCTCTGTTGTCCCCTTCTCCTCCTGCCCCCAATCTCTCCCAGCATCAGAGTCTTTTCCAGGGAGTCAGCTGTTTGCATGAGGTGGCCAAAATATTAGAGTTTCAGCTTTAGCATCAGTCCTTCCTATAGAAAACTATAAAATACTGATGAAAGAAATCAAAGATGACACAAAGAGATGGAGAAATATACATGTTCATGGATTGGAAGAATCAATATATTGAAAATGAGTGCACTCTCCAAAGCAATCTATAGATTCAATTCAATCCCCATCAAGCTACCAATGGTATTTTTTATATAACTAGAAGAAATAATTTCACAATTTGTATGGATATACACAAAAACCTCAATTCACCAAAGCAATCTTGAGAAAGAAGAATGGAACTGGAGAAATCAACCTGCCTGACTTCAGACTATACTACAAAGCTACAGTCATCAAGACAGTATGGTACTGGCACAAAGAGAAAAATATAGATCAATGGAACAAAATAGAAAATCCAGAGATAAATCCACGCACCTATGGACAAAGGAGACAAAAATATACAATGGAGTAAAGACAATCTCTTTAACAAGTGGTGCTGGGAAAACTGGTCAACCACCTGTAAAAGAATGAAACTAGAACACTTTCTAACACCATATACAAAAATAAACTCAGAATGGGTTAAAGATCTAAATGTAAGGCCAGAAACTATAAAATTCCTAGAGGAAAACATAAGCAAAATACTTCCTGACATAAATCACAGCAAGATCCTCTATGACCCATCTCCCAGTGTAATGGAAATAAAAGAAAAAATAAACAAATGGGACCTAGTTAAACTTAAAAGCTCTTGCACAACAAAGGAAACTATAAGCAAGGTAAAAGACAGCCTTCAGAATGGGAGAGAATAATAGCAAATGAAGCAACTGACAAAGAATTAATCTCAAAAATATACAAGCAGGTCAAGCAGCTCAATAACAGAAAAATATATGACCCAATCAAAAAATGGACCAAAGAACTAAACAGACATTTATCCAAAGAAGACATACAGGTGGCTAACAAACACATGAAAAGACGTTCAGCATCTCTCATTTTCAGAGAAATGTTGAAAATCAAAATCACAATGAGGTAACATCTCATGTTTATCAGAATGGCTGCCATCAAAAAGTCTACAAAGAATAAATGCTGGAGAGGGTGTAGAGAAAAGGTAACCCTCTTACACTGTTGGTGGGAAGGCAAACTAGTACAGCCACTATGGAGAACAGTGTGGAGAGTCCTTTAAAAACTGGAAATAGAACTGCCATATGACCCAGTAATCTCACTGCTGGGCATACACACCAGGAAACCAGAATTGAAAGAGACACATGTACCCCAATATTCATCACAGCACTGTTGACAATAGCTAGGACATGGAAGCAACCTAGATGTCCATTGGCAGGTCAATGGATAAGAAAGCTGTGGTACATATACACAATGGATTATTACTCAGCAATTAAAAAGAATACATTTGAATCAGTTCTAATGAGGTGGATGAAACTGGAGTCTATTATACGGAGTGAAGTAAGTCAGAAAGAAAATCACCAATACAGTATATTAACATATATATATGGAATTAAGGAAGATGCTAACAATGACCCCATATGTGAGACAGCAAAAGAGACATAGATATAAAGAACAGACTTTCAGACTGTGAGAGAAGGCAAAGGTTGGATGGTTTGAGAGAATACCATTGAAACCTGTGTATTACCATATGCGAAATAGATCACCAGTTCAAGTTTGATGTATGAAACAGGGCACTCAAAGCCGGTGCACTGGGACAACCCAGAGGGATGGGATGGGGAGGGAAGTGGGAGGGAGATTCAGGATGGGGAATACATATGCACCCATGGCTGATTCATGTCAATGTATGGCAAACCACCACAGTATTGTAAAGTAATTAGCCTCCAATTAAAATAAATAAATTTAAAAATGCAAGTAACATAATAAAGAAGGCCATGACATCATCAAAGGAATATCACCAAAGAAAAAGTGTGAAATAAATTTTGTGGCAGGTGAGGTCAGT
This sequence comes from Moschus berezovskii, assembly GCF_049115385.1. Taxonomy (NCBI): domain Eukaryota; kingdom Metazoa; phylum Chordata; class Mammalia; order Artiodactyla; family Moschidae; genus Moschus; species Moschus berezovskii. The sequence continues at coordinate 64,198,014 of NC_142466.1, forward strand.
GGTAGCTGGGGGTTCACAAAACACAGGTGCCTCACAAGAATGCTTGAAAGGCTGGTCAAATGAAAATAAACAGGGAATAGGAATGGGGGTTCTAGAAAACCAGGATGCCATGTTCAGTGCAGAGAGACAGGTGTCATTATCATTTTCCAAATCTTTAGCTCCTCCCGTAAGAAATGACATTCCCTCTAGGGCTTTAAGTAACAAATTCTGTATTTAATATGCACCCTTACATTTCCTATAAACATGGTTATTTCTGTCTATTCCATTATAGTTTTGTTCTTTAAGAGTTCAAAGGACAACAGCTTTCTCAGGTTCAGGTATTTACTTTTGCTAAGGAAATATCAAAACAGAGAGGAGAAAGTTCTCTCTTTCTCCTTGAGGTTTCTGAGGCAACAGAGGGACTTTCTATGTTTATAGAAAACTAGTTGGTTTAAAAAAAAAGAAAGAAACTAAAGGAACCTAACACAGGATTTTGATATGTTGTGTCCTGCCACTAACTGGCCTGTAACAGTGACAAACTTAAGTCTTTGGGTTTGGTTGGGTTTCCTCATTTGTAAAAAGGAAGCAGTGATCTAAACCAGAGGTTGGTAAACAGCAACAAATGGGCTAAATCCAACCACTGCCTGTTTTCAGAAATAATATTTTGCTGGAGCACACCACACCCATTTGTTTACATACTGCCTATAGCTGGTTACCTTCTAAAATGGCAGAGTTGAAAGGAGTTGAATAGTTGGGACAGAGGCCCTATGGTTCAAGAGTCTAAAATATTTACTCTATGGCCCTATGAGAAAAAGTCTGCTCAGTCAGGTTTCTGCCAGCTCTGACATCGTGCTATGATACAGATTATCACCCCACGAAAGGCTTAATTGTTGTCTTTGGAGTACAGGTGTTAGGGGTAGAGTAAATGGCCCGAGTAAACCACCCCAGTTTTAGTATTTCATGCACCTTTAGTCAATCGTTTTTTGCCACCCACAGCATTTTGACAATGAACCACACACCAAATTGCTGTAACTAGTGCCAAGGAAACACATTTTGAAAACAAAGCTTGCTTTCTGGTCCATGCCTTATGAAAATGTATGATGTTAATCGCTCTCAAATAAGGTGTGTGTTGTGCTGTGTCTCCAGCTTTGAATCCCAGAAACCACAACATTCCTCAATTCAGCCTCCTTCATAGAGGAGAGAGTGCTTTCCTTGCCAACCAGATGAACAAACCCTGACATTTGATTTATTTTGCTTTCTGGAAACACTCGCTCAAAGGGAAAAGGGTCCCCAAATTTTCTGCAGCTGCTGTCTGGATCATTTTTTAAAAATATACCCAAGGAAGCTGCCTGGGTGGCCACAGAGAATGGTTGAATCAGCCTGAATTTCACATATTGGGTGCTTTGAACGGTTCACAGTGATGAGATTATCCGCAGGGTCCTGACCATGTCTGGCCACCCACTCACAACTGCCTACACACTGTGACCATGGATTTGCTACAACACCAAAGGGATTTTCCATGATGATGTTCTCCCTTTAACATTTAACCCAATACATTGAAAGACAAGCTACTATTCCAGCTTTGACAGCAGAGAAGAATTCATTTAGAAAAATGTCAAGAACATAAAAACTCAATCACCAAGTGATTACAGACGCTAAACCTCAGAGCCTCAGAGAGATTCTAAGTTTTACAACATTTTCTCATTGCATCTATGTGTTTGAGGGAGAGAGGTATATGCCTGTTAAACAGTGTCATTACAAGGAACCCATTTTGATAATTAAAATTATTAGTTGCACCTAACATTTTAAGAAAATTACCATAATAGACAAGAAGTCTATTATACTGAAATTTGTAGCAGGTTAGTAGGAATCTGCTATTGGTAGATGCTGAAATATGTTAATAAGTTCTTTGTGAACCAAAGCTGCCCCCATTCAGTCCCTTGGTTCATAAAGGACGTTGGACACTGGACTCTTGCAGGGATTGGAGTAGGGCTATTTCTTCTCATAGACACCACATCCCTACACATTTTTTAGGTTGGGATAAGAATCCTTACAGACAGGTAAGGATTTCGATAAATAAGTAGTTTGGGAATTAAGGGCAACTTATTTGATCTCCCTGAGACACTGAGCATTTTGTCCACCTGTGTCCAGGGATCCAATTCCAGCAATCCTGCTCTCTAAGATGAAATGAAGAGAAGCAACATGAAGGAGAATTCAAGAAAACAGATCACAAACTGTCTCTAATCTCTGATTCCCCCAGCACCTTTCCCAGCATCTGAAGCTGCTCTTGTGATGAGGAAGGGGATAGGGAAGGGCATTGGATTTTCTGCAGGTATCAGTTCCCCATCTCCAATGCAGGTACTTAGAAAATGACATTGATTGCCAAATCTGTACTAGCTACAACGAATACATTATTTCATTAACACTATTTCGTATAATTGTCGAGTGCTGCAAAGTTGGTGTTGTTATATGATTCTCCCTATTTCATGGGTGAGAGGATTTAGTTTCAAACCAAGGAAACTGTCTATAGTAATAGATTTGGTGGTAGCAAATAGGAGATTTGGACTTGGCTCTGTTTGGCTCCAAAACCCTTGTCAGTCCCACTACACTCCTCTTCCTTTAGAGCCAAGCTTTCAGGAGAAAACCCTTCCTATTCTCCTTTTTCATTAAGGATGAGAGAACCTTCTGATGTGGAGTGGACAGGGTCTGGAAAGTGGACAGGAAAGATGGTTGGCACATGCCTCGAAAGCCCTAAGCTTAGATTTAAAAGCTTCTATATCCTTGCTCGGAGAAGGCAATGGCACCCCACTCCAGCACTCTTGCCTGGAGAATCCCAAGGATGGGGGAGCCTGATGGGCTGCCATCTATGGGGTTGCACAGAGTCGGACATGACTGAAGCAATTTAGCATAGCATAGCATAGCATATCCTTGCTAGCCATGTCCTGGAAAGACTCAGCAGGATAAAGACCAGTTACAGAATTGTACCACTTCATTGTCGGTCTGCCATGCTTCTTGGAAGTGTTGCAATGTATGCGTGCCAACCAATATGTGGAAGTAAATGTGTTCCTTCACACACGCAACTGCACTGCAGGGTGTTGGTCTGCCCTGTGTGCAGTTGTGGGGCCTTAGTCACCCTAAAGAATAAAGAGAGACCACCTCTTTGTTTTCATTCTCAACGCTCCCCAAAAGGCAGCAGCTAACATTGCACTGCTCTCAGGCATAGAGCTGTGTCTCCCTTCTGCATCATAATAGAGAGATGATGCTAAAGCTTTCATAAGTCTCAGCAAGTCAGATTTATGGAAGACAAGGAGAATCTGAGATAGTGAGACGTTCAAATTGTATAGTCTTCAAAGAATTACTGCTTCAAAGAATGTAACACAGGCACACACACATGCATACATGTTTGTATGTAGGCAAAGAAAGCATTGGAAAGGAGGCAGTTGAGAATTTCAGATCCTTTGGGAGTCTGTTTTGATGACAGAGAATGATTTACATGATTTAGTTCTTCTAAAGTACTTGAAAGCAATTTCTTTTCAATGGTAGGTGAGAAATCCCATCCTTTTGTGTTTGTTTACACTCTTGTTCTCTTTAGAAAATTTTAAATAGAATATACAAAAAGCCACTTGGTCTAAAGTGGTTCATCACAAATTCCAAACGTGAGATCTGATTAATCAGATCTTATAGAAACGAAGGCATCTCTGAGAAAACATTGTAAACAACCACTAGTTCTCCATTCCAAAAATCAGTGTCTTAAAGGCCTCTCTGATAACCCCAATCAAGAAAAGATAAATTTTGAGTAGATAATACAAGGACACCTATGAAAATAGTGACCTTAGCTGCCTTTGTGCAGGGAAACTGAGGGGCTTTACAAACAAGATCAGAGGGACACTTACTTAAACACTTTTGTGTCTACCGAATTTTCAGACAGGTGCTCCTTATTCAAAATAATTGAAATAAAATTTTTGAATTAATATTCATTGTCACTATTTTTATTTACTACCTCTTTGACAAGGAAACCATTTGTTTTACATTTACTCTTTTTATGTATTTGTCATTGATGTTCAACATCTTCAAGAAATCACATCACTCGTTTCCTGTCTCTGTACTACGTCCGTTTCTACTCACTAACATGCTACACCCAGAATGCTCTTCAGCAACTTTACATGATAATCCCTACATCTAAATCTGGATTTGGGCTTCCAAGAGGGATTACCAAGAGAGGTTGTAGGAGTGTTGGTTTTGATGGTTGCCATCCTAGGTTAGAATTTTGGCTTCAAACTCTTACTAATTTTATGTCCTTGGCCAAGTCACTAAAAATCTCTAAAGACTCATTTTTCTCATTTCTGTAAAAAGGATATCAATATGAATATCAAACCTTGTTGAAATGTCAAAACATTAAATAATAATAATATCTTATTGAATTTTCATATTAAAATTTCCCAGTTCTCTGTACATAGCGTTTACTCAGTAAATGTGTTGTATTAGTCACTTAGTAGTGTCCAGCTCTTTGTGATCCCATGGACTGTAGCCTGCTAGGTCTTCAGTCCAGGGAATTCTCCAGGCAAGAATACAGAGTGGGTAGCCAATCCCTTCTCCGGGGGATCTTCCCAACCCAGAGATTGAACCCAGGTCTTCGTCATTGCAGGCAGATTCTTTACCATCTTAGCCACCAGGGAGGCCCAATAAATAAGTTATTACTGAATAAATAAGTTATACTGTTTTGTTTTTATTCAGTGGAGTGTATAATTCTCACACTTAAATTTTTTAAATTTCAAAAAATCACGTTTAACATATGTTTCTGACTGAAGCACATAGAAAATAAGAAAGAGCAGCATATAGATAGTGAAGGGAATTAGAAAATATGGGCAAATGGTAGGTGTCATCTGGAAATTTTATTTCTTCTTTCCCCTTCCTCATAATCAAACAAAGAAGGAGGCACACATAAAAACTACATAAGGCCATCTCCTTCCACGTTGTTTTTTCACAAGTTGCTTTCTTTCTAGATTGCCAACCAGAGTACAGAATCCAGGTTCTGTCCTTTATATGTGGTTTTCGTCCATGGTCCTTTGATTTTGATCTTTGGTTCCCAGTGTTCCTAATTACTTGGAAGTAATTCCCAGCCCTAGCAGAGCCCAGCTTCCATCATTAGCCACTTGCCTGTCTGGCAAGACTGGCTCCAAAGAGGAAGTGCGTGGAAAGACTTTCATGGTAGGAGTCAGTAAACTTGACTGAATGTCCAACACATGCTGTGTAATGTCCTCAGGCAATATGGGGTACATGCCTCTGTCCCAGACATAAAAGAAGTAATAGATCTGGCTCTATTCCCCTGTAGTCTTGCAAAAAAAAAAGTCAAAATGAAATACAGAAAGGCAAACTCTAGGTTATGTATGGATATACTTTGTCTTGTACAATGTTGGGTTGAAACATATGATCTGGGCCAGTCTCTTTGCTTTCTTCCCTCTTTCTTCTATTTCTCAGGGAATGCTTTACCCATCATTTCTAATTAAAATATATTTTCTGGCAGGAAGCTCATCTGGCACACATATTTTAACTAGTTCACAGATACATAAATAAATAAGTAGGTTTGTTCCCAAACTGTTCAGAGTTGTCTGTGGGTGGTCATTCTGAGTTTGGGCTATAAGGCAGGAAACACACAGCTAATACTTCTCAAAGTGCTATGAAGTCAATTAACTAGTTACACTCAGACATCCTTTTCATCACCATGGTAGGAAAATTCAGCATTGCCCAATTGAGATTATATTCCACACAGATCTAGGCAACTGTAAAACGGCCACATGTAAGGAACAAAAGAGAATGTAACAATGTGCCAGCATGAAGCATAACTTTGCCTTTTGTCACAGATCCTGATCTTTATATCTACACCCACTTTTTAGGCTTAACGGTAATATTTCATGAAGTTAAGAAAATGCAAATATTTTATATCCTCTGATAAAAAGCAAAAGGACATCTTGTTTTGCTGCTGAAACTTGGCTGTAACACCCAGCAGTAAAACACTCACAGGAGGCCTGTGGAGGAAGAACACCTGAATTCTGGGGAAAATGCATCATTCATCATTTTTTTTCTTAAAATATGCAGAAATATTTTGTTCTATCATCTTGTGCCTTTTTATAGGCTGTTAATGATGGGAGAACCTGATAAAATGCAGGCAGACTTTCACATTTAGCATGGATAAGTGGAAGGCAACAAATGCTAAACATGTGTCGTCCACCACCAGCCAAGGAATGGCTTTTTACTGCATTTTATAAACTCTCAGATTGACATTGAGTTGGATAAGCATTCACATTCACACAAGCATACCTTATTTTGCACACGACTGCTACTAATAATAAACAGAGAATGGTTCAATTAATTCCTATATGCCTTATGGAAAAGATTAACTTTCCTGCCATTTGTTTTATATTTGCTGGAAATTGGGAATTCCTCAGGTCATCAGGTACAATGTCCCAAATATTCAAAGGGAATACTATTAGGGAATGCAGGAAACTCATGATATGACATCTTCCATGAGAGATGCTTTGGGTGTGCCAGCTTTGACATTGTTTTTAGATGCCACTTAGTCTCCTGACTCCCAAATGAGCACCAAGATGCCCTGCAATGCTGTGGTGAACTCACAATGGTACTGCAAGATACTTTAAATTGTAAATGGGAAATCCAGCTACCTAATACCACACAAACTACTAAGCTGTTTTGTTGTTTAGTTCCTCAGTCATGTCTGACTCTGGTGACTCCATGGATGGTAGCCCACCAGAATCCTCTGTCCATGGGATTTTCCAGGCAAGAATATTGGAGTGGGTAGCAATTCCCTTCTCCAGGGGACTTTCCCCACCCAGGGACTGAACATGTGTCTCCTGCATTGTAGGTGCATTATTCACCACTGAGCCACCAGGGAAGCTTATTAAGTTGTTCAGATCCAACTATTTAAAAAACTAATTGATTAAGCATTTCTTATGGGCTAGGAGTGCCATGAACAAATTATTGTGACACCAAAGGTTTCAGGAATCCAGAAAGCTTGGTAACCTCTAAGATAATCCCATTTATATGAATCCCAAATTCAAAAGCATGAATGAATACACATCTTACACATTCTGTATGCTGGAAAGTATAGCATGGAGAATAGAAGATTCCTCATATATAAATATATATATGTATATGGGTGTGGGTATGGCATAAGTCCTCCTGGAGGAGGTGGGCATTAACTGCACTATAGAGCTACCAGAATATATACAGGACAGGGAAATAGACTCTTGGAGGACACAACAGAACCTTGTGCACTGAGACCCAAGAGAAAGGAACAGTGACCCCACAGAAGACTTGCCTCTGGGTGTCCAAGAGTCTCCGGTGAAGGCATGGGTCAGTGGTGGCCTGCTGCGGGATTGGGGGCATGGACTGTAGCAGTAAATTCCTGGGATCTTTTGAGGAAGGTCACCATTATCTTCATTACCTCCACCAATGTTTGGTCCCAGGTAAATAAAATAGCAGGGAGAGAACACAGCTTTACCCATCAACAGAAAATTGGATTGAAGATTCACTGGGCATGTAAAGAACAAGACCCAGTATCCCCCTCAAACAGTCTATCCCATCAGGAAGCTTGGGCAAGCCTCTTATCCTTCTCCATCAGAGGGCAGACAGACTGAAAACCACCATCACAGAAAACTAACCAATATAATAACATGGACCACAGCCTTGTCTAACTCAATGAAACTATGAGTCATGCCATGTAGGGCCACCCAAGACAGACAGGTCATGGTGGACAGTTCTGACAAGATGTGGTCCACTGGAAAGGGAATGGGCAGACCACTTCAGTATTCCTGCCTTGAGAACCCCATGAACAGTATGAAAAGGTAAAATGATAGGACACTGAAAGAGGAACTTCCCAGGTTAGTAGGTGCCCAATATGCTACTGGAGATCAGTGGAGAAATAACTCCAGAAAGAAAGAAGGGATGGAGTCAAAGCAAAAACAACACTCAGTTGTGGATGTGACTGGTGATGGAAGCAAGGTCCGGTGCTGTAAAGAGCAATATTGCATAGGAACCTGGAATGATGGGTCCATGAATCAAGGCAACTTGGAAGTGGTCAAATGGGAGATGGCAAGAGTGAAAGCCGACATTTTAGGAATCAGTGAACTAAAACTGACTGGAATGGGGAAATTTAACTCAGATGACCATTATATCTACTACTCTGGGCAAGAATCCCTAAGAAGAAATGGAGTAGCCATCATAGTCAAAAAGAGTCCGAAATGCAGTAATTGGATGCAATCTCAAAAATGATAGAATGATCTCTGTTCATTTCCAAGGCAAACCATTCAATATCACAGTAATCCAAGTCTATGCCCCAACCAGTAATGCTGAAGAAGCTGAAGTTGAACGGTTCTATGAAGACCTACAAGACCTTCTAGAACTAACGCTCCCCAAAAAATGTCCTTTTCTTTATAGGGGGCTGGAATGAAAAAGTCAGAAGTCAAGAAACACCTGAAATAACAGGCAAATTTAGCCTTGGAGTACAGAATGAAGCAGGGAAAAGATTAATAGAGTTCTGCCAAGAGAATGCACTAGTCATAAAAAACACCCTCTTCCAACAACACAAGAGAAGACTCTACACATGGACATCGCCAGATGGCCAACACCAAAATCAGATTGATTATATTCTTTGCAGCCAAAGATGGCGAAGCTCTACACAGTCAGCAAAAACAATACTGGGAGCTGACTGTGTCTCCGATCATGAACTCCTTATTGCCAAATTCAGACTTAAATCGAAGAAAGTAGGAAAAACCATTAGACCATTCAAGTATGACCAAAATCAAATGCCTAACAATTATAGAGTGGAAGTGAGAAATGATATAAGGGACTTGATCTGATAGATGAGTGCCTGATGAATTATGGACGGAGGTTCATGACATTGTATAGGAGACAGGGATCAAGATCATCCCCAAGAAAAAGAAATGCAAAAAAGCAAAATGGCTGTCTGAGAAATGCAAAAAAGCAAATAGCTGTGAAAAGAAGAGAAGCCAAAAGCAAAGGAGATAAAGATATCCCTATTTGAATGCAGAGTTCCAAAGATGGCAAGGAGAGATAAGAAAGCCTTCCTCAGTGATCAATGCAAAGAAATAGAGGAAAACAATAGAATGGGAAATACTTGAGATCTCTTCAAGAAAATCAGAGATACCAAGGGAATATTTCATGCAAAGATGGGCTCAATAAAGGACAGAAATGGTATGGACCTAATAGAAGCAGAAGATGTTAAGAAGAGGTGGCAAGAATACACAGAAGAACTGTACAAAAAATGATCTTCACTACCCAGAAACTGAGCAAGACCCAGATTCTTATCACTTCACTAGGATGATGTTCAGTGTAACCATTAAGCCCTTCAGGAAAGTGTGATCTGTTTAAGAAATGAGATACTTAGGACACAGAAACTTGGGGAAGTAAATTTGACCCAAGGCATTGCAAGGAAAGCTGGAATATCAAGATCAGTGGTTAAAACATTAAAAAAAAATTGGGCCACAATCCTCTAAGGGGTAGATTGTTGAATTAGGACACTGGAGTTACAAAAACAGTCAGTACGCCAACAGGCCTTGGTAGGAAGAAGAGACTGAGGGCCAAAGGCAAGGATATCTTTTGATTCCACTATGACAGACAACACCATCTTGGAGTCAGTTAGAAGATTAATCTTTTGCTTTACAATGACTACCTAATGAATCATTTATTTCTTAATAGTTAAGTTTATGAGATTTTTGGAAGAGAAAACAAATTGTAATTAACCTCAAATCTAATCCTACTCTTGTAGTTCTGTCCCAAAGGGTTAAAAAAAAAAAAAAAAACGGATTAGTTAACACTGTATCAAAACTGAAATAAAACAGTCATGCTAGGAACTACACTTGGGTCACCAATCTCTTCCCTTGTGTCTTTCTCTACTACACTTCTGGGGCTTCCCAGGTGGTCCAGATGGTGAAGAATCTGCCGGCAATGCAGAATACCTGGGTTTGATCCACAGGTTGAGAAGATCCCCTGGAGAAGGGAATGGCTACCCACTCTAGGATTTTTGCTTGCAGAATTCCATGGACAGAGGAGCCTGGCTGCTATAGTCCATGGGGTCACAAAGAGTTGGACACGGCTGAGCAACTAACACTTTGACTTCACTACTGATCTTCTAACTGTACCCCAGGCTATGTGACTCTTTTTGCTGCTATGATAATTTCTTCCTAGAAATTTCATTCAGTTGCTTCTTGGCATTAAATGCCACCCATCTACTGCTGAATTATAAATTTATTTCTCCAGTCCAGACTTCTTCCCTGAACTCCAGATTGATATATCTACTTATTTAACTATATAATGCATGTGGCAACCTTAACACGTGAAAACAGACATTTTCATTCTCGGATTCCAAACCTTTTCTTCTCCCAGCCACTATAAATGTCACTGCCACCCACTTGGTTGCTCAAACTGAAAAGTTACCGATTTCACTCATTCTCTTATCCCCCACTATGACCAATCCACCTGCAAAAGTTCTTTGGATTCTACTGCCAAATGCTCTTATAACCCTTCTATTTCTCATCATGCCATCTGCCTCCAGGCACCATCTCTTACTAGGATCAATAAAATGGCCTCAAAAATCACTTCTCTCATTCTAGTCTTCCTCTATCCACTTTTATACATATAATCCTTAAAACATAATTGAGATCACTTCATCTGTCTATGGAAGCCCTACTGTGATGTTCAAATGCACTAGATAAAGACAGGAACCCCTTAGCCACAGCTGAAGGTTCTATTGAATCTACCCCCACCAAATCATCTAAATTCACGTGTTAGCAATCTTCACTTCAATCTCTCCATGCATGTCAGACTCATCTTTTTTTTTTCCAAAGATACCAAGCTTATTCCCACCTTAAGGTTTTTGTAGTGCTTGTGTTATCTTCCTAAAATGTTAATGCTTCTATTCTTCCCATGACTTCCTGTTATCTGGATTTTTTTTTAAATGTGTCCTGTCAATTTATATATTTTCCAGTCACTCCCCATCATCCTCTCAAAGCAATGGCCAATACTTGAATATATAATTATTTATTTACTTGTGTACATTTATTTTCTGTCTTGATCTGACTGAAATATAAGCTCTAACAGTATAGGAAATTGTCTCCTTATATGACCAAGTACCCTGCTCAACACATGGTGAGTGCTCAGAAAATATCACTAAAAGTCCTTGAACTAAAAAATGTGTATCTCAGGCTCTCTCTTCTGTTTTGTTATATATGTTTTCTCTAATGGTCACTTGTAGAGACGATCTCTTCAAACATCCACAAATGAGAACAAATAATGAAAGGTGAAAAAGAAAATCAGAAATAGTGCTATAATTCCATCTTATAATTAACTTGATAGCTGTGTTATGTTACATAAGAAAATGTTCTTTGTATTTCTGGAAAATGTCTGGAAAACAGACATTCATTATAAACGTATATTTCTTAAGTAATAGTTTTTACATATTTATTAGAAAATTTCAAAACTAACTTCACAGGCCTTGGTATAATATACAGAAAGTTATTTATTTTTATATATATTTTAAAAGATCAACATTAACAACTTAATATAAAAAGCCTCTATTTTATCCCCTTCCTCAGAGAGGGGTAAATAGTAGCATAGAATTGTATTAAGTAAAATTAAATTCTTTTATTTCTCAGAAATATTAGGAATACCTATTGGCATGTTTATCCTTCTACTTGAATGAAATATTAGTTTTTTCCAGGTACAGCATACCTATTACTAGAGTAAGCCCCTAAGATACTGCACATACTACATTATAATTTAATGAAATTTTTGAGGATGAACAAGACATTTTTCTTCTTGTGGGAATCTCATGATGTGAGAACACGTTGTTCACATGCCATACTTACTTTATGTATCTTTTCTCTTTCCAAATTCAAGTTCTGTTCTATAAGTGGAAAAGAAAATGATGTTCATTTTCTTGAAAATAAATGTGAGAAAGTAAAAACCTAAGAACTAAAAGGAAAAGCATTCTTCACTACCAGAAATATAAAATCTTTACTTCCTGACAACTCTAAATGTTGTAATCTGCTTCTTCAACCATTGCAGATTTTCAAAATTTTAATTATATTTTCAGACAGGGGGAAATAAGGTACTTAAGAATATTATGGGGAGTTTTCAGCAGTAGCTAAAACTGTACAGTTATTCCTTTTAATAATTAAAAAAAACTGATGGAATAAGAGTAGTTAGAAACATTAAATATTGAAGATTTAAAAATGAAATCAAAATTATTTTTTAATTAAATTAAAAAATAAATTAAAAAGTTCTATTTTTATTTCATCATAGCATTTATGTTAAATGTCACAAATATATGGTTCTTATTTTCTACACACACACAAATACACACTCTTGTATAGTTTTATACATGTAATTAGCTATAGTTAGAAATATCTTGAAATTCTGAGACATCTTTCCCTCCAAAGATCACTTGAATACCATATAATTTACCACAACTTCCAGCCTATCATTTCCCTGGACTTCTATCTCACATTTTCGCTTGCTTTAGCATTCACAGGCCCAAAGTTTCATAAAGCTTCAAACACTATTAAAACTAATTTTCAGAAATGACATCACAAAGATGGGGGCAAAGGAGACCCAACCTCTGCCTCTCCACAAAGATGAGCAATTAGACAGTTTGTTTTTGTTTAGTCTCTAAGTTTTGTATCTGACTCTTTTGCAACGCTATGGACTGTCGCCGGCCAGGTTTCTCTTTCCATGGGATTTCCAAGGCAAGAATACTGGAGTGGGTTGCCATTTGCTTCTCCACAGGATCTTACCAACCCAGTGAACAAACCTGCTTACATTGACAGGTGGATTCTTTTTTATTGAGCCACCAGGAAAGCCCAATTAGACAGCTATCCACATACAAAAACAGATCTAGTAAAGCTCTGGAGTCCACTTAAGAAAATTCAGAAACATAGTAGAACAACAACAATGCACAAGAAGAGAAATAAAACAGTTTAGTTTTGCCTTCATCATCCGATCCCTCAAGTCAGTACTCTTCAGCACCAAGCCAGAACACCCCAGGAAGAAAGACTTTCCCTACTAAGAAAGGAAGGGTGGGTGAAGTGACCAGTTTCTTCAGCCTTTTGGAGCACCACACAAAATTCCCACTTTGATTTCACCCCACTGAGACCAGCAAGGCTGAGATCCATAGAGATAACTAGGAACAAAAGAAAAATAAAGCAAGGATATCAGTAGCAACCACCCACTGGGAGTGCTCACGGTTCACAGTGACTTGCTTTATAGATAAACTAAGCAGCTTTTGCCACTGAAGAAAGAACAAATGGCCATCACAGCTGCCATGGATCCCCTGTAGGTTTCACCAGCTTTCACTCCACAGGGACTCACATTGGCTGGCACTGCCTGCCTGAGTGTCTTCCTCCTCCCTCCCCATCCCTTCTCCATTCCCTGCAAGAGCCCAGAAACTACACCAGAAGCCAGCCCAGGCCTCTACAGCTATGTCAGTGAAAGACACTAGCGTAGATTACTACAGCTGAATCCCATCACCAAACATGTGCTCAGGCCTAGCCACTCTGGTCAATATCCCTGATGAATACAGATGCAACCCTCAACAAAATACTAGCAATACAAATTCAACAGCACATTTATAATGTTCAAAATCATGACCATGTGGGATTTATTTCTGAGATGCAAGCAAGGATGGTTCAACATACACAAATCAATAAATGTGATATACCATGCCACACAATAGAAGCAAAGACAAAAATTGTATGATCATGTCAACATGCAAACAAAGCATTTGACAAAATTCAACATCTTTTCATAATAAAAGCTCTCAACAAAGTAGGTATAGAAGAAATATACCTCAACATAAGAAAGGAAAAAAAGGACAAGCTCACAGCTAACATCATACACAATGGTGAAAGGCTGAAAGCATTCCCTCTGATACCAAGAATAAGACATTTAATGCCCATTTTCATCATTTTTATTCAACATAGTATTGGAAGTCCTAGCTAGAACAATAAAAGACATACAAATTGAAAAAGAAGTAAAATTGTCTCTATTTGCAAATAATATAACCTTATAGAAAATCCTAAAGACTTCACCTAAAACTATTAGAAATAATAAATAAATTAGGTAAAGCTGAGATTTATATACAAGATTAATATACAGGGAACTTCCCTGGTGGCCCAGTGGTTAGGAATCCACCATCCAATGCAGGGGACACAGGTTTGACCCCTGGTAGGGGAGCTAAGATCCCATATCCTGCGGGACAACTAAACCCACACACTGTAATTAAGTGGACTAAAATGCCTATATTACCCAAAGCCATCTATAGATGCAATGCAATCTTTATGAAAATTCCAATGGCATTTTTATACAGAAAGAGAATAATCCCAAAATTCATATGGAACCACAAAAGACCCCAAATATCCAAAATAACTTCTAGAAAAAACAAAGCTGTAGGCATCATACTTTCTAATTTTGATCTACACTTACAAAGCTATATCAATCAAAATAGTATGGCACTGGCATAAAAGTAAACACCAATGTGGCATTAGTGGTAGAGAATCTGGCTGCCAATGAGGGAGAGGCAAGAGATGCAGGTTCAATCCCTGGGTTAGGAAGATCCCCTAGAGAAGGAAATGTCAGCCCATTCCAGTATTCTTTCATGGAGAATCTCATAAACAAAGGAGCTTAGCGTCCATGGGGTTACAAATAGTTGGACAAGACTGAGCACACACACACACACACTGGCTTAAAAACAGACACATAGGTCAAAGGAATAAAGTTAAGAGCCCAGAAATAAAACTTTGAATATATGGTCAACTAATATTTGACAAGGGAGCCAAGAAAACTCAATACAAAAAAGGATAGTCTCTTAGATAAATCATGTTGGGAAAATTGGATGACGACATGCACAAGAATAAAATTAGACCCATTTCTTACATACCTCACAAAAAGCTGCAAATGTACTAAATATTTAAACATAAAAACTGAAACTGTAAGAGCTCTAGAGGAAAACATAGGAAAAAAATCTGCTGACATTGGTCTTGGCAAAAGTGTTTTTGGATATGACACCAAAAGCACAAGCAACAAAGGGAAAAATTAGTAAGTGGTACTATACCATCCTAAAAAGCTTCTGCATAACAAAAGAAATGATCAACAAAATGAAAATGCAACATAAGATATGGGAGGAAATATTTACAAATCACATATCTGATAAGAAGCTAATATAAAAATATATGAACTCATACAACTCAATAGAAAAAAAAACAATTAAAAATTAGGCAGAGGAATTGAACGGACATTTTTAAAAGACAAACTGACAAATAGTATATGTTCACTACAGTATTACTTACAATATCTGAGATATCGATAAAACCTAAGTGTTCATCACTGGAAAAATTGATAAGTCGTGGTCTGTATGTACAATGGAATATAATTCAGCCACGTAAAGAAGGAAATCCTGCCATATGCAACAACATGGATGGACCTTGAAGACATTATGCTGAGTGAAATAAGTCAGAGAAAGATAAGCTCCATATGATATCATTTATAAGTGGAATCTAAAGAAGTTGAAACCACAGAAACAATGAGTAGAATGATGTTTCCCAGAGGTTAGGAATGGAGAAAATGGTGAGATGTTACTCAAAAGTGATAAAATGAATAACGCGCAGCATGTTGGTTATTTTAATAATACTATATTATTATTTTTTTTTTGGTAAAAACAGTATCTTTATTTTTTTTTTTGCAAGCAAATATTTATTTTATTTATTTTTTTTTTTAAAGAGAACTGACTTTTATTTTTTTTTATTTTTTTCAAGTTGAACAGACTAAATTTCTTTAAACAAACTTACTTATACTCCAGAGTCCTTTAAAAACTTAATAGCATTTATACATTGAAGGTATTTGATTTTCTTGTAACTAGCACTTCAAATGCAACAAGCATTTGAAGCAACAAGCATTTGACCCAACAAGTAAAACTTTCTACAGTTCATAACTTTTATAAATAAAATAAATTAAATGTACAGTGAATAAGTTCTCTGAAATATTTCAATATTTCTGCAGGTTTAGTAACATCGTAAAATACATTTCAACTAAAATTCACAAATCTAAAAACCTGTTAGGCATTTTTAGGCGTTTTAAGTTGGAAATGAAGACCAATGTTACATCGTAACATGCCAATTACATACAGTACTTCAAATAGCAAATACTACAGTTTGTCCCAAACTTTAAAAACTATTCATGAACTCAACACTGAACTATTGATGGCTATGAGAATTGTTTCCTAGCCTTTTTGAAAATTTCAACCCATTTACGTTTAAGGTAATTATTGATAAGTACGATCCCGTAGCCATTTTCTTTATTGCTTTGGGTTCAAGTTTATACACTCTTTCTGTGTTTCCTGTCTATAGAAGATCCTTTAGCATTTGTTGGAGAGCTGGTTTGGTGATGCTGAATTCCCTCAGCTTTTGCTTGTCTGTAAAGCTTTTGATTTCTCCTTCATATTTGAATGAGATCCTTGCTGGGTATAGTAATCTGGGCTGTAGGGTATTTTCTTTCATCACTTTAAGTATGTCTTGCCACTCCCTTCTGGCCTGAAGAGTTTCTGTTGAAAGATCAGCTGTTATCCTTATGGGAATCCCCTTATGTGTTATTTGCTGCTTTTCCCTTGCTGCTTTTAATATTTGTTCTTTGTGTTTGATCTTTGTTAATTTGATTAATATGTGTCTTGGAGTATTTCGCCTTGGGTTTATCCTGTTGGGGACTCTCTGGGTTTCTTGGACTTGGGTGATTATTTCTTTCCCTATTTTAGGGAAGTTTTCAACTATTATCTCCTCAAGTATTCTCTCATGGTCTTTCTTTTTGTCTTCTTCTTCTGGGACTCCTATGATTTGAATGTTGGAGCGTTTAACATTGTCCCAGAGGTCTCTAATATTGTCCTCATTTCTTTTAATTCGTTTTTCTTTTTTCCACTCTGTTTCATTTATTTCTACAATTCTATCTTCTAGTTCGCTTATCCTGTCTTCTGCCTCTGTTATTCTACTCTTTGTTCCCTCCAGAGTGTTTCTGATCTCATCTATTGCATTATTCATTGTATATTGACTCTTTTTTATTTCTTCTAAGTCCTTATTAAATCTTTCTTCCATCTTCTCAATCCGTTTCTCCAGGTTATTTATCTGTAACTCCATTTTGCTTTCAAGATTTTGAATCACTTTCACCATCAAAATTTGAAATTCTTTATCAGGTAAATTCCTATATCTTCTTCTTTTGTTTGTGTTGGTGGGCAATTATCTTGTTCCTTTACTTGCTGGGTATTTCTCTGCCTCTTCATCTTGCTTATATTGCTTTGCTTGGGGTGGCCTTTCCCTCTTCTTGCAGTTTGTGGAGTTCTCTTTATTATGTAGTTTCTTCGCTGTGTGTGGGGTTGGATGGGTGACTTGTCCGGGTTCCCTGGTTAGGGAAGCATGTGTTGGTATTCTGGTGGGTGGAGCTGGATTTCTTCTCTCTCCTTTAGAAGACAATGGCCTGCTTTTCTGGAAGCCTGATGTCCTCTGACAGTATACAGAAGTTGTTTTGTGGACTTTACTCCGCGTTCAAATGTTCTTTTGATGAATTTGTGGGGGAGAACATGGTCTCGCCGTCTTTTCCCTCCGCCATCTTGTTCCTTCCTCCCCAGAACACTGGATTCTTATATTCCACTTGGTCGTGGAGTATCTCTTCCCAGCTGCTCCAGCAAGGTGCAGCCGCTGTACCTTACCTTGGACGAGGGGTATCTCCTCAAGGCCGCCCCTCCTGCTTTGAATGTGGATCAGCTCCTCTCAGCCCTCCAGTGCCCAAGCAGCCACTGCCTCCTGGACGTGGTACAGCTCCTCTCGGCCACTGCCCTAACCCTGGGCGCAGGGCAGCTCCTCTCAGCCACGATTCTGCACGTGGTCGGTTGCGCCGGAGCCGGACGTCTCTCGCGTCTGCGCTGCCACCGGAGCCGGGTGTCTCTCGCGTCTCTAATAATACTATATTATATACCAATTACCAAATGAGTATCTTTCTGAATGTTGAGCTTCAAGCCTATCTTTTCACTCTCCTCTTTCACTTTCATCAAGAGGCTTTTGAGTTCCTCTTCACTTTCTGCCATAAGGGTAGTGTCATCTGCATATCTGAGATTATTGATATTTCTCCCAGCAATGCATCTGGTCCCATCACTTCATGGGAAATAGATGGAAAAACAGTGGAAACAGTGTCAGACTTTATTTTTTGGGGCTCCAAAATCACTGCAGATGCTGATTGCAGCCATGAAATTAAAAGATGCTTACTCCTTGGAAGGAAAGTTATGACCAACCTTGATAATATATTAAAAAGCAGAGACATTACTTTGCCAACAAAGGTCCATCTAGTCAAGGCTATGGTTTTTCCCGTGGTCATGTATGGATGTGAGAGTTGGACTGTGAAGAAAGCTGATCACTGAAGAATTGATGCTTTTGAACTGTGGTGTTGGAGAAGACTCTTGAGAGTCCCTTATACCGCAAGGAGATCCAACCAGTCCATTCTGAAGGAGATCAATCCTGGGTATTCATTGGAAGGACTGATGCTAAAGCTGAAACTGCAATACTTTGGCCACCTCATGTGACGAGTTGACTCACTGGAAAAGACTCTGATGCTGGGAAAGGTTGGGGGCGGGAGGAGAAGGGGACGACCGAGAATGAGATGGCTGGATGGTATCACCGACTCTGTGGACCTGAGTTTGAGTGAACTCAGGGAGTTGGTGATGGATAGGGAGGCCTGGCGTGCTGTGATTCATGGGGTCGCGGAGAGTCGGACGCGACTGAGCGACTGAACTGAACTGACTGAAATGAGTGTCTTTACCAAATGAGTATCTTTAGTGTTCTCACTACAAAAAATAAACGGTAATTACATGAGATGATTGCAGTGTTAGCTAACACTATGGTGGGAATAACTTTGCAATATATATCAAATTAGCACATAGTACTTGCTGCTGCTGCTAAGTCACTTCAGTCGTGGCCAACTCTGTGTGACCCCATAGACGGAAGCCCAGCAGGCTCCCCCTTCCCTGGGATTCTCTAGGCAAGAACACTGGAGTGGGTTGCCATTTCCTTCTCCAATGTGTGAAAGTGAAAAGTGAAAGTGAAGTCGCTCAGTCGTATCCGACCCTTAGCGACCCCACGGACTACAGCCAACCAGGCTCCTCCATCCATGGGATTTTCTAGGCAATAGTACTACACAATGTTATATATCTCAATATAGCTATCAAAAACTATCAGTTCTACTTACCCAAATCACTTAATACACCTCAGATAACTGTCATCTACACAAACTCATCCAAAAAATGTTTTCATAAAAATAGCAATCCTTACTCCTGGGCAGACACCCAGAGAAAACCATAATTCAAAAAGATACATGCATCCCAATGTTCATTGCAGCACTATTTACAATAGGTAGACATGGAAGCAACCTAAATTTCTATCAACAGAGGAATAAAGAAGATGTGGTACATATATACAATGGAATATTACTCAGACATGAAAAACAAAATAATGCCATTTGTAGCAACACGGGTGAACCTAGAGACTGTCATACTGAATGAAGTAAGTCAGACACAGAAAAACAAATATCATATGCTATTACTTATGTATGGAATCTTAGGGGGGGAAAAGGGTACCAATGAACTTATTTACAAAACAGAAGTAGAGTCACAGATATAGAAAATAATCTTATGTTTTCCAGGGGATAAGGTGGGGAGCAATTTAGTGGGAAGAAGACTGGGATTGACATATATACAGTATTAAAAATAAAACGTAACTAATAAGGACCTACTGTACAGCATTACTCAATACCCTCTAATACCCTATATGAGAAAGGAATCTAAAAAAGTGGATATATGTATTTGTACAACTGACTCTGCTGAACACCTGAAAATAACACAGCATTGTCAATCAACTATACGCCAATAATTTTTTTAAAACAAACCTCACATATATCTTTGTATTAATTTGCCAGAGCTACCATCACAAAGTATCATAAAGTAATTGGCTTAAACTACAGAAATTTGTTTTCTCACTTTTTGGAGAAATTTATTTTCTCTAAATTCAGAGGCTAGAAGTCCATAATTAATCTTGGCATTTGTAGTAGTTTACATAGTGCCATGCATCCAGTTATTAAAATGCCAGTTAACTTTTTAACTGGCATGAGGATGGCTTTAAGACTGGTTTAGTAAGTACTAGTAACATAAATTTTATTTTCATGAATCGTTGTAGTTTATCATGACTTTGTCCACATCAGTGGCTGTTTATTGGCAGGAAAATGACTGTCCTAATCCAGCATTAGACTCTTCAGGAAGTGGACACAGCTAATGGCAATACAACATTATAGGAAGAAAGACTGTATACTCTAAAAACTTTTAAATTTTTAATGTGTGGATTTTTTTCTATATTTTACTGCATTTCTCAACCAGTTCTGCAAGGTAAAAGACCAAAACTTCAAAAAGCTGAGTGTTCTAATTCTAGAAAATACTAGTTTTATATGATTATATTTCTTGCTTCAGTTGCAATACTACCAGTTTCAGCTCCAACATTAAAGAGCTTTGAAGTTGTCATTCTCATCTTTAAAATGAGAAAAATAGCTCAACAAACTGAAAACTGAGGACTTTCCTTGGGCCCATCAGAGAAGAGAAGTTGTAAGGCCAGCCACCAGCAATGAATTCTGCAGAGACAAGGAAGATGAATAAAGAATCTCAGCCAAGATCTGCTGAACCAGAGTAGAAGCTGCTAGAGCTATCAACTGGTAGGAACACTGAATGGTAGTTTAGACAAACTGTGGAAACTGCCTGGGGACTAGCATGAAAAAGACAAAAACCCAAAGTTCACAGTCTTAGGGGTAGCCCCATACATATGTGGGGTTTGTCTCCAGGAACTCCACCAGATTCCCAGACTGAAGGGTCAAGAAAGAGCCCCTCGCACTTCTGGCAACAGTGGAGAAGAGTAACCATAATCAAATACACTGAAGGGATTCTCTAGGGGAAGAAGTCTACTGTATTAACTAGCATTAATTATTATTAATCATTAACTACTGTATTTACTGTCTCTCTCTCTCTCTCTTTTTTTTTTTTTCTGTATTCTAATGGTTTGACCTTACCTGCCCCTTGAGAAACCTGGTCAGGATGCAGGTCAGGAAGCAACAGTTAGAACTGGTCATTGAACAGACTGGTTCCAAATAGGAAAAGGAGTGCGTCAAAGCTATATATTATCACTCTGCTTATTTAACTTATATGCAGAGTACATCATGAGAAACGCTGGGCTAGATGAAGCATAAGCTGGAGCCAAGATTTCTGGGAGAAATATCAATAACCTCAGATATGCAGATGACACCACCCTTGTGGCAGAAAGTAAAGAGGAACTAAAGAGCCTCTTGATGAAAGTGAAAGAGGAGAGTGAAAAAGTTGACTTAAAGCTCAACATTCAGAAAACTAAGATCATGGCATCTGGTCCCATCACTTCATGGCAAATAGATGGGAAACAGTGGAAACAGTGGCTGACTTTATTTTTCTGGGCTCCAAAATCACTGCAGATGGTCATTGCAGCCATGAAAGTAAAAGACGCTTACTGAGAAATGGAGTTGGGTAATAAGTAATTGAAAGAGTGAGGAGGTCCTAGTAATATCTTTCCCTTACAACAGAGTTGTTTTAAAATATAGCATATTAATAAAAAATTGCATAGTTAGACCAACGTACCTGGACAGGATTGCCATTGAAAAATTGCTGGAGAGGGAAAGTATTCTATTATTTTATGACTAAATCTCAGTCTTTTACTTGACCTGTGTTCTAGGACCATGACCTTCACACATGTTTCTTTTCTCATGTCTCTTCATTCACCCACTGAATGAATTTATCTCATACGCTAGCAAAGTAATGCTGAAAATTCTCCAAGCGAGGCTTCAACAGTATGTGAACCATGAACTTCCAGATGTTCCAGCTGGATTTAGAAAAGGTAGAGGAGCCAAAGATCAAGTTGTCAACATCCACTGGATCATCAAAAAAGCAAGAGAGTTCCAGAAAAACATCTACTTCTGCATTATCGACTATGCCAAAGCCTTTGACTGCGTGGATCACAACAAACTGTGGAAAATTCTTAAAGAGATGGGAATACCATACCACCTGACCTGCCTCTTGAGACATCTGTATGTAGCTCAGGAAGCAACAGTTAGACCTGGACATTCAACTGGTTCCAAATTGGGAAAAGAGTACATCAAGTCTGTATATTGTTACCCTGCTCATTTAACTTATTTGTAGAGTACATCATGCAAAATGCTGGGCTGGATGAAGCATAAATGGGAATCAAGATTTCCGGGAGAAATATCAATAACCTCAGATATGCAGATGACACCACCCTTATAGCAGAAAGCAATGAAGAACTAAAGAGCCTCTTGATGAAAGTGAAAAAGGAGAGTGGAAAAAGCTGGCTTTAAAACTCAACATTCAAAAAACTAAGATCATGGCATCTGGTCCCATCACTTCATGGCAAATAGATGGGGAAACAATGGAAACAATGACAGACTTATTTTTTTGTGCTTCAAAATCACTGTAGGTGGTAACTGCAGCCATGAAAATTAAAAGCTGCTTGCTCCTTGGAAGAAAAGCTATGACCGACCTAGATAGCATATTAAAAAGGAGAGACATTACTTTGCTGACAAAGGTCTGCCTAGTCAAAGCTATGGTTTTTCCAGAGTCATGGATGGATGGATACGAGAGTTGGACTATAAAGTTGAACACCAAAGAATTGCTGCTTTTGAACTATGTTTTTGGAGAAGATTCTTGAAAGTCCCTTGAACTGCAAGGAGTTCCAACCAGTCAATCCAAAAGGGAATCAGTCCTGAACATTCATTGGAAGGACTGGTGCTGTAGCTGAAATTCCAATACTCTGGCCACCTGATGCAAAGAACTAATTCATTGGAAAAGACCCTAATGCTGGGAAAGATTGAAGGCAGGAAGAGAAGGGGATGACAGAGGATGAGCTAGTTGGCATCATGGACTGGATGGACATGAGTTTGAGCAAGCTTCAGGTGTTGGTGATGGACAGGGAAGCCTGGAGTGCTGTAGTCCATGGGGTTGCAAAGAGTTGGACACGACTGAGTGACTGAACTGATATCAGGGATAGGGTCTGAGAGATCCACTTTTACCCTCCCTGCAATGTCACGAGATGTTACCCCAGCTCCAAACATCAGTCACAATCAAGGCATAAGAAAGGAAAGAGCATATGACATCGATTTCTATCTCTTTTATCAGAGATGCAAAAATTGTTCCAGAAATTCCCCGATACTTCTTTACATACCATTGGCCTGAACTGTCACAGTATCACATCTCACTATACAGAGGTGAAGAAAATGAGTAATTAGTTTTTCCAGCCTTTAAGGTGGAAGATAACAAATGTGATAGGGGCAGATAAGAAAAGTTATGACCAATCTAGACAGCATATTAAAAAGCAGAGACATTACTTTACCAACAAATGTCCATCTAGTCAAAGCTATGGTTTTACCAGTAGTCATGTATGAATGTGAGAGTTGAACTATGAAGAAGCTGAGCACTGAAGAATTGATGCTTTTGAACTGTGGTGTTGGAGAAGACTCTTGAGAGTCCCTTGGACTGCAATGAGATCCAACCAGTCCATCCTAAAGGAAATCAGTCCTGAAGAGTCATTGGAAGGGCTGATGCTGAAGCTGAAACTCCAATACTTTGGCCACCTGATGTGAAGAACCAACTCAGTGGAAAAGACCCTGATGCTGGGAAAGAGTAAACTCCGGGAGTTGGTGATGGACAGGGAGGGCTGGCATGCTGTAGTTCATGGGATTGCAAAGAGTTGGACACAACTGAGTGACTGAACTGAACTAAATGCCTATTGGAACAGTCAACTGTTAATGTCAACATAATATGGACAGTGATGCTGCCAGGGGCTCTGAAATGAAGTCAATTTTATGTCTTTCATTTTGGAAAGGATTTATTATAAATGGTAGTTTGCTCATTGTGTTCTTTTTTATTTATTTATTTATTTTAATTGGAGGCTAATTCTTTACATTATTGTATTGGTTTTGCCATACATTGACATGAATCTGCCCTGGGTGTACATGTGTTCCCCATCTTGAACCCCCCTCCCACCTCCCTCCCCATCCCATCCCTCTGGTTCATCCCACCAGCCCCAAGCATCCTGTACCATGCACTGAATCTGAACTGGCGATTTGTTTCACATATGACAATATACATGTTTCAATGCCATTCTCCCAAATCATCCCACCCTCGCCCTCTCCCACAGAGTCCAAAAGACTGTTCTATACATCTGTGTCTCTTTTGCTATCTCATATACAGGGTTATCATTATCATCTTTCTAAATTCCATATATATGTGTTAACATACTGTATTGGTGTTTTTCTTTCTGGCTTACTTCACTCTGTATAATAGGCTCCAGTTTCATCCACCTCATTTGAATCAGTCTTTTAAAATTTTTCTTTGTGTATTCTCACCTGTTTTTAATCTACAGCATGACTTCAACACCTATATAGCTCAGAGTGATACTTCTTTGGAAAATAAAATAGTTCATGAGGTGTATCATAGCTCTTCCTCATTTTGAGGATTTTTTAAAAAAATTCTACTCTGGTTTCATATGTCTGTCTAGGCCGTTAATGTTATTGAATGCCTGACATATATAAAGGCTAGTATCATTTTGAAAGTAAAAAATTTTCTATTTTTGTATTTTCTTCTCGTTTAGTCATATTGTTGGCTTTACAGAAGAACTTGGGATGTTCAGATTTGGATTCTTAAATCCTCCTAATACATGATGGAAGGTATTCAAAATGTGGTTTCCATTTTTATTTTGTGTTACCCATGTTGTGATATTGTTACCACTTTCTTTTTCTCATTCCTTGAAACTTAGCCAAATAGAAGAGGAAGGTACTACCTTACAAGTTTAGTTCAAATGTTTTGCCAATTTTGATTTTCATTCAAACTGATGTGGGCTTTACAACAGATTTATTCCCTGCTTTTCATGAAAACTTAAAAGCATATCTGTTAAGATTTTTCTCCTTTCAACTTTGAAACATTCTATTAATAGAACAGTACTACATCATGATGCAATATTTATTGACTCTGTAGAGATATTGCTCTGAAGGAAAAAACATCTTTTCAAATGTCTTGCTTTGGGTTAGAATTGGCAAAATGTGCTAAATGTGAGTGGATTTGTTTACAGTATTAACTAAACAACTCCATTTTTGAAAGTTTCCTGGTGTTTTTTTTGTTGTTAAAAAATATATATAATAATATAATAAATATATAATATATATATATATTCTGCCATGTATGGCACTTAATAAAAATTTCATACTCAAAGAATTTAGGTCAATATTTCTAGAAAAGACATAAAAGAGAAATTAGCCCTTAAATTAAGAGCTAAACAAATCAAAGGTTGTTTAATAAATAAAAGGTTGCTTTTCATATAAGCATATTTTACTTACACATTCATTTTCAAGTTTTCCTCATGTTCCTTACACATGGATCACAAATTGGGGGAAGAACAAACCAATAACAAACAACTCAGGCGAAAATGCTGAACATCACTTTTGTAACAAGCTTGCAGCCAGAATAATTAGCACAGAATCTGCCTCTCGTTACAGATACAAGATGGGCCTCTTGCTCCATGAATGTACTGACTGCATCTCACGGCCAGGCTGGGCAAGTTCCCTGAACAGAGCTGGCAGTGGCACTTAGGCACTTGCTGTCTCAACTTGCTGTTCAGAATCGAGACTGCCAGACCACTGCTAAAATTGATTGGTGTTCACACTTCATTTGAGTGGGTTTGCATTTGGACGAGGTATTCATTTTCACCTTTCTTGCTATTTCCTGAGGCAAATGAGCAATTCTGTGAGGCTGGTGCGCTTTTCAATTCTAGGATTGTTTAGTTACCCACTGGCCCCCCAAGCTTTCTTTATAAAAGAAAGGTCTGCATACTTAAAGGTAAAAGAGTGTTATATTCAATTCCTGCATTTTTCAAGATTTTTCTTCCCTTACTTTTTTTCTTTTTTTACAGAGCTTAGGAGCTGTGTGAATGGTTGCTGACTGAGAACATTAGATATACAGTAAATTCATCATTTATCTACAGATCAAGGGCAAAATTAAACTGGAGGAAATGACCTTATGACAGCATTGAGGAAGCATGAATCAGACTTAAAAGGGGAAAGAGTTGTTGACATACTGTTTCCCACATGATTCTTTTCACTGAGAAGGAACAATCTGTTTTCCTCTCAAGGAGCTGGCATTGGTCAAGTGCATTTTAGAAAAGTTACACTGAACTCAATTCATTCAAAGCTGTGAAGCATCTTTCAAACATTAACATACAGTACTGCTGATATTCATTTGATTTTTTTTTTTAAGCTAAAATCCAGGTTTGTAATGCCAGACTGGATCAGAATTTGGAACCTCCTACACTGATCTTAGGCAATATAAACAACCAATATTTATATACACATATGTATACATATATGCATATGTATATGCATATACATAATAACATTTTTTTTCTCAGAAAGAATCTAGGCAAAATGAGGCTGCCAAAAATAAATGACCTGAATTATTCAAGTTGAAAAAATTGTCTGGCACAAACTACCTTAGCAACTAGTCAATTCTATACTTTAGTTCTGCAGTGTTCTCCTCCAAAATCGTGTATGATCAAAAAAGTATGGCAAGCTCAATAGATTATTTCAACTATGAAACAAATCCAGACCTTATAATTACAGCAAAGACAGATTCTTTTGAAATAAGCCCCAGATCTCAGGAACTTTCTGCACCTTCTTCCTTCTGCATGGCAACACTTTTCTTTTTTTCCACTCTTGACCTCCTTCGCTATTGCGTAGACCTTAAAACACCCCTCACGGAATGGCTCAAATGTCTCAGTGATTACTTCTTTGACTCTGCGTCTACTCATTTAGTTAAAAAAGTAAATGTATTATGTATTACATACATAAGTAGTGTTATATACACTATAATATAAGATACTAAGGGGCAAGCAACTTAACTTGTTCTCTCCAGAACCTTAGGATATACTTGGATCACAGACTTTATCATTTGTAATATAGTTTAATCATGATTTCTGTCTTCATGCGAGATCTGCATTGTCCAATATGGTAGCCACATGTGGTTCTTTAGTACTTGATATGTTACTAATCCAAATTGAGAAGTGCCGTGACTATAATATATACTATACTACTACTATATAATATATACTATACTAAATACATTTTAAAGACTTAGAATGTAAAACAGAGCTACCTTACCCTATGAGCATCCTGAGAATAGGAATCATACTTTACTAATTTCTATATTTAAATATCAATTGCATAAAGGATAAAGGTATTCCGTAAATGTTTGTTAACTGAATGTATATTTCAAGAGACACCATTAATGTCCTAGAGCTAAGAACAAGATGCTAATTCATGGAGGCAAAAGTTACTTTAGAATTGAAACCCCGGATGTCCTTTTTGTTTTAATTTCTTAAGATATGACAGTCTGGGAACAATTTCAAAGATTTCTTCTTACAGATAATTTGATTTAGTTATTTCTGCAGTCTACGTGTTCATGTCTGCAGTGCTTCTCAGTTATTTGACCTGGCACATTCTACAGAGGTGATTTTCCTCTAATGCAGAGGGGATTAATGCTATCTTCTGACCCTCCAGCAGGATCACTAGCTAGGTTGAAATGAAAAAGATGACCAATGATAGCACCATGCTCCAGCAAATCTGCTCATTTACCACCAGTATTCCATTAAGCTGTCTGGGAAGTCTCAGGAGATCCAAAATGCATTTTTCATGAGTTGCAACTCATGCAATTCCCTAGAGAGCAAAATCTCTAGGAAACTGATGTTATTTTGGAACATCCAAGATTTAGGTAAGTTTATTATCTCCTATGGGCTTCTAGAATCTAAGTTTAGCCTCTGAAGGCTTCAGAGTTTGGGGATATTTTTGGTGAATGATAGAGGCATAAAGGCTGTGACAATCTTATTTGCTGTGGTCCCAAAATAAATGATTGATAGAGTGCCGTGCTATGCTCAGTCACGTCCAACTCTTTGTGACCCCATGGACTATAGCCTTCCAGGCTCCTCTGTCCATGGAATTTTCCAGGCAAGAATGCTGGAGTGTGTTGCCATTTCCTCCTCTGGTGGATTTTCCCCATCCAGGAATCAAACCTGAGTCTCCTGCATTGGCAGGTGGTTCTTTGTCACTATGCCACCTTTGGTAAAGGGTAGAGGCATAAAAGCTGTGACAGTCTTATTTGCTGCAGTCCCAAAATAAATAGTTGATAGAGTAAAGGACACTAAAGAAATACGTCAACTAAATGCAGCATAAAATCTGGTTTAGATCCCGAATCAATGAACAGCATTTCTGGAACAACTGACAAAATTTGATTAAAGTATACAAAAAAATATTATAGTAATGTTAATTTAATAAATTTAATAAATATACTATAGTTATGTATGTTCACTAGCAGTCATATTACTCCCATGTTCTAGCTACTATAAATAATGCTGCAGTGAACACTGAGGTACATGTGTCTTTTTTAGTTATGGTTTCCTCAGGGTATATGCCCAGTAGCAGGACTACTGGGCTGTATGGTAGCTTTATTTGTAGTTTTTAAAGGAATCTCCATACTCTTCTCTATAATGGTTGTATCAGTTTGCATTCCCCCCGACAGTGTAAGAGGGTTCCCTTTTCACCATACCCTCTCCAGCATTTATTTTTTGTAGACTTTTTGATGATAGCCATTCTAATCAGTGTGAGGTGATACCTCATTGTAGTTTTGATTTACATTTCTCTAACAATGAGTGATGTTGAGCATCTTTTGTGTGTTTATTAGCTCTCTGTATGTCTTCTTTGGAGAAATACCTGTTTACGTCTTCTGACCACTTTTTTATAGGGTTGTTTGTGTTTCTGGTATTGAGCTGCATGCTGCTGCTGCTAAGTCGCTTCAGTTCAGTTCAGTCGCTCAGTCGTGTCTGACTCTCCACGATCCCATGAATCACAGCACGCCAGGCCTCCCTGTCTGTATCCAACTCTGGGCAACCCCATAGATGGCAGCCCAGCAGGCTCCCCCATCCCTGGAATTCTCCAGGCAAGAACACTGGAGTGGGTTGCCATTTCCTTCTCCAATGCGTGAAAGTGAAGCTGCTCAGTCATGTCTGACTCATAGTGACCCCATGGACTACAGCCTACCAGGCTTCTCTGTCCATGGGGTTTTCTAGGTGAGTACTGGAGTGGGTTGTCATTGCCTTCTTCATGAGCTGCATGAGCTGCTTGTATATTTTGGATATTAATTCTTTGTCAGTTGTTACATTTGCTATTATTTCCTCCCACTCTGAAGGCTGTCTTTTCACCTTGTTTTTAGTTCCCTTCATTGTGCAAAAGTTTTTAAGTTTAATTAACTCCCATTTGTTTATTTTTGTTTTTATTTCCATTACTCTTGGAGGTGGGTCATAGAGGATCTTGCTTTATGTCAGAGAGTATTTTGCCTATGTTTCCCTCTAAGAGTTTTATAGTTTTTGGTCTTACATTTAGGTCTTTAATCCAATTTGAGTTTATTTTTTTGTATTGCTGTTAGGGAGTGTTCTAATTTCGTTATTTTTTACATAGTTGACCAGTTTTTCCAGCACCACTTATTGAAGAGACCGTCTTTTTTCCAAAGTATATTCCTGCCTTCTTTATCAAAGGTAAGTTTCTCTTAGGTACATGGATTTATCACTGGGCTTTCTATCTTGTTCGATTGGTCTATATATCTGTTTTTGTGCTAGTACCATACTGTCTTGATGACTGTAGCTTTGTAGTATAGTCTAAGGTCAGGAAGGTTGATTCCTCCAGTTCCATTCTTCTTTGTCAAGATTGCTTTGGCTATTCAGGATCTTTTGTGTTTCATTAAATTGCAAAATAATCTGTTCTAGTTCTGTGAAAAATACCATTGGCAGTTTGATAGGGATTGCACTGAATCTAGATGTTCAGCTGAGTCTAGATGTTCTAGAATCAATGATGAATGGGTAAGGAAATTAGGGTAGAGTGGAATATTCAGTTCAGTTCAGTTGCTCAGTCATGTCCAACTCCTTGCGACCCCATGAATCACAGTACTCCAGGCCTCCCTGTCCATCACCAATTCCCGGAGTGCACTCAAACTCATGACCATCAAGTCAGTGATGCCATCCAGCCATCTCATTCTCTGTCATCCCCTTCTCCTCCTGCCCCCAATCCTTCCCAGCATCAGAGTCTTCTCCAGTGAGTCAACTCGTCGCATGAGGTGGCCAAAATATTGGAGTTTCAGCTTTAGCATCAGTCCTTCCAATGAACACCCAGGATTGATCTCCTTTAGAATGGACTGGTTGGATCTCCTTGCAGTCCAAGGGACTCTCAAGAGTCTTCTCCAACACCACAGTTCACAAGCATCAATTCTTCGGCACTCAGCTTTCTTCACAGTCCAACTCTCACATCCATACATGACCACTGGAAAAACCATATCCTTGACTAGACGGACCTTTGTTGGCAAAGTAATGTCTCTGCTTTTTAATATACTATCTAGGCTGGTCATAACTTTCCTTCTAAGGAGTAAGCATCTTTTAATTTCATGGCTGCAATCAGCATCCACAGTGATTTTGGAGCCCAGAAAAATAAAGTCTGACACTTTCCACTGTTTTTCCATCTATTTCCCATGAAGTGATGGGACCAGATGCCATGATCTTTGTTTTCTGAATGTTGAGCTTCAAGCCAACCTTTTCACTCTCCTCTTTCACTTTCATCAAGAGGCCTTTGAGTTCCTCTTCACTTTCTGCCATAAGGGTGTTGTCATCTGCATATCTGAGGTTATTGACATTTCTCCCGGCAATCTTGATTCCAGCTTGTGCTTCTTCCAGCCCAGCGTTCCTCATGATGTACTCTGCATATAAGTTAAATAAGCAAGGTGACAATATACAACCTTGATGTACTCCTTTTTCTATTTGGAACCAGTCTGTTGTTCCATGTCCAGTTCTGACTGTTGCTTCCTGACCTGCATACAGGTTTCTCTAGAGGCAGGTCAGGTGGTCTGGTATTCCCATCTCTTTCGGAATTTTCCACAGTTGATTGTGATCCACACAGTCAAAGGCTTTGGCATAGTCAATAAAGCAGAAATAGATGTTTTTCTGGAACTCTCTTGCTTTCTCCATGATCCAGTGGATGTTGGCAATTTGATCTCTAGTGCCTCTGCCTTTTCAAGAACCTGCTTGAACATCTGGGAGTTCACAGTTCACATATTGGTGAAGCCTGGCTTGGAGAATTTTGAGCATGACTTTACTAGCGTGTGAGATGAGTGCAATTGTGCGGTAGTTTGAGGATTCTTTGGCATTGCCTTTACTTGACTATAAAAAGGAACACTTTTGAGTCAGTTCTAATGAGGTGGATGAACCTAGAGCCTATTACACAGAGTGAAGTAAGTCAGAAAGAGAAAGACAAATATCATATATTAATGTATATATATGGAATCTAGAAAGATGGTACTGATGATCCTAGGTGCAGGGCAGAAAAGGAGACATGGACATAAAGAACAGACTTTTGGACACACTGGGAAAAGGAGAGGGTGGGACTATTTGAGAGAATAGTATTGAAACATATACATTACCAGATGTAAAATAGATACCCAGTGGGAGTTTGATGTATGACACAGAGAACCCAAAGCCAGTGCTCTGTGTCAGCTTGGAGAGATGGGATGGCGAGGGAGGTGGGAGGGGAGTTCAAGAGGGAGGGGACACATGTATGCCTATGGCCAATTCTTGCTGA
The DNA here is from genome assembly GCF_049115385.1 of Moschus berezovskii. Taxonomy (NCBI): domain Eukaryota; kingdom Metazoa; phylum Chordata; class Mammalia; order Artiodactyla; family Moschidae; genus Moschus; species Moschus berezovskii. Next base: position 64,229,853 of record NC_142466.1, read on the forward strand.
TGTATGACAGAGGCCACCACAATATTGAGAAGTAATTATCCTCCAATTAAAGTAAATGAATTTTTAAAAATTGACATTACTCAATGTTTAAAAACAGAATTTTTGTATTTTATAAAATTCAGAAGCTTTGACCATTTGAAGAAGTTTTCTGAATTTTTAAGTTCTATAATTTTAAATATAACTATATAATATCTACAGTATATTCATATTGAATTTTCTGAACAACATAGGGTTCTGGTGACCAAGTAATATTTTCTGTCAGTTACTCTGAATGATTAAAATAGATTTACTCTGTTAGAAGAAGTTATTAGTTTATATTAAGATAAAGTTAAACCAAATACGTATGGATGTTTTATTATGTCTGCTCTCTGTATTGACTTAAAATATGCACGTTCAGCCCAAATTATCTCTTTTAATCTACTTTTGAAAATTCAACTTACTCTCAGAATCCTGAGGGCATTTCACATTCCATGTAGTGTGAATTAACATTTATTCCTGACTTGGACACTGGGAATTATTCACTGTTTTGAGGAACAAAGTGAAATGATCCAGTTGAAGTTTTAAAAAGATATCTATAGTGACAGAGCAAAGCAAAAATAGCAAAGAGATGAGACTGGGAGTATTGCGAATGTATCTGCAACAGATGATAGGAAGCATAACTAGACAGTGGCAATAAGAACAAGAGGGTCCAGTTATAAAGGTCATTCCAGAAACAGTATATCATGAATGCCCACACTAAGGCTGAAAGAACTCATATGTACACATAGTTGCCAAGGCTGGTGACCTAGAAGGTGATGGACTTGAGAGAGCACACCCAACTAAGGAAGGGTATATAGAGAAGATATTTTTACATTACTTTATCACTACTTATCATTTGGAAAATTCTTTTCTTTATTCTCTTTAAGATTCATTTTCTATAAAAATTCACACAGGAGTCTATTATTGCTAAGATCTGAGGAATTTGCTTGTAGGAATTTGTGAATCAAGTAACAGAGCGTTTCTAAAGAGTCAGGCTCACCCACATAGATCTACAAGGCTGAAATGTTTTCTGGAGACAGTACTTATCATGGGTCACTGTGCTTTTTAACTTTTCAGATTTTGCATGGGAAGTGCCACCCTCAGCTTTAGAGCATTACCATGTAAAGGAAGGGACAGGTGATATTTTCCCAACAGTTCATAATTTATGTTTCTTTAAATATGATATTCAGTTCAGTTCAGTTCAGTTGCTCAGTTGTGTCCGACTCTTTGTGACCCCATGAATCACAGCGCGCCAGGCCTCCCTGTCCATCACCAACTCCCGGAGTTCACTCAAACTCATGTCCATCGAGTCAGTGATGCCATCCAGCCATCTCATTCTCTGTCGTCCCCGTCTCCTCCCTCCCCCAATCCCTCCCAGCATCAGAGTCTTTACATGGTAGGAAAATATCCTGAGAGACAAAAGTTGTTTTTTTCTTTTAAGAAAAAGAAAGAAAGAAAGACCAAAAGGAAGAATCAGCTATTCCAATACAAGTCACATGGAGAATAACCCAGAAAATAACTGACTAACAGGCAGCTGTGAGAGTTTAAGATGCTAGTCACGAGCAAAAGTCTTCATCAAAAGCTGACGGCAACCAGCCGGTGTGTTCATAACGGATGTGCTAAAGGATCTCCAGCCAAGAGGCAGAAATGAATAAAGTGAAAATTACTGCTATTACCCTGAGCTGAAGATGACCGATGAGGCCAAGCCAACCAGTGAGATTTGAAAGTCAGCAAGCTGCAAGTGATGCCGGAGACCTGGTCTGCTCCTGGTCTCAGGGATCCGACCTCACTCACTGGCAGTAATCACTGCTAAAGGCCTGTCATCATCCACTCTTTGTCACTGCGAGGGGACATGTGAGTGCCACAGCCATGCCACAGCATTCCCTCCTTCATCAGTACCTGAAATCTGCTACTGTCCTGTGAAATCTGTTCTTTTAAGAGATTTGCTTTCCTCAATTTCTAAATTCCCTTTAGTGTGAGTTTCCCACCTTAGAAAAAAGGCCTTGTGCTTGATGTGAAGTGCCGACTCACTGGAAAAGATCCTGATGCTGTGAAAGTCTGAAGGCAAAAGGAAAAGAAGGTGATAGAAGATGAGACGGTTAGATAATATCACCGACTCAATGGACATGAATTTGAGCAAACTCTGGAAGATAGTGAAGGACAGGGAAACCTGGCATGCTGCAATCCATGGGGTCACAGAGTCAGACATGACTTAGTGACTGAACAACTTCATTAGCTAATTGATTTTAGTACTGCCTGAAGGCACACTTAATCTAAATTACCTTTGGCTTTAAACAACATGAAATCACCTCTTAATAGCTTAACCTTGCCAAACTCCTATTTGTATTTTAGCTAATGATGTTGTGGGGGTTTTGCTGTTTATATCCAGTAAACAGTTTGCTATTTTCCCCAAAATCCTTCATCCTTTCATCACCTTCCCCAACACACATGCACATGAATGCACACACACACACACACACATAATCCAAATGGAAACGTTTTAGTCCCATATGTTCTAAAATAGGTGAGTGTGGTTTAGCAAATATGTGACTAAATCTAGGGTTTAAAGTACTGGTACTGAAGATAATGGATAATGCCAAAGATTCTAGGCCTAGGGATTAAAAGAGTAGTTTCAGCTTTAATTCTTCTGAAAATGTATCCATTCTTGTTATGCAACCAGCAGCCATCCTGCCCTGCAAACGGTAACTAACTCAGGCACTGACTGGCTTTCATGAGCTACCACATCATACTCTCCACTAATCTTCCAGACAAAGGAGAAGCTGGACAAGTCCCAGTTCCAGATGTGTCTCTCCTTGACAACTCCTATCTTATCCAGGCCCAGAAGTGCCAAAGTTCTGCCATTAATAGGTCTGACCCTGGTAGCTCCTGCACAGATGAGAATCCAGCATGACCATAGGTAAGTGCTTCTGACCCATGAGCACTCTAAGCCAACAAGCAGTCTCTTGTGTCTGGACTGAAGCTAGTGCTCTGAGGCTCACTGGGATGCCACTACACTTGACCCCAACTGTGTGCAGCTGGTCTGTCTCACTAGCCCCATACCTGGAGCTCTGAGTCCAGATCTCCAACATGGCTCCCTCAAACTGAAGCTTAATCTCAATGACCTTGACTATTTCTGCAATGATTTCTCAAAAGATTAGATCCTTCTTCTCAAACAAATTCATATCTCTGACACTGATCACTGCTATCACTCAAAAGTGCCACCAAGTTCTCTAGAACCAGAAACCTCAGAATAGTGGCTCTTGACCCTGGGCATGAATTGGAATCAGCTCAAGGTTCAACTCCATTCCCTCAGATTGAGAAACACTGCCTTAAATACCAAAGCCAGTCTGGGCCAATGTGCAGTTTTACATATACATGATTCTAGCATAGAACCTGTTTCAAGCTTTCTATCATGAAGTAGTAAAATATATAATACTCTGGTTATCATCATTGTGTAGTTTATTGTCATGTTAATCATAGGATGATTAAATTACTGCTTTAACAGTTTCTTGGCATTAGGGAATCTTCCTCCAACTCTGCTATTGGCCATCTCTGTCTGGTACCTTCCTGTTCTCCTGGCCCATCAGGTCTGCAGTCATGCCACCTGTTGGCACCATCCAAAAGGACATATCCTAAACCACTTGTTCATCCCATTTCACAACACAGTTCCTCCATTCTTTCTACTCTCTTTGGCTTTTGACCTTGGAATTCTTTTTGACTCACTACTACTTATGGTTAGCCCTGCTACCACAGCCAAAGGAAGACTCAGTTTTCTCCTTCATCTGAATCCAACTTGCCCTCCAGGTCAAAGGTCTTCAACTGCCCTGATAAAACTATCCACTTAGATATGCATGGATTTACTTCTGAATTGTAGAGAGAATCTAGAATTTTTTGTCTTTAATTTTATGTAGATAAAGATACATATTGTAATAACATCTTTACAATAAAAGGACAGAAAAAAGTAACTTCCATTTTGGTAAAAAGGAAATTAAACAATATAATCTGCCTGTTTTCTGGAATCAAACCATAAAATTTCTATAAGCAGAATCCTCACCAAGTTGCCCATGGTCTTCCTAATTGATGCCCATGTTTTCTCAAACCCTTTTGGTACTTTATATTGTTGATAGTTTAGGATGCACTGAATGCTAGATCTTTCTTATGATACAATCTTTATCATAAGATTTAGCATGCCAATCTCAAAATCACTGCAGATGGTGACTGCAGCCATGAAATTAAAAGATGCTTGCTCTTTGGAAGAAAAGCTCTGACAAACCTAGCCAGTGTATTAAAAAGCAGAGACAATACTTTGCTGACAAAGGTCCATATAGTCAGAGGTATGGTTTTACCAGTAGTCATGTACAGGTGTGAGAGTTAGACCATAAGAAAGGGTGAGTGCCAAAGAACCGACGCTTTTGAACTGTGGTGTTGGATAAGACTCCTGAGAATCCCTTAGACTGCAAGGAGATCAATCCTGCGTATTCATTGGAAGGACTTAGGCTGAAGCTCAAGCTCTAATCTTTTGGCCACCTGATTCGAAGAGCTGACTCATTGGCAAAGACCCTGATGCTGGGAAATATTAAAGGCAGGAGAAGAGGATGGCAGAGGACAAAATGGTTGGATGGCATCACTGACTCAATGGACATGAGTTTGGGCAAGCTCCGGGAGATGATGAAGGACAGGGAAGTCTGGTGTGCTGCAGTCCATGGGGTGGCAAAGAGTCAGAAATGTCTGAGCAACTGAACAACAACAACTCCTGATCTAAAAGATTCACTGACTTCAAATTTTCTAGAGAAGTGACCCTCACTTGATGGAGCATATCATATTAGGAAAAGGGACAGAGTATAGGGGAGATATATGCTCCTGAAAGCAGTTTCAATATTATAATTCCAAACCATATTCAGAAAACTTTAAAAAACCATGTATTTCTTCCACAAACAAAACTTATAGAAGGGACAGCTCATTTACTCATCCATTATGAACAACTGTTCATAGTTGTTCATTATGGATGAACTACATAGTATGTGTAGCATATACTGTTCTTATACTATGTTGCATATACTGGTCTCACTATTCTACTAGCTACTGGGAAAATCTTCATTTTCATGTGAAAAGAATGCAGACAAGCTGTAGAAGAGAGTCATGCTGAAACAAAAATCCAAATTAAAATCTCAGGAAAGCTCCACAGAGTGGAAAACTGCAGTTCTACTACATCAAGTCTCAACTCTGATAAGTTTCTCAGCAGCCACATAGAGGGTAGAATGGTGATCCTCAAAAGATAAGTCCATGTTCTAAGTCCTGGAGAATGTGAATGTTACCATCATTTACATAAAGGATCTTCATGTAATTAAGTTAACTTCAAGATGAGATCAGCCTGGTTTATATGGAGGGGGGAGACATGGGGGGAATCTAAATGCAAACACAGTTACGTGTCATAAGAGACACACAGAGAGATGCAGAGGGAAAGAGGAGAAAGCCATATGATGACAGAGGCAGAGATTAAAGAGATGCATCCACGTGCCAGAGAACACCTGGAACCATCAGAAGCTGGAGGAGATGCAGAAAGATTCTCTGCTAGAGAAGGAGCATGGTCCTCCTGCTGCTGCTGCTGCTAAGTCGCTTCAGTCGTGTCTGACTCTGTGCAACCCCATGGATGGCAGCCCACCAGGCTACCCAGTCCCTGGGATTTTCCAGGCAAGAACACTGGAGTGGGTTGCCATTTCCATCTCCAATACATGAAAGTGAAAAGTGAAAGTGAAGTTGCTCAGTTGTGTCCGACTCTTCGCAACCCCATGGACAACAGCCTACCAGGCTCCTCCATCCATGGGATTGTCCAGGCAAGAGTACTGGAGCTGGCACACCTTAATTACAGATTCTGGCCTCCAGAACTGTGAGAGTATAAATTCCTATGTTTTAAGCCATGAAGTTTGTGGCAATTTGTTACAGCAACCACAGGAAGTTAATAAAACCATATACTGTAATTTGTAGTAACTTTTTTCTCACCCTATAGCAACAGAGAGTATGCATAGTTGATATATAATAAATTCTTAATGGACTCCAGACCCATTGCTTTATATAGATTAAGGACTACCTCTGGGGTAGGAGAGAGTGAAAGGGTAACCTAAATTGATTCAAAAGTATTATTCTGCCCATACAACATTCGGACTGTTACCTTAGGACAGACACAGTATCTCTTTCTTTTCTTATCTACCATGAGCTACATCAAACAAGACAGGGAGTAAGTAAATACATCACAAAGAATTATTGATTTTTTTAAAAAACACAATGTACTTGATATACAAGTGAACTGTTCCCCAAATAATTCCAAAACCATACTTTAGTTATATTTTACACAGGAAGTACAGTTATTGGACCCTTGCTCCTTATTCTTTTCAGGTTGAAGACATCTCCCATTGACCTCATTCAGTTCAGTTCAGTTCAGTTCAGTTGCTCAGTCGTGTCCGACTCTCCGCGACCCCATGAATCACAGCACGCCAGGCCTCCCTGTCCATCACCAACTCCCGGAGTACACTCAAACTCATGTCCACAGAGTCGGTGATTAGCTACTAATAAAACGAGTACCTCATAAATGAATTTTCACTTGGCAAAAGTAGATTAGGAAATCCTACATTTATTCTCAAATCATTCAAAGTTCTAACTTTATTACACAGTAAGTATAAAGATAAACCAAGATATATTCAATGTTGAATGTAAAGAATTTTTACATGCAAATAAAAGAATTTTTTAAAATCACAAAACATAAAATGGCATAGACAGTAGTAAAACACTAGTAAAAAAAAATTTGAAACAGGAAAATAGAGAAAAAATTCGTATCAGTAATGTTTCTGTACACTTGATCTTAGCTACATAAACATAGCTTGGTAGTTAATTAAGCAGTTGAGAAAAGATAGATGAGGAGTGAAGGAAAGGGAAATAAATAAAACTCTAAGTGAGAATTTTCTGACATATGTGCCTTCTTGGTTAATTTTCACATCCAGAGTTAAGCAACATCTGCATCGCTTGCACTTCCTTTCATTACCCAAGCACCAATCACTTACTCATTTATCATTCCTACACATACATATTACTAAAATGTGATGATTCGTCACTATTCATTGATCAAATAACATTCAGAATTACCTTCCAAATGCTTTGCAAGTAGGGGTGACCAGATAACTAAAAATCTTTGATGCTTCCTTTTCATAACATCTCCATGAAAAGATTCAGTAAACCTGATTCCTCTTAATTTCTCCCATTAGCAAGGGGACTGTGCTCTCTCACTCTGGCTAGACCTGCCTGCCTCTCTCCCTCCGTGCCTGTTCATTCCACATGCTTTCATGTGCAAATGGACACAAATTTCTGTCAACTGGGAACATTTGGAAACCATTTGCCTTAATTTTCCTTAGGTAAAATATAAAAAGAATTAGGAGCAAATACATGGGACTATTACATAAGAAGACTCTTTAATATGTTGCTTGGGTGCTCAGTCCCAAGGAAAACACTGTTTATAAGTTGAGCAGATGAGACTTTGTCAATCAGAACTTAGACCACCATCCTTCTGGAAAGTGGCTGCTTTTAGAGGAGTGGGTTGTATACATGAAACGGAAAGAAATATGGTCTCTACATGAGTCATTTTTGCAGCCTTCTCAGAACCTACCCATGGGTCAACTGCAGGTATTCAGAAATTGTTTATTGACTGCAGTGGGCATGTAGACTTCTGTTTTCCAAGTTGAAGAGTCTCATTTAGAGATGTTGTTAAATGCCTCCTGCTCTATTAGCCCTATTAGAAGTTTGTAGTGTCTTTAACTCACAGCAGTCACACATATAAACTTTGTTCTGAGCAAACTGCTGAAGGCAGCTGCCCTGACATTTCCCTCCATAGGTAAGTAGAGCTAAAGACTTGGGCTGAATTCAATGAGAGAAAATTAACAGTTGTGAAAGGACATGATCTCTTCTAAACTGAATGAAAAATCCCTTCAAACACATATTAGATTATCTCTCTCTTCTCTCCTTTCCTCCTTCCATCTCCCTCTTTCTCTGGCAGGCAGACGATGGGAAAACACTGACTAGGTAAGCTCTGTTCTACATGCTTTATCTTACTTAATTCAGTTCTATTTACAACACTGCCCTTGGAGAAATCTGAACTCAGCATTATGCCAGCTCATTGCTCAAGGGTGTAGACTGAATGTATAGTCAATAGCAACCACATCCATTGTCTTCTTCCTACACCACGATACAACCAAGTACAGGGGCTCAAAAAAATTGGTCAATGGACAAATTTTAGAGTTCAATCAACAGATAAGCAGACTACAGAAAGAATGAAGGGATGGAACAAAAGCAAAACCAATACCCAGTTGTATGTGTGACTGGTGACAGAAGCAAGGTCCGATGCTGTAAAGAACAATATTGCATAGGAACCTAGAATGTTAGGTCCATGAATCAAGGCAAATTGGAAGTGGTCAAACAGGAGATGGCAAGAGTGAATGTAGACATTCTAGGAATCAGGGAACTAAAATGGACTGGAATGGGTGAATTTAACTCAGATGACCATTATATTTACTACTGTGGGCAGGAATCCCTTAGAAGAAATGGAATAGCCATCACGGTCAACAAAAGAGTTCTAAATGCAGTACTTGGATGCAATCTCAAAAATGACAGAATGAGCTCTGTTCCTTTCCAAGGCAAACCATTCAATATTATAGTAATCCAAGTCTATGCACCAACCAGTAATGCTGAAGAAGCCAAAATTGAATGGTTCTATGAAGACCTACAAGACCTTTTAGAACTAACACCCAAAAAAGATGTCCTTTTCATTATAGGGGACTGGAATGCAAAAGTAGGAAGTCAAGAAACACCTGGAGTAACAGGCAAATTTAGCCTTGGAGCACGGAATCAAGCAGGGCAAAGGCTAACAGAGTTTTGCCAAGAGAACACACTGGTCATAGCAAACACCCTCTTCCAAAAACACAAGAGAAGACTCTACACATGGACATCACCAGATGGTCAACACCGAAATCAGATTGATTATATTCTTTGCAGCCATAGATGGAGAAGCTCTATACAGTTAGCAAAAACAAGACCAGGAGCTGACTGTGGCTCAGATCATGAACTCCTTATTGCCAAAGTCAGACTTAAATTGAAGAAAGTAGGGAAAAACCACTAAACCATTCAGTTCAGTTCAGTTCAGTCACTCAGTCGTGTCCTACTCTCTGCGACCCCATGAATCACAGCACGCCAGGCCTCCCTGTCCATCACCAACTCCCGGAGTACACTCAAACTCATGTCCACAGAGTCAGTGAGGCCATCCAGCCATCTCATTCTCGGTCATCCCCTTCTCCTCCTACCCCCAACCGTTCCCAGCATCAGAGTCTTTTCCAGTGAGTCAACTCGTCGCATGAGGTGGCCAAAGTATTGCAGTTTCAGCTTTAGCATCAGTCCTTCCAATGAACACCCAGGATCGATCTCCCTCAGAATGGACTGGTTGGATCTCCTTGCAGTACAAGGGACTCTCAAGAGTCTTCTCCAGCACCACAGTTCAAAAGCATCAATTCTTCGGCGATCAGCTTTCTTCACAGTCCAACTCTCACATCCATACATGACCATAGCCTTGACTAGACGGACCTTGGTTGGCAAAGTAATGTCTCTGCTTTTTAGTATATTATCAAGGTTGATCATAACTTTCCTTCCAAGGAGTAAGCATCTTTTAATTTCATGGCTGCAATCAGCATCTGCAGTGATTTTGGAGCCCCCAAAAATAAAGTCTGACACTGTTTCCACTGTTTTTCCATCTATTTCCCATGAAGTGATGGGACCAGATGCCATGATCTTTTTTTTCTGAATGTTGAGCTTCAAGCCAACCTTTTCACTCTCCTCTTTCACTTTCATCAAGAGGCCCTTCACAAAGGCATGAATACTCAAAAGTGAGGATCATGGTGCTGAGGTGGTTTCTTGAAGTTCTACACCTGAGCTTGGATTAATACTCAAAGTTTGCTGGATGTATTCATAGATTTACCATAGGTACTCTGTATTTTATGGGCCCCTTTTGTCTCTTCCTTATGTTTCTGTAGCACTGTCCAATTGAATAGGGTATAAAAGCAAGTCTCCTTTCTAATAAGTACACATGATGATGAAGAACCAAACTTCTCTCAGCAACTAGGTTGCAAATTCCTTGAAAGCAGGAATTCTGTTTTATACTTTGTAATCCTGTGAAAACCATTCAGATACGGCCTAAATCAAATCCCTTATGATTATACAGTAGAAGTGAGAAATAGATTTAAGGGGCTAGATCTGATAGATAGAGTGTCCGAAGAACTATGGACGGAGGTTCATGACATTGTACAGGAGACAGGGATCAAGACCATTCCCATGGAAAAGAAATTCAAAAAGGCAAAATGGCTGTCTGGGGAGGCCTTACAAATAGCTGTGAAAAGAAGAGAAGTGAAAATGAAAGATATAAGCACCCGAATGCAGAGTTCCAAAGAAGAGCAAGGAGAGATAAGAATGCCTTCCTCATCGATCAGTGCAAAGAAATAGAGGAAAACAACAGAATAGGAAAGAATAGAGATCTCTTAAGAAAATTAGAGATTCCAAGGGAACATTTCATGCAAAGATGGGCTCGATAAAGGACAGAAATGGTAGGGACCTAACAGAAGCAGAAGATATTAAGAAGAGTGGCAAGAATACAAAGAATTGTACAAAAAAGATTTTTACAACCAAGATAATCATGATGGTGTGGTCACTGACCTAGAGGCAGTCATCTTGGAATGTGAAGTCAAGTGGGCCTTAAGAAGCATCACTACAAACAAAGCTAGTGGAGGTGATGGAATTCCAGTTGAGCTATTTCAAATCCTGAAAGATGATGCTGTGAAAGTGCTGCACTCAATATGCCAGCAAATTTGGAAACCTCAGCAGTGGCCACAGGACTGGAAAATGTCAATTTTCATTCCAATCCCAAATAAAGGCAATGCCAAAGAATACTCAAACTACCTCACAACTGCACACATCTCACACACTAGTAAAGTCACGCTCAAAATTCTCCAAGCCAGCCTTCAGCAAGCAATACGTGAACCGTGAACTTCCAGATGTTCAAGCTGGTTTTAGAAAAGGCAGAGGCACCAGAGATCAAATTGCCAACATCCGCTGGATCATGGAAAAAGCAAGAGAGTTCCAGAAAAACATCTATTTCTGCTTCATTGACTATGCCAAAGTCTTTGACTCTGTGGATCACAATAAACTGTGGAACATTCTGAAAGAGATGGGAATACCAGACCACCTGACCTGCCTCTTGAGAAACCTGTATGCAGGTTAGGAAGCAACAGTTTGAACTGGACATGGAACAGATAGGTTCCAAATAGAAAAAGGAGTATGTCAAGGCTGTATATTGTCAACCTGCTTATTTAACTTCTATGCAGAGTACATCATTAGGAACACTGGGCGGAAGAAGCACAAGCTGGAATCAAGATTCCTGGGAGAAATATCAATAACCTCAGATATGCAGATGACACCATCCTTATGGCAGAAAGTGAAGAGGAACTCAAAAGCCTCTTCATGAAAGTGAAAGAGGAGAGTGAAAAGTTGGCTTAAAGCTCAACATTCAGCAAACTAAGATCATGGCACCTGGTCCCATCACTTCATGGGAAATAGATGGGGAAACAGTGGAAACAGTGTCAGACTTTATTTTTGGGGGCTCCAAAATCACTGCGGATGCTGACTGCAGCTATGAAATTAAAAGACGCTTACTCCTTGGAAGGAAAGTTATGACCAACTTAGATAGCATATTAAAGAGCAGAGACATTACTTTGCCAACAAAGTTCCATCTAGTCAAGGCTATGGTTTTTCCAGTGGTCATGTATGGATGTGAGAGTTAGACTGTGAAGAAAGCTGAGCACCGAAGAACTGATGCTTTTGAACTGTGGTGTTGGAGAAGACTCTTGAGTGTCCCTTGGACTGCAAGGAGATCCAACCAGTCCATTCTAAAGGAGATCAGTCCTGGGTGTTCACTGGAAGGACTAATGCTAAAGCTAAAACTCCAATACTTTGGCCACCTCATGCGAACAGTTGACTCACTGGGAAAAACTCTGATGCTGGGATGGATTGGGGCAGGAGGAGAAGGGGATGACAGAGAATTAGATGGCTGGATGGCATTAGCAACTCGATGGAGGTGAGTTTGAGTGAACTCTGGGAGCTGGTGATGGACAGGGAGGCCTGGTGTGTTGTGATTCATGGGGTCGCAAGGAGTCAGACACGACTGAGCGACTGGATTGAACTGAACTGAACTGAACTGAAAGCCGTCACCAAGTTAGATGCAAATACATCTGACAATTCCATAGAAATTAATAGTTTCAATTAATTCAGTCAAACCTCAGTATCCTCCCATATAATTTAAATCATTTTCTAGAATATTATTTAAATCTATTTTCTAGAATACTTATAATACCTAATACAAAGTAAATGTCATGTAAGTAGTTGCAAATACAATGCAAATAATATGTTAAGAGTCCCAGCATGTAGCAAATTCCATTTTGCTTTTTGAAATTTTCTTTAATTTTTATTTTCCAAATATTTTTGATCCACAGTGGTTTGAATCTTCAGATGTGGAACCCATAGGTACTGAGGGCTGACTGTAATTTTCTGCACTGTGTCCCAGTGTGACCTTGCTTGCATGTTGTTTTTATTCTTAAAGATCCAGGACAATTTTAAGCCTAAATCCTAATTCTAAAATCTATGTATCTCAGGAGGCAAAGAGGTGCTGTACTCTTTCCAGTATCTCTAAGTCATTCTTCTAAAATTTTCAATACTCCCTTGTAACATGTTATCAAGTCCAAGGTCACTCTGCTCACCATACACCAGGCCAATGAGTCAAGAGATGAGGTGTTGAGGCAAGGAATACGACTTTATTTGGAAAGCCAGATGACTGAGAAGGTAGCATACTAATGTCTCAGAGTAACCATGTTGTTGGGGTCTGGAAACCAGGTTCTTTTATAGAGCCAGACAGAGAAGCAATGAGGAACTAAAGTAAAAAAGACAGCTGAATAAAGAGGGAAAAGCAGTGGAGAAGTCAAGGGAAAGGGAGGGAGAGGCAATGGTGAAGTACAGTGAAAGGGTCTTCAGTCTTGAAAAACATCTCCAGAAATCACCAGTCTTTGGAATGGGTGTGTTAATCTCTTCTCTTAGTTGTAGCTATTCACAGGTAGGCAGGTTCAGATTATCTCTCTAAGAGCTGAACAAAGGCATTTTAGTTTACTGAAGAGGGGCCAGGTCCTTCAGGCAGGCCATTATGTATGATTGTAATAACAAAAGCAACAAAAAGCAAGTCAAAGAAATAGTTTCCAACATGGAGTCAGAATTGGCTTCTTCTCTGTAACATATTCAAGAACATAGACCATTGGTTCCCATTTCATTAGGGATTTCCACCACCTCATTGGCAACTGCACCTGTAATAACCGCCTCATTCATTTTAGCAGCGGGTTTTTGCCATCACTTAAGGTATCTAACCTTTCTCCTTATTAGAGGAAAGCACTTAAAGATGCTTATCTAATTGTGTTCAGACAACATAAATGACCCATCTTTATCCAAGTTGAACTCACAGTAGCTATCCATCAATGTATGTTGATACTAGGCTCTGACTAATTGCTACTAAAGAGAATCTAACACCTCTGATCTGATAAATATTGAAGTAGTGCTGATGAAGGCCAAGAAAGATTTTCCACCAAGACTTTTGCAGACAAAAGCTCTAGCATTAATGAAGCATCAGATATGCAAAAAAAAAAACCTAACACCTCATTAAGGTGCAAATGTAGGCTAAAGGAATGCTGCTGCTACTGCTGCTGCTGCTAAGTCGCTTCAGTCTTGTCCGACTCTGTGCGACCCCATAGACGGCAGCCCACTAGACTCCCCCATCCCTGGGATTCTCCAGGCAAAAACACTGGAGTGTTCTTGCCATTTCCTTCTCCAGTATGTGTAAGTGAAAAGTGAAAGTGAAGTTGCTCAGTCGTGTCCAACTAGTAGCGACCCCATGGACTCCAGCCCACCAGGCTCCTCTGTCCATGCGATTTTCTAGGCAAGAGTACTGTTATGGCCTCATTGCATAGCTGCCTTACTCTGCACCTGCCCTCTCTAACTTCATCTAACTTGGCAGGTGATAAATCCTTTGGATTTTCATATTTGGGGTAAGAGAAGTTGATCAAAATTTTAGTGAGGGAAAAGAGCATTAAGGATTTATCAATATATTCTCTCTCTGCAGTTTCCATTACCATGCTCCTAAACATGTTTGTTACAAAAGAATTGACTATTATGAGTAACTTTAAGAATTTATGAAATAAACATGGGTTAGAGAGACAGGAGATCAGTCCTGGGTGTTCATTGGAAGGACTGATGTTGAAGCTGAAACTCCAATACTTTGGCCACCTGATGCAAAGATCTGACACATTGGAAAAGACCCTGATGCTGGGGAGATTGAGGGCAGGAGGAGAAGGGGATGACAGAGAATGAGATGGCTGGATGGCATCACCGACTTGATGGACATGGATTTGGGTGAATGCCGGGAGTTGGTGATGGACAGGGAGGCCTGGCGTGCTGCGGTTCATAGGGTCGCAAAGAGTCAGACACGACTGAGCGACTGAACTGAACTGAACTGAGAGACAGGGTTCATGAGCAAACCTGTGAAAGTATTGAAAATACTGTTCATATATAATAATAAACATAAGAAAATCAGGAAGAAAAAATAATAGAACACATATTTAAAAAACATCTATGGCTTTTAACATATTTTGAATTTGTAAAAAAGTAGTACTAAACAACATATTTCCTTGGTCTACTCTAGCTCACTGAAAAAACTTGAGATTATACTTTCCCCATAGTGACGGTCACATATTTGTTTGCTTTGATGCACTACTACCCATATGCACAGGCACACAAAATCTGTTTGGTCCTTAAGCCTATTTTTAAATTGTTTTAGTTTTCCTAGTCAACATTGTGATTTCTGTATGTTAGACCCCAAAGTCTCACAAATGTGGAAGTGATGTCAATTTGACTTTGGGAGTGTTAATTAAAGAAACCATTAGACTGAGCTGGTTCTAAAGTCAAATAAGCCTGCCTACACACCCAATGGCAAGCCACTCCAGTACTCTTGCCTAGAAAATCCCACGGATGGAGGAGCCTGGTGGGCTGCAGTCTGTGGGGTCGCTAAGGGTCGGACACGACTGAGCGACTTCACTTTCACTTTTCACTTTCACACACTGGAGAAGGAAATGGCAACCCACTCCAGTGTTCTTGCCTGGAGAATCCCAGGTACGGGGCAGCCTGATGGGCTTCCGTCTATGGGGTCACACAGAGTCGGACACGACTGAAGTGACTTAGCAGCAGCAGCAGCAGCACACACCCAAACCTAAGCCTGAAATGCCTCAAAGTCAACAAATCAAAACCTGAGGACAACTAATCACACACCTCCAACTAGGTCTTCCCAAATAAGGCAACCACTTACATGATAATCAAACAAATAAGGTTGTCTCTTTGCTTCCCCATCTCTCTATACAAATATTTTCATGAGGTTCTGTCCATGGAGTCGTCTGAACTACTTCCAGTTTGGGGCTGCTCCATTCAAATCAAGCTTTGCTCAAATAAACTCATAACATATTTAATGTGCCTCAGTTTATCTTTTAACAGGAGGAATTTAACTGATTTCTCATTCTTGAAAGTCTTGATTCCCAGTGGCCGTTGGGAAATCCGGTATAAAACCTCCAGATTTTCACCATCATAATCTACCCATTAAACAAATTGTACCTGAATTGTGAAATTAAGACAAATTTGTTAGCAAAAAGCCTAGGAATATATACTTATCTTAAAGATGAAAGCTCATTTTAATATTTTATCTGTTTTTTCTTTAATTTTTTCCTGGCAATTGCCAACATAAATTACTTTTGTAGGATTCTTATGTTTCTTAATCTCTACTACTTTTTCTACATCCCACACTAGATACTAAGGATTTCAGTCTCCCTCCCTCTCTCTCTTAACTCACAGATTATTTCTGAAAGTATCTAAAGTGAAAAATGAAACAAAAGAATTCTGTCTCTGTAATTTCATATCAAGTGAGGAAGTAGAGGGTTTTTTCCCCCAGATAGTTCAGAGTCCACTGGCAGTGCATTCTCTCTTTTCTCTATCCTATTTCTGTAAGAACTGGAAAAAAAAGTACAAGTCCAGACAAGTAGTCTGGACACTACTGAAGCAAGTGTGGAAAGCCTGTGCAATCTGGGAAGCCCAAGCATTGCTGGAAATTTCTCTCCATTTAAGTGACCCCGTCACTGATACTCTGTTTCTCAAGGCATCTTCCCCATCAGTCAGTAGAAAGGGAAACTCACATGAAATTAAATATCATTCTATATGAAATATGACTTTAGTCCTCAAACTGGTCTTGATTTGCAAGGACACAAGCCATTATGCTGGGGTCGAAGACACTAATAATAAAGGCACCATTTGATAAAGTAACTCTTCACAGAGAAGAAACCATGAGAGATACGTGGTGAAATTAGTCACTGTTTCTAAATTGTCTTTCTGAGAAATGAGATGCATTTAAAATAGTGCCCTACACTTTTAAGATGGAAACCATGATTAATGATGATGCTTCACCACATCCAGCAAGAAAAAGAATAGCACGTCAAAACAGACACAAGGTATCTTAAAATTGTAGATAGTGTGGAGAATGTATTTTCTATCTTTGATAAAGGAAAGCAAGCAAGTAATTGCTGCCTCCTTTCAAAGGGTTAAGCATTTCTGATTAGCTTTGGGTCATGCATCACATTTTGAGTGCCTGAGCTTAAAGACACACTTCATTGAACCCCATCTAGCAAGCTTCATGCTTATGAAGGTGTTCCTCTTGATTGCTTCTCATCTGGGCTACAAAACGATTGGGTTGGAGACTGACATTGATTAAGTGCAAGAGAACCATGTTTTACTGTGACAGCTGCTGGCTTCTATCAACAAATCAATGTTGTTTTTTTTTTCCCTTTTCGCCTTAACTCTCCCGTTAGCATCCTGCTGTTACTAGAGATGAAAAACATCTCTATAACTGTCTGCTGATTGACCATTTTCTGATTTGCCAATCACATAAAATGTTTTTATGATGGAAAAGGCTAACCCTTCATTCTAAGCAGCTTTTTGTGCACAAATAGTGCAATTTGCTGGAATCCTCTGGGGTGTGGCTGCTGCTCCTATAACTTAAAATCACGATAGAGAGTAACATATTTTACAGAAAAATGTCACTTTACTCTCTGGATTTGATCGGTAAGATTACAAATGCATCCTGTCCATGAATTTGGGAGTGTTTAGCAATGGTTCCACCCACTGGTCTTTTGCTATCTAAATAAGATAGTGGCCATTTATTGCTTTTTGTGCACAGAATATTCCTGGTTATTTACAAGACAGGTTGTTAAAGCTGTACAGATCATATACTGTATGCCAGAAACAGGAGGCATGGTTAGGAGACAACATATACAGAGATCTCCAAAGCCGCACTGGGTCAGAATTGAACTTTTATAACAGCAGACTTCCCTCCTGCCTTCTACCTGCAATTGTATGGCTTCAATGGCTTCAAATTGATCCCTAAATTTGACTGACTAGAAACATGTAGGACAGACCCACATAGAAGGAGTAAATTACTGCCAAGTAATTAGAGCCTTCTGGGACTATTTAATGAAAGGTGTATTTTCATATGCTTCTGTCTGCGATATTTTTTCATAACCAAATACTAAGTAACCTAAAACCAAGGTTTTAACTGTGTCAAGTCTTGGACAACATGGTTTATTTTGCCCAATCTCCCCTTATGCCTCAGGATATAAATTCAAAAGACACAAATTACTTTACTGAAAACTTGTTACATTGTCAACAGGCCAAAATGGCAATGGGATTTGAACAATAGAAGGAGCTCCTTGATGTGATGAGTTGAGTATAATCATGACTTGCCCATAACTTCCTGCTAGCTTGATCAGCAAGCCCCTGGAAATGAGGAAAGAAAAGTCAAATCTCCTGGATAACAGGAAAAAAAAGAAATAGAGATAATAGGGGAAAGTAATGGGGTCAAAGGTAAAAAGAAGAAAGGATAAAATAAAACAACTTGGTCACAAGGAAAAGAGGCCTTGGTAGAGGATACCATAAGGGTTCCTGCTAAGCAGCTCCTTGACATTCTCTGGCCTCAGTCTCCACACCTCCAGAGATGTTTTTCAATCACTAAAGGAGATGGCTATCTCTTGGTAGAACTACTTTATGATTGCCAGAGTGTTTCCTCATTTGACTTCATTACCATGCTAAAAGGCTCTTATTACTATAATGCAATTCATCCCGGCTCTCAGAATATTTCTTCACATTCAACCACATTCTACTCAAATTTCTTATATAACTTTTAAGAATCTGAAAGTTTGAACAATACTGTTGCATCTGTTATGAGATATCCATATAGAAAAAAAATGTATCATCAAAACTTATTTTAAAACATATTTATAAGTGTTGCATGTACTCACTTTTTAGAGAAAAAATTTACAATTTTTCCCTCTTCTATTTTACCTTATGGTTAAGAAAATGTTTCACTTCAAAAGAAGTAAAAAATTAAATTAGAGCAAACAATCCAGTGAACCCATTATAATGATCTTTGCCTCCATACCAATTATGAGGGAGAAGGATTCCTTCTGTTACCAGAGAGAAAGTTGACAGCAGTTACTTTGTTATGTTTGGTTTTTTTAAGCTTGGGAAAATTTCCTTTCTCTCTGTCACATATTTTTAAAGTTTCTGTGTGTTTCCACTATCATCTATGAAAGAATTTTAGGCATTTAGTTTGGTATACAATTTTCCATCACATATGAGAATTAAGGAAACCTTATTTAAAAAGCACTCCTCTCTCAATTATTCTAACACATTGTTGCAAAGAGAAGCATCTCATCATGAAGATCTCAAGCCCCAGGTTTATCCCATGTCCAAGACCACACTCTTGGCCTAAATGGAAAGGAATTGAATTTCATTTCCACCAAACCCACCCACGTGGTGGTTCAAGGTTCACGCTGAAACTATTGTTTCTACTAACATAAGGAATGACACATATGCAGGGTCATTAGAGAATCCTAGAAAGAGCCTGAAGTCCATTGGCAGATATACACCGTTTAGGTGGATAAACAGGTACATTTGTCTTAGATAGTTCTCTGGACAGATACTGAGATGGAGACGTGAAAGCGGACCATTAAGCAGGGAAGTACTCTTGAGAGTTACAATTGTAAAGCCTAGGATGGCAGAACTGGGCAATGGGAGAAGTTGACCTGCAATGCAGCTGGGGCATCTGCCCATTCTGGAGACCCCTAAGGATGGAATGATTCCTAAGAGTTTTATCCAATAGTCAAGAGTTATGGTCTCTATCTCCATAACAGCCAATTTTGGGCCTCGGGAAACCCCCTGTGAGGGGGCATACCGCTGGGTGAGTCACTACTTACTGCCAAGGGCAATACCCAGTAAGGAAGGCAGTTGTGAGCTGTTAGCATTAGAAATTTCAAGCAACAGGAGGATGAGTACATCAGCCAGAAGGGGAAACCTAGGCAAAGCCATGCAGTAACCACTGGAGAAAACACAGTTTATAATATAGACTACCCTGCATCAATATAAAAATTCAATATTTTATCTACAGTGGCTTATTTTCACAGGAAAATTATATTCTAGGTTTGATGTTTTATTTTTGCTGTGTGGATGGACATCAGTCCTTTTTTACATCTAATTTAAAACTAATTCCTCTTGGAAACATAAGTCAGAACTTAGCAAGGACCTGGCTTAATATACTCATTTTGCCAATAAAGGAAAATTTTTCAGCTCTTTCGTGACGGAGATATATTAAGAAGGGGTTCCAATCTAATTTCCTTTCAGGTCACCATTCTGCTTCATTAATTTAACAATCTTTGACTGTCCATTGCATTTTTATTGTTGGAGATAGAAAATCCATGGATTCCCACTCCCATGTAGCTTATCATCTTGAAACCATCTGTACTAAAATATACCCCATTGTTACTGAAAATGTTATTCTAAGAATTAGCCTTGACAACATTTGTACTAGTTGTTCTATGACAATTTAATGTGAAACCCTCACCTCTTTTGAGGTAGAGATATATCAATCTTCCCATATTTTAATTATGAAGCTATAGGAAGGAAAACTTTTCCCCTTTTCCCTTCTAGGTTCTTGAGATGGCATAATAATTATATTGGCATAAAACAGATTAACAGAAGAAAAAGTGTAAACATAATTTTGTGCATATGAAGTCCCACAAAAACATAAGACATTCTCCAACAGTCAGGCTATTGAGGTTTGCATGCCATCCTGAGCTAAGAAAAGTTATGACCAACCTAGACTGCATATTAAAAAACAGAGACATTACTTTACCAAGAAAGGTCCATCTAGTCAAAGCTATGGTTTTTCCAGTAGTCATGCAAGGATGTTAGAGTAGGACTATAAAGAAAGCTGAGTGCCAAAGAATTGATGCTTTTGAACTGTGGTGTTGGGGAAAACTCTTGAGAGTTCCTTGGACTGCAAAGAGATCAAACCAGTCAATCCTAAAGGAAATCAGTCTTGAATATTTATTGGAAGGACTGATGCTGAAGCTGAAGCTCCAATACTTTGGCCACCTGATGCGAAGAACTGACTTCTTGGAAAAGACCCTGATGCTGGGAAAGATTGAAGTCAAGAAGAGAAGGGGACGACAGAGGATGAGATGATTGGATGGCGTCACCGACTCGATGGACGAGTTTGAGCAAGCTCTGTGAGTTGGTGATAGACAGGGAGGTCTGGCATGCTGCCATCCATGGGGTCACAAAGAACTGGACACAACTGAGTGACTGAGCTGAACTGTACTGAACTGAGCTAAGAAGAAATGGGTAGAGGTCTGGGACTTCAAAGGGGAGGAAGATAGTTCACAGGAAGAGGGAAGAGCAAATGTTTGATAATGTTTACCATATTAAGAATTCTTTCTGGTGTTAAAAAAAAAAGTTATCTTTGGTAATAGCTCTCTTTCTGGTACAGACTCCCTATCCAAATTATTTTAGGCAGTTAAAGGGGATATTAAAAAGTTCTTGAGTTCGTTGGACCTTGATTGTCTTTAACTCAAAATAATCCACATGCCAAACTGCCACATTCTAGGGCAGCCTGCCTTGAACCCCATCAAAGCCAATATCAGTAATGTTCTCCTTCTTAGCTATCACCTGACTGTCTCAAATAACCATACCCCATGAGTGTTAAGGCTGTGCTTCTTCAGAATTAATTATACCCTATTCAGGCTCAAGGATACGCTTCTCATTCTTTTAGCTTTCCTCTGTTCCTACTTAATATAGGCTGTCTCATTTCTCTTTCATACCAAACTATTTGTCCTACTACCATAAACTGATCTTTTTAAAGATAATCTCTGTGAACATTACATGGGTCTTCCTATTCTGTCAGCCCCAATGGAGCTAGCTAAAAGGATCTAATCATAGGAGGTAGAAGCTCCAGCTGTCAATGCTAGGGAAGGTGACCAAAAGAGCAGTGCAACCTACCCAATGTGTGGAACATTCCACTGCAGCACAGTAAGCTTCAGCCACTGAAACTGTTCCTGTTCATCTGGTATTGCCTGAGTCTACTTTTTTCTCTCAACTCGGTTTTTATGATTTATGACAAAGGTGGTAATGACAATGATGTTGATGATCATATATATCAAGCACTAATTGTATGAAATATTTATATAAGTACTTTCTCATTTTATTTGGTCTTCAAAAAGGGGCGTAATGTATTTCATAAGTGTTGTTGCAAACATGGCCAACTATAAGTCACATTTTTTTGCATGATTCCAGTCTCCAGAACACAACTGTTTATTCATACTAGTCCCCCGTCTGATGCCTCTGTGGAATCTTCAAAAGATATTACCATGTTCCTGCAGAAAGTGTTATATCAACATTCATTATCTTACGATTGTTGCACATACTTTTTCGATATTTTTTTAATGTATAAAATTTGGTAGAACCTCTGTCTTCCTCTTCATAGCAAATAAAACTTGTAATAAAATGAAACTAAAATTCAGCATAAACACTCTTCATCCAAATTCATCTCCCTCTCCCACTCCCTTTCTCTCTCCTCCTCCAGTTCTCCCAAAAGGTACCCATTATAGAACACTCCCCTGTAAGAGAGGATCCTAATGACACTCTGCCCTTAAAGCCTATATCAGCACAACGTGGCATTAAAAAAATCAGACACAGATCTAACCCTAAAGCATTGATGAGTAACATACCTTTGCTTTTTGTTTGTTTTGATCAAGAGATAGAAGTAAAACTCCCTTTAACCATCTCCAGCTCATTCTCAAGTGTCTCTTCCTCCGGTGACTACCACATCTTTCCCATTTTCCTCAATCCATTTCTTTTCATAGTTACTCATAATAAAAGTAATTCTTTATCTTCTTTCACTCTAACCTTTCCAATCTGTCCCCTACCATCCCCTCACTTTATAGAATCACTTCAGATAGTAAAAACAAACCTATGAATTTCTGGCAGAAAAGGAAAAGGAAAATAACTAATATATTCAATAGACAGCATTTTGCTCCAAATGTGAATAGGTTTGAAGGAAGGGGTTGATGATGGAGAAGATATAAGGGGTGGTGGGGTGGTGCTAGAAGTGCTGAGTAGATTCCTCCAAATCAACATGGTAAATTCTTTTTTTCCTTTAATTTGAATGGTGTCTAGCTTCCATAAAACTCTCCTCAGTTTTGGCCTTATATCAGCAACTTCCTGTTAAAAAGCTCTCCCTGAATCTTATTTGAATCTCAAATTTATTACATTAGCAAAAAGAATTAATTATGGGCCCTGGGACATTTGCTTTTCTGCAAACTATTGATTTAATCTCACCATCAAACTGCTCAACCTACCTGGGTAGCTCAAATGGTAAAGAATTTGCCTCCTATGATGGAGACCGGGGTTTGATCCCTGGGTCTCGAAGGTCCCCTGGAGAAAGGCATGGCAACCCACTCCAGTATTCTTGCCTAGAAAATCCCATGGACAAAGTCTGACGGGCTACAGTCCATGAGGTTGCAAAGAGCTGGACACGACTGAGTGACTAACACTTTTACTTCACTTTCAAACTTTATAGTCCTCTCGCCTCTCACCTCCAAGTGTTTCTAACTGAAAATATTGCAGACTCTTTATGAATATCTCCATCATCAAAGTCTTGGCTTAATCTCTTGTCATACCTTACTTACATTGGTACAACAGCCTCTTCAATAATTTCAGTTTCCTGCTATCAGAAATTGCTACTCCCTTCTGTCTTTCCCTACAACTAAGAACTTTTATTTTTTACTTTCTATAATGGAAAATTTGAAACCTATAGGAAAGTAATGGAAATAGTCAAATAAACTCAGGTATCCATCAACCAGTTTTAACAGCTCACAATTCACAACCAACTTATTTTCATCTATAGTCCATCCCTGATTGTATTTAAGCAAACTCCAGGCATGGTATCATTTCAAAAAAGAAACTTTTCTTTTTGAAAAATCTTATTACAAAACATTATCACACTTAAAAATTAACTATAATTTTTTAACAGCTAAATGTCAAACAGTGTTCATAACTTCCCTCATTGTCTTACACATTTTTATTTTGCAGTTTGAATCAAAGTCTAGCTAGGAACCATAAATTGCAACTCTTTCCTTATTTTTCAAGCATCTCTTACTCTATGGTGCCTGCTCCTTTCTTTCTTTTGTCATTGTTATGGTGGTGTAAAACAAGAAAAGCAAAGAATGTTGCTCACCATTCTGTCCTACAAGGATTAAATCATCAGCCACTGCAGTTCCTGATCAACACTGCACCTGAGAGGAATTTAGAATGAAAAAGAGGGTTAGGCACTCTGTGCTTTGCACAAGCAGGCCTCTTAGATAAGATGTATATCTCAGGAAGAATTGTAATGAACCCTGATACTTCCATCTCCCCATACATAGAAATGCACTAAAATCACTAACTTGAGTTATTTGTTCTTTTTCAATAGCAGTAGTCTTCTACCCAGATGTATGCTTGACTGCACATTTTCCCTAGCCAAGAGTCCTGTATAAACTGGTCTGTTGCTTAACTCTTTGGAGCACTTCCCTCAGAGCTACTGAGAGGCTGTCTCCTGGGCTATCAGTTCAGTCGCTCAGTTGTGTCCTCAGCAAAGTCCTTGAATAAAACTTAAACTCCCAGCTCTCATGCAGTGTGTTTTTCTTTCAGTTGACAATACTAGCTGAAGAAAATGTATTGTTTGTTTTTTCTGAGTTTTTCTAATTACATTTTCATGATTTTGTTTAACATGTTGGTTAGTTTGATATGTACCTATAAATTGATGATCAGATCTAGAGGTTTGATCTGTTTTGGATTTAATACTTTAGGCAAGAAAATTTCATAGGTTTTCTCATATGCTTGCATGAGAATGGCTTATCTTTTTTTATGTTACCTGGTTCTATTAATTTATGAGGTATTACAAGCCAAATTGTGATACTTTATCATTTCTTCTTCATTTACTAGGTCAAATTGTCTATAAAGAAGAAATTTCCGTTATTAATCATCTGGTTACCTTAAACCATAGTTTTAAGCTTCTTACTGAAAATGCTTCATATCTTGTCCGGATTAGCCCCCTTCCTCACCGCATGCATGTTTTCCCCAGGAGTGTAATGGTTTACAAGAACCGGGTTTCAAGATTGTTTCTTGACACCCCCAGCATTTAGCAACTGCTGACATGTATTAGCCAATTAAGAAATGTTTGCCGAATGAGAGCAAGCATATGAATTTTCTATATAAGTAACTGATCATGTAATACTTGTATTTATGCATGATTTCAAACACATTCAGAATTTAAGATGCTCATACTTAATGTCAGAAAGAATTCTTTTCAATGTGAATACACCAATGTACTGACAAGTCATATTAACTTCTAATACAACATTAGCAGTGAATTAAATGAAGACATCCTAAATTATACCATTCAAGAGATAAATGTTATTCTAGAGTGGATTTGGCACCATGCACTCTTAGTAATACGAAGTCACCAGTTCTCAAGGATTTTATTTCGTATCACCTGAAGTAACCAAACTATCACTAAATAGGTAGTATTAGCATTTCGAAAAGTACATTAAGCAAATGTTCTTCAAATAATTTCTCTATTCTCAAAACACTCACTTATTCTTAGAACACTCTCCTGATGCCTTCAGAACAGTTCAGTCACTCAGTTGTGTCCAACTCTGTGACCCCATGAACTGCAGCACGCCAGGCCTCCCTATCACCAACTCCTAGAGCTTACTCAAACTCATGTCCATCGAGTCAGTGATGCAATCTAACCATCTTATCCTCTGTTGTCCCCTTCTCCTCCTGCCTTCAATCTTCCCCATCTTCAGGGTCTTTTCCAGTGAGACAGGTCTTCGCATGAGGTGGCCAAAATATTGGAGTTTCCGCTTCAGCATCAGTCCTTTCAATGAGTATTCAGGACTGATTTCCTTTAGGATGGACTGGTTGGATCTCCTTGCAGTCCAAGGGACTCTCAAGAGTCTTCTCCAGCACCACAGTTCAAAAGCATCAATTCTTCAACCAATTCTAAGGCCTGTTGCCTTAGATGATGCCATATCCATAGGTTTTCTACCTACAAATACCACTTTCATTCTGTGTCTGCCCGCTCATCTTTTCTAAGTGATCTTCAGATAAAAGACTTTCTCAAAGTTTAGAAAACTGCTTAATTCCTGTATTTACAATGTCATGTAATTATCAGCTTCTTTCTTGTCCACATATTTCCTTTGGGTTTTAGACAATAATTGCCAGCATCTCTACTTGGAAGTTTCACAGCCAGCTCACATTGAACACCTTCTTCCTCCTGCCACCTGTTCCTCTCCTGTTTCTCAGAATCTCGAGGAGGGGCACCACCACATGTAATTAGACAAACTAGGACTCTAGCCATGCTCTTTCCCTCTCCTCTCCCCTCATTTCCAATCAAAAACCAAACCTTTTTTTTTTTTTCTGTTTTATGTACAAAATACTCTATGAGTATCTATGGGAGCAAAGCGGGCCAACTCAAAATGTTACTTTGGCACATGAAATTTTTCAAATTGAAAACAACGAAGGCCCAAAAGACTCAGAAACTTTCACTTAGCCCACTAACTGACTAAAATAATTTAGAGGAAGTACCTGTTCCCGTAACAGAGCTATCACGAGAGTTATCTTCAAATATAGGCTAGGTGTGGTGGAGGAAACTCAGGCAGGGCCTATGAATCAGAGTCCACTCTGTGTCCCATGGTTTCAGAAAGACCCAGCACACATTTGGTTACCAAACATCTGCTTTCCTCCCACATGAAATTCCAAACCACTACCTACAACATCCTCTTTTGTCTTTAACTGAAGATGGTACTTTCGATGAGGGTTTCAGCCATTTTGGTGAGTTTCTCAGTTCTCCTGGGTCTCTCCCATGTGTACGTGTTATTAAAGTTTGAATTTCTCCTCTTAATCTGTCTCATGTCAATTTTATTCTTAGACTAGCCAGAAGAACCTAGAAATGTAGAGGAAAATTTCCTCCTCCTTGATAAATGAAACCATTTTTCTCTCTTTCCACATTTAAGATGCTGGTTCTGGTCATTAGGGAATTGTTTCTGCACTAGAGGTAGTTTCTCCCAGTGGCCTTACTGCATGTAATTTTGCCCTGAGTCAATTCATTATAATCTTTAAAAAGTTATTCCACTCCCATGTTTAAATTATTTTTTATTGTTTCTATTCTCTGGGGATAAAAGGGAAAAAATCCTTGATATTTCTTAAAAGCTTTGCATATCTGGATATAGTCCTTTCCATTTCACTCTAGCCAATTTTGGCTTATCAAGCATGTTGTATTTGTTAAGGAAAGGATAAGTCTTTTTGCATATAGGCCATTTCCTCAGTCTGAGACACATGGCCAGACACTTCTATTTTACTGAATTTATCATCAGGTCATGGCTCAAACATACTGTATGTAGTAAATAGTTTCTGATACATACACTATAGTTCCTGCCATCACCACCAAGAGTAGGTGAAGACTCCTTGTTATAATATCTTATCCAACCCTATAATTCTTTATTACACTATTGCAGTTACAATTAAATATTTAATTGGTTTAAGTAGAGAGGGTGTTTATAAAACAATATTGGCTTTCCTAATGAGGGTGAAAGAGAAGAGTGAAAAGTTTGGCTTGAAGCTCAACATTCAGAAAGCGAAGATCGTGGCATCTGGTCCCATCACTTCATGGGAAATAGATGGGGAAACAGTGGAAACAGTGTCAGACTTTATTTTTGAGGGCTCCAAAATCACTGCAGATGCTGATTGCAGCCATGAAAAGACGCTTACTCCTTGGAAGGAAAGTTATGACCAACCTAGATAGCATATTAAAAAGCAGAGACATTACTTTGCCAACAAAGGTCCATCTAGTCAAGGCTATGGTTTTTCCCGTAGTCATGTATGGATGTGAGAGTTGGACTGTGAAGAAAGCTGATCGCTGAAGAATTGATGCTTTTGAACTGTGGTGTTGGAGAAGACTCTTGAGAGTTCCTTGGACTGCGAGGAGAGCCAACCAGTCCATTCTAAAGGAGATCAATCCTGGGTGTTCATTGGAAGGACTGATGCTAAAGCTGAAACTCCAATACTTTGGCCACCTCATGCGACGAGTTGACTTACTGGAAAAGAGTCTGATGCTAGGAGGGATTGGGGGTGGGAGGAGACGGGGACGACAGAGAATGAAATGGCTGGATGGCATCACCGACTTGATGGACATGAGTTTGAGTGAACTCCGGGAGTTGGTGATGGACACGGAGGCCTGGTGTGCTGTGATTCATGGGGTCGCAAAGTGTTGGACACGACTGAGCGACTGAACTGAACTGAACCAAAATGTGAACTTATAAAAGCTAAGGGACTTGATCTTTGTCACTCTTAGTCACTGATCTTAATTGTTAACACAGTCCCTGATTCATAGTACACAATACATAAATATTTGCTGAAGAAAGGAAAAAGCCAATCACTCAGTCAAAAAGGCAGAAAAGATTTTCACACTGTAAACTGCTTCCTTGGGTTTCAGGAACTTTCAAGTCTGGCCCAAAGTGAAATCTTCTGCGAAGGTATACACACTCATCTTTGTAAATAATAGATACATAGCACCTGCATACTTGCTTTTGTCCAATACAGTTCTAGTCAGCTATCATTTATAAAATATCCTCTAATAAGCAGCAGTTTATTTCATCTATACTTTTACTGAGTGTCAATTATGAATATTTTGAGTGTCAATTATAAATAGTCTGAATGACTATTCAAGATTACCTCCAGTGACTCCTGATATGATATCTGCCACATAGAGTTTGCTAATACATTTTAAATTTTCTTATTATTTTTAGAAATAATAAAGTTACCATGGGAAATATGGGTAGGTGACATTGGGAAGATTTGTGCCCAAGCCATCCTTGACTCACAGCATAGGAAAGAAGCCTCAATTATATAATTTAGTTGCCATATATCTTCAAACTTTACTGTAGTGAGATTGTATTGATGGAAAATTAAGACTAAGGTATTGACTATGAATTTTACAAAGTGGCTTAAAAACAAGCCTAATACTGTCCTTAATAGAAGACTGCTGTGCAATATTCAACAGATCTTTTGGGGAATATTTTAACCTAGTCATTTGTAAATCTAGGGTCTTTGATCAAGAAATTTCAGAAAGAGGGGAATCTCACAAATAATTGGAGAAAATCCTGATTCTCTGTAGCACATCTTAGCTCATTGGATCACTCACCTGGAACCAGACATCTTGGAATGTGAAGTCAAGTGGGCCTTAGAGAGCATCACGACGAACAAAGCTAGTGGAGGTGATGGAATTCCAATTGAGCTATTTCAAATCCTGAAAGATGATGCTGTGAAAGTGCTGCAATCAATATGCCAGCAAATTTGGAAAATTCAGCAGTGGCCACAGGACTGGAAAAGGTCAGTTATCATTCCAATCCCAAATAAATGCAATGCCAAAGTATCATATAGATGGCTTTTGTGGTTTAATCCAATCTAAACAATATTTATATTTTATTTGTAATATTTAACCTATTTATAATTACCAAAATTATTAATTTCTAAAGATTTATATCTACATTTATAGTATTTGGCAATTTTCAACCATTTGCATCTTGTTTTTATTGTGTTTATTTCTGTCCTGATTTACTTATTTTTAAAAATTTTATTGAAGTAGAGTTGATTTACAATGTTGTGTTAGTCTTTCTTTTTTATGGTTCTCTGTTTTACCTTTATTGCCTTTTTTAAAGTAATCCATCCTTTTATTATTTCACTTTCACTTGTAGAAGATTTATACTGACTTTAATTCACATTTTATCACTTATGTTGATGATTAAAACTTATATACAGTTTTATTAGTGTCTAGCAAATTTAAACCTTCCACATTTTCAGACAGTGTGAGAACTGAAAACCTTTAAACTCCATTTATATTCCTTCCTCCTGTATTTTTCTTATCATATAATTCTACTTATATTTTAAAAGCCACAACAGATTATTATTAAGAAGTTCAAATTTATTTAGAAGATTTATCCACAAAAATACCCTCTCTGGCACTTTTCAGTCTTTTCAACATTGTATTAATTCATTGATTCCAACATTTTATTATGAAAATATTCAAATATATAGAAAAGTAAAAAAATTTTACACTGCATGAGCATTTACCTACCACCTGGATTATACAGTTAACATTTTACTGTACTTGTTCATCATGTATTTACCTAACTTTTCACCCCTCTAATTATGCTCGTTATTATCAGACGTATAAGTAAGTTCCAGCCATCACCATGCTGCTTCTTAAATACCTCAGGATGGACATCATCTATGAGAGTTCAATACTTAAATATAGTTATTTATTTTGATATAAAATATATCCGCAAAGAAATGTACAAATCTTAAGAGCATCATTCAGTGAAATTTGCTGGACGTCTAATATTATCTCATTGTGATATTCAATATTTTTTCATGTGTTAATTTGCATATTTTCTTTTGTAAAGTAGCTGTTCAAACATTTTGCACACTTTTAATTGGATTGTTTATCTTTTTTTACTATTGAGTTGTAGAAGTTCTTTTTATATCCTGGGTATATTGTCAGACATTTGTCTTGCAAATATTGGTTTCAATCTGTGGGTTTCTAACTCATTCTTTTAATAGTATCTTTGATAAGAATTTTAAACTTTGAGTAAGTTTAAATTATTATTTTCTATGGTTATTGTTTCCTCTGTCCTGTCCAAGGAAACTTTATCTCTAATCCTGAAGAGAATCACCTATGTCTTCAATTAAAAGTTTTATGTTTTAAACTTTTACACTGACATCTGTGAGTCATCTCAAACTAATTTTTGGTAGGATATAAGGTACTATTTTAGGTTCATTTATACATGACTGAGTGACTTCACTTTCACTTTTCACTTTCACACATTGGAGAAGGAAATGGCAACCCACTCCAGTGTTCTTTCCTGGAGAATCCCAGGGACGGGGGAGCCTGGTGGGCTGCCATCTATGGGGTCGCACAGAGTCAGACACAACTGAAGTGACTTAGCAGCAACTTAGCAGCAGCATATATATATATAGACATTCAGTTGTCGCAGCACCATTGATTTAAAAGACATTGCTTTCTGCATTTAATTTCTTTGAATTCTTAATTGAAAATCAAATCATTCTAACTCTGGGCTCTCTGTTCTGTTTCATTGATCTATTTGTTAATCTCTATTCAAATTACTCTTTGTTAATCTCTACTCAAATCACTCTATTCACTGACTACATTAAAGACTTTAATGGTGTGGATAACAAGCTGTGGAAAATTCTTACAGAGATGAGAATACCAGACCACCTTACCTGCCTCCTGAGAAACTTACATGCAGGTCAAGAAGCAACAATTAGAATCAGACATGGAAAAACAGACTGGTTCAAAATTGGGAAAGGAGTACATCAAGGCTGTCTATTGTCACCCTGTTTATTTAACTTATATGCAGGGCACATCATGTGAGATGCCAGGCTGGATGAAGCTCAAGCTGGAATCAAGATCGCCAGGAGAGATATCAATAGCCTCAGATATGCAGATGATACCACCCTCATGGCAGAAAGTGAAGAGGAACTAAAGAGCCTCTTGATGAAGGTGAAATTAAAAAAAAGCTGCCTTAAAACTCAACATTCAGAAACCAAGATCATGGCATCCGGTCCCACCACTCCATGGCAAATAGAGAAACAAAGGAAACAGTGACAGACTTTATTTTCTTGGGTTACAAAATCACTGCAAATGGTGACTGCAGCCATGAAATTAAAAGATGCCTGCTCCTTGGAAGAAAACCTATGACAAACCTAGACAGCATATTAAAAAGCAGAGACATTACTTTGGCAAAAAATGCCTGTATAGTCAAAGCTTTGGCTTTCCCAGTAGTCATGTACAGATGTGAGAGTTGGACCATAAAGAAGGCTGAGCACCAAAGAATTGATGCTTTGAACTGTGGTGCTGGAGAAGACTCTCAAGAGTCCCTTGGACAGCAAGGAGATCCAACCAGTCAATCCTAAAGAAAATCAACCCTGAATATTCACTGGAAGGATTGATACTGAGCCTGAAGCTCCAATACTTTGGCCACCTGATGTGAAGAACCAGCTCATTGGAAAAGACTGTGATGCTGGGAAAAATTGAAGGCAAGAGGAGAAGGTGGTGACAGAGGATTAGATGGCTGGATGGGCATTGCTGACTCAATGGACATGAGTTTGAGCAAACTCTGGGAGACAGTGAAGGACAGAGAAGCCTGGCATGCTGCAGTCCTTGGGGTTGCAAAGAGTCAGACATGAATGAGCGAGTGAACAACAAATTGAAATTACACACTATCTTGATTACTATAGATTTACAGGAAATCTTAGAGTCAGATAGTGTGAGTTCTTCAAATTCTTTTCTAAGATTCCTTTTAATATTCTTGGATTCGTAACAACTTTGGCATTACTTTGTCAGTTTCTTAAAGAAAAAACCTGGTGACATCATGACTAAAATTTTATTCCCTTAGTGTATGAGGGATACCTCATCATCTCATCCCTTCTTTCTCACCATCACCCATCCCATGTAACTGGGTTATTAATATCTTTATGCAAACTATATTGATTTCTTTTGGTAAGTACACTCTCCTTCAAATCAATGTATCAGGAAACAGAAAGTAAAACTGTCTGTGGCTGCAGCGTAGACAGGCCTCATCAAGTCTCTGTCTCACACACAAATATACATTCAATATTTTCACATGTAATCATTTACCAGCCTGAGATCTGATCACATATTACCACTCTGTTGTTAATATGGGAATATTTAATAGCCCAAAACAGAGATGTTAAATACACTAATCACCCATCCAACAAACATTCATGGGATGTTTAAAATAGGACAGCCTCCTCAACAGATACTTCTTGTAATACCTACAATTGATTGTTAAGGTTATTCCCAGAGTTATCACTCCATCGTAATTTTTTTCCTGTTGTTTGGTGTGATAGAAGATATATCAGAGAATCAGATTTAAATTACAAATGGATCCCTACCTTTACTTTTCAAGACAGTTGTGTCATGTTCAAAATACAGTCATCTCCCATACCACTTCCCTGAATTTCACGTTTTCTTTTTCACACTCGTTACATCAATAAATGCCAACTCTTCTAGGTTTTTATCTTCATATGTACACTGAATAGTACAAAGCATTTCCTAGAGAAATAAGATAAACCCTAAATAAATGGAGATCAATACTATGTTCATATGTCAGAATTCTTAATATTGCTAAGATGTCAGTTTTCCCTAAATTGATCTATAGTTTCAAGATAATTCCTAGTTAAAATCCCAGTAGGATTTTTCAAAATATAAGTTGAGAGTATGATTCTAATATTCCAATGAAAAGGTAAAGGACCTAAAATAGCCAAAGCAACTTTGAAAAAGAACAAATTTGAAGGGCTAACACTACCTGATTTCAAGACTTATTGTAAATCAGTGCTCCTCAAAATAAGGTTTTGTTGTTGTAAAGACTGACAATTAGATCAATGGAATGTAATAAAGCATCCAGAAATAGATCTACATATATTTGGAAAATTTGATAAATGTCACAAAGGCACTTCAGCAGAGAAAAGAAAGTCTTGTCAACAAATGGTGCTAGAATCCTTGGATATTTATGTTCAAAAAATGAACTTCAATCCACAACTTTTACCGTAAACAAAAGTTAATTCAAAATAGATTAGAGACTAAATGTGAATGTAAATCTAAACCTCTAAAATGTCCAAATTAAAACATTGAAGAAAATCTTGGTCTAGACAAAGCTTTCTCAGATATAACAAGAAAATTTTTTCATAGCAGGAAAAACTGATATACTGAACTACATAAAAATTGTAAAAAACTACCTTCCTAAAGACATTACAAAGATAGACTACAGACTAAAAAGAAAATATTTGCAAATCATATATATGACAATGGATATGAATTCAGAATAAGAACCAACAAAACTTAATAAGAAACATACAACCTAAAAAATAGGTAAAAATGATGAGTGAACACTTCACAAATAATATGTATGAACGACAAACACATGAAAAAATGCTGAATATCATTAGTCATTAGGGAAACTTGAATTAAAACCACAGCGAGGTACCACTACACATATATCAGAATAGATCAAATTAAAAAGAGTAACGAAATCATAGGAAGTTTTGGTGAGGATACGAAGAACTAGGACTTTCATACAATTGCTATCAGGAATGTAAAATGATACAACCTCTTGAGAAAATAGTTTGGTAGCCAATCTAAAAACTAATTATACACTTCCCATAGGGTACAACCATTCTGCTCCAAGATATTTACCTTAGAGAAATGACAACATATATTCACACAAAGATTTATAAACGAATGTTTACAGCTGCTTTGTTTGTAAAAGCTAAAAACTGGAAATAATCCAGTGCCCATCAACAAAGGAATGGATAAACAAACCACACATGCCCATTCTATAGAATTAAATTCAGCAACAAGAAGGAATAAAATCTTGATACATGTTCAGTTCAGTTCAGTCGCTCAGTCGTGTCCGATTCTTTGTGACCCCATGAATCACAGCACGCCAGGCCTCCCTGTCCATCACCAACTCCTGGAGTTCACTCAAACTCATGTCCACAGAGTCGGTGATGCCATCCAGCCATCTCATTCTTGATTGTCCCCTTCTCCTCCTGCCCCCAATCCTTCCCAGCATCAGAGTCTTTTCCAGTGAGTCAACTCGTCGCATGAGGTGGCCAAAGTATTGCAGTTTCAGCTTTACAACATGCTTAAATATAAAAATCATTTTGTTGAGTAAAATAAGTCATACAAAACAAGTATACATAATACATGATTCCATTTATATAAAAAGTTTTTAAAGGCATACTAATCTATAGTGAGATAAATAGGGTCAGTGTTTGGGGAAGAAGCATAAGTTTGAGTAACAGTGGGAAGGAGGATTTATAAAAGAACAGAATGAAGATGTTCATTTTCCTGACTATGGTGATTATGTCATAGATGGATATATATATACTATATATATACATGTATACAGTCCATAGAATCACAATATATATATTGATATATATAAATCAAAATCTATTGGATTAAATGATTTAAATTGTATAATTTGTTGTATTTAAACCTCAAAGTTTTTAAAAATAAAAATGAAAACAGAAACTAATAAAACGTGATAACAAATTTGGTCATACTGAGAGATTTTGAAAGCTTCAGATTGAACTGATAGAACACTAAGAAAATATAAACAAATGACTACAGGGAAAACATTTGATCAAAAAAGAAAATGTAATTCTGATATATGCTACACAGCTTTGTTGTGAATCATATTTATATAATCATAATAAGATTTGGGCTTCTCGGGTGGTGCTAGTGATGAAGAACTTGCCTGACAATGCAGAAGACATAATAAAATGTGGGTTTGATCCCTGGGTTGGGAAGATCCCCTGGAGGAGAGCATCGTAACCCACTCCAGTATTCTTGCCTGGAGAATCCCGTGGACAAAGGAACCTGGCAGGCTACAGTCCATAGGATCACAAAGAATCGAACACAGCTGATAGACTTAGCACATGCACACAGACACACACACACAATAAGATTTTTAAAATAAATATTTACTTACTAAATTATCAAATAACTATATTGAGAGGATGAGGAAATGAAGAGTGCGGTGGTGGGATAAAGGAAACAAATGATACTCTTGCATACTAAGAAGTGTCTGTGTGTGTGTGTGTGTATGCAGCCTAAACTTGTCACACACACACTATATATATGTGTGCACGTGTGTGTGTACACATAAATAAAAATTTTATTTGTGAATCTCTACCTTTTTTCCATTGCCTATGGTGTTTTGATTTGAATCCAGTCTTATTTAAGATAATTTAGTTTTGATTTGCCTAGAGAATATATTTTCCATCTCTTCTCAACAGTCAGCAAACATTAATTACTTTGTAAATAAAATAATTTAGCATCATTCCAAGTGTTCTCATAATTACTATATTACTTACGTTATGGATCTTAAGTTTACACTTTATTTTTGGAACGTGCATTGAATGACATAAGCAAAAAAAAAAAAAAATGTGACTATGAGTAAAAGTATTCAACCTCAAACTGCCAGCTTCCTATAACTAGCTATTGACAACCCTGGGGATCACTCTGGTTATCCAGAGCAATATTTGTTTTAGTCCCATTTATTGATTTCTTAGGCTAAGCTCTTTGCTGAGATGGCAGCACACAACTCAAACAATTTTATAGAATTTAAGGGTTAGAAACGAACTTAAAGGTCACTGAGTCCAACTACTGCCAAAATAATGTAAGATTTCCTCAGAATATTGACACACATGAACTGGTGCCTCTACTTGATGTTGAATTCAACAAATACTTTTCAGTTCTTAACTTGCTTAAACACTCACTAGGGCCAGTTATTGCTCTTCTTCCTATTTCTTTTCCTACTCTTGCTTTCCATTTTTGGACAAGTTTACTTCCCATAGCTTCTATGGCACTCCATTTTACCACTGATTCATTCTGTCTCTCTGAAGTCACTTTTCTTCTGCAAATTATTTAAATCCCCAAGCTTTGTCCTAAATCTTCTAATTTTATCCTGTCTACATTCTCATCCATTCTCCTAGCTTCAACCATTTTAGATAACATTTAAATGTATATTTAACCTGGAACTATGCCCTAAATTCTTTGTACATCTCAATTTGGATGTCCCACAGGTATATCAAATTAATCATATCCAAATTAAACTCATGGTTTTCTCCCCATACACATGATTATTTTTTATGTATTCCCCATCACTATTAATAGAATATTATCTACTCAATCACTGAAGCAATAAAATAGAACATCACCTAATTCCACCTCTGAAATATTCAAATATATCAACTGTTTTCCCTCCTCAAAGTCAATTTCTTAGTTTAGGAAGCTAATTTTTCCTTTATATTATGTAATACTATGAATGTCTTCTAACTTTCATAGTTAGAAGACTATGCCTCTGGTCTCATCTTTTTTTTTTTTTTTCCCACCATGCTGTCAGTCATTTTTCTAAAGTATAAGTCTGATGTTCTCTATCCTTCATTTAAAGCATTTTATTTGCTATATATTATACTTAGCATAAAGTCAAACTGTGTTAAAATGTTTTTCGACACTAGTTTAGTTCTGGAATTTCATCTCTTCCTACTAAATCACTCTTTTAGGTCTAGAAAAAATGAATGCGTCTTGCTCAATCATGTGTTGAAAGGGTTCCCTCTTGCTTGAAAACCAGTTGTTGAAGACTGGGTTTCTTGGGAAACAACTTCTAAGATGGAGGTTGACATGCATAAACTTTATTAGACAGTGCTCTTGGGATCAACATCTGGGAAAGGGAGGGAAAGGAAAGAAGTAAACTGAAGCAGAGGAAGAAGCCCAGTACCTATGCAATCTAGGCAAAGGCTTCAGCCAACCCAAATAAATTCTTCAACTAGGATGGCCCTTCCAAGTTGTTCCCAGTGTGATGAGGGAGCAAGGTATAGTACCCCAGAGTTCAGCCACTGGATGAAGGCTACACTATGGAAGGGGACATGATCTTGGGCATGGCATCTCTCTAAATCAGGGCAATTTCTTAAAAGGGATAATGGCTGAATACTCTCAGCTGATAAAATTCTCAGTTGATCCATCAATCCTGATGGTTTACCCGAGTTTCTATTACAGGCCACCTCTGTTGTCCCTAAGATACATATCTTCAAATAACATCCTGGTAGGCCTCTTTTACTGGAGAAAACTTACAAGGTTAGTGAAATGAAGTACGAGGACCAGCTGCTGTGGTCTTGAGACCAGAACTAATATTTGTCCCCCTTCTCCACTATCTATCTGAGATTCCCTTCACTCTCATTGAGCACCTCTGCTAGTCTTGGTGGCTTACTTTGTAGTAAAGTGAAGTGAAAGTGAAAGTTGCTCAGTCGTGTCCGACTCTTTGCGACCCCATGGACAACACAATCCATGGAATTCTCCAGGCCAGAATACTGGAGTGGGTAGCCTTTCCCTTCTTCAGGGGATCTTCCCAACCCAGGGATCGAACCCAGGTCTCCTGCATTGCAGGCTGATTCTTTACCTGAGCCACCTACACTCAAATCCTCGAGGACCTGAGTCCCTGATTGCCATATAGCTTTCCGTATTGGTGATTACTTCATGTGTCCATTTACCATTCCTTGGTAAAGGAATTTTAAGAAACTTGCAAATGTTTCATCTTAATAATAAGCATATTTCTCTATGCTCCCATTATTTAGCAGCAGACCTACTTCTTCAAGTAGTTCAGTTCCTCTGTTAGAGGGCTAACTCTTCTTTTTCCCTACTTTTCCTTTGACACAAGGAGCAGAAACTGTCTTGGAAGAAACTGATAGCTCATGGTTCTATGGGACCTTTGCAGTATTCAATAATGAAAATGTTCTTTTAAGAAACCAGAGCCTTTAAACCCACAGAGTCCAGATCTGTGGGAGTAGGAAACACAAATTTCTAAAAAGGGTCACTTGGAGTGATGATGGAAAGCAGAACAACTTCTGTTATCAACCCTTGATTCTCA
Organism: Moschus berezovskii; assembly: GCF_049115385.1. Classification (NCBI taxonomy): domain Eukaryota; kingdom Metazoa; phylum Chordata; class Mammalia; order Artiodactyla; family Moschidae; genus Moschus; species Moschus berezovskii. The sequence goes on from NC_142466.1 coordinate 64,267,991, forward strand.
AATCTATATTAAGGATACCACACCAAATAAACCTCATTGACTAAGGGTATACACAGTATTCCAGAGGATGGCATCCTATACTCATAAGGAATCTTCTCAAAGCTGATGGCTTAGTTTTGTCTTCAATAGGACCTATCACTGATAATATAAAAGCTTCTATATACTCCTCCTTCCAGGGTGGAAGGGGTCTATTAGTCAACTTGACACCAAATGGATGATTAATGTCCTCAAGAGTTAGTGCCACATTGAAAAATCATCATTGATCTCAGCTGCTAGCAGATTGGGCACTTGGGATTAACAATAGCTTCAACACTGGTGATAGGTGTTTGCTACTGTCCCATGTACATCTCTATCTTTACCACCGTAACTATTAAATTCACATGTTCATTGGGTCAAACAGATGATAGCTGATGACCAATGCTGGCTCATGCCAACTGGTTGAGCTATACTGACTTCTCAGTTGTTTAGTATTTCTTCTATGTTGGATGCTCCCTGGTGAGCATTAAAATGTGATTCCAATACCTTCATACCAAAGTATGCATACTCCTGTAAGTTCATCCACAAGGCTTTACTTCAAATCTCCTTGTCCTCAATCTTCTCAAATTTTTCTTTCCAGATCAGTCAAGTCATTTGCCCTTGCCCATGAGCTTGCACATATTGTAATCACAGACCATTTCTCTTTTCACTTTGACTAAAGCTCTGCTCATAGTGAAGATGTATTCAAATTGATGTCTTTCAAAGCTATCACTAATTAAGGATATTTCAGAGCAGCTGTCACTTTTTAATTTACCTACATACCGAGCCAACTTATCCATGAGCCAAGTTTGGCTTTTTCTTCTGTAGTCAGTTGGTTACAAAAGACTCCCCTATGGGGTCACACACAGGTGTGATCTAAGGAAGAGGCATAAGTACAAGAGAGTTGAATGATAAGAGCCTGAGTCACCAGCTGTGCAGCTTACATGTGCATACTAGCCCTTTTCATGCCCAATTCTGAAGGCACTGCTTCCATTTTACTATGGATTATTGTTTTCATTTACTCTGAATATTGCCAGATCTTATGTCAATAAGTACGACAGAATTCACCTTATGATGGGGAGTTGTGGCTCATGATCACTTGAAAACTCACAGCCAGGTTCTTTATCTTTATCACTGTAGGAACTACTATTTCAAGTGAAATATGACTCCGCACTAACAGTGGCAGTCTTGCAACAAAGTCCATAGGGTGTGCATGGTGGTTCTCCCATTAGATTTTGCCATAACTCCAGATGGCATTTTTTATCACCACATATACCAACAATGTTACATTTTCTTGATCATATGGCCCAAAGAACAGAGTCTCTTGAATTGCAACTTGGAATGCTGCAGAATGTGTTACTGCTTTTGTCCCCACTCAGAGCTGGCAGCCTTTCATGTCGCTCAATATATGCGAAATAGTGTAAACCTGAGTCGAATTGACTGCCTTTGTACACAAAGAGGCCCAATGAACTGGTATCATGGAAGGAGATGTGAGATGGGATGATTTGTCCTTTACTTTGGAGAGGGTGTCATAAAGTGTCTCTGATTGATGGGCTCCTAAATATTTTACTAATTTTGTGAGCCACTTAAACTCTACAGAATTTATTTCCCACCTTCTAGAGCATATATATCTTAACAATGCCCCCAAACACACTGGCTGCTTTTTTAACAACTGGTCCAATGATGTCCTCAATATAGGCACCAGTCTATAGTCTATACCACTCATGTCTTCTGAGATGCCCAAGTAATCCAAGTCTCTTCAGACTACACTGTGACAGTGAGTGGGAGAGTTAATACAACTATAAGGCAGAACTATAAATGTCTAAATGTATATTCTAGCCTTTCACATGAATGTGAACTGTTTCTGAGCCTCTTTCTTGATAAGATGTAAAAAGAAGTGTTAGTCTGATCAACAGCCACATACCATGTTTCTGAGACCATATTAATCTGCTCTAGCAAAGTACCATATCTGGTTAGTACTGAGTTTATAGAAGTCCAGTGTTAAGTTTACAGAAGTCTTTTATCCTCCAGAGTTCATCTGGATTTTAAATGGCAAGATTAGAAAAATAAATGGGGATTTTAAGGTGCCCACTACCTCTGCATCTATTAGTCTTTATATTTTTATGTCCTTGGGATAAAATATTGTATGGTTTTTCTAACCTCTGGCTGAGATACGAGCCTCTTTACATGCTACTAAGCAGGCCCTATGACATTTATATTCGGGGTTTAATTGCTAATTAAGCACTCCCTGCTTTTTATACCTTTTCTAAGATATCAATCATGCTTGGCAATAGTCACCAAATTAAACTGTCCTTGTAGTTATAATTATCCCTCCAACTACACGCACACACACATAGACACTTCTTAAATACTTGATATGTTGCCCCTGACATGGTAGCTAGATACCAAAGATCCCCCCGCCCCCACAGGGAAACACAGTTCCCAGTATTCACACTCACGCAGGCCTCCTCCCTTGAATCCAAATTAGCCCCATGACTTGCTTTTGACCAATAAAATACAGTGGGAGTGGCACTGCATAGCTTTAGGACTTATGCTCTACGAAGCTTTTAACTTCTACCAGAGCCTCCTGGACCACTTGCTTTTAGGCTATATCCTCTCTGATTCTTGACTACATGTCATGAGAAACCAATGTAATACTGTAAAGCAATTATCCTTCGATTAAAAATAAACTTATGCAGAGACCACATACAGTACACTTCTCCATAGCTCAAACTGAACTTCCAGCCAACAAAAAGCATTAACGTCCAGCCAGGTGAGTGAGCCATTCTAGACATCTTGCTAATTTGCATTTTTAGATGACTACAGCTCTGGTTGACACCAGAGAACAATAGCATGGGAGCCCCTAAACGACAATGCCTGAGCTAAGCCTAGATAACTCATGAAACTGAGTAACACTAAATTTGTAGTTTCTTCTTTCAAATTAGTAACTAATGGAAACAGCTGGTTTACTCTTCCCAATTCAGTACTGATAAAAATTTAATTATTATTAATTCAAATGTAAATACTTTGTGCTAGGGGTTATTCATATTTGCATTCACATTCCATTCAAGGTGGGTCATCATTGTTGGCTAACTGATATATGAGACAGCTCAGTATCTCAGCTTAGCATCAATTTTCTCACACCACTCCTGGTACCAATTGATAAAAAGTTTGAGTTTCCCAGGAAGATCTGTGAGACAGATTAGGATACAGAGAGTTCCTTATGGATTTAGGATCAAGAGCCGTGCAATGGGAGAGGAGGAGAGAAAACAGAATCAAGCAAACTGAAAAGCTGGGTTGTGATATAGTCTTAACAAAGGCTTCAGGTGATCCTATAGGGAGCTCTGAAGGCAGGAAATTCTAAGAAGAGCTGGGCGGTTTCTCATAGCATCCCAAAGGCCACCTTCCCTCTTCTGTGCCTGTCAGTTTTCAGCCAATTCAGATGTTACCTTGGATGCATGTTCCACCAGCAGTCATTTCCTCACTCCTCTGATAATCCAAGTAAGATTCCCGCCTTCCCGCCGTCCCCCGCCACCTGCTCATGTTTTCAAATCATCTGCTCCTTGTACTATGGTACTTATTGAAGCCCACTGTGATTGCTTTTTTCCTCATCTTTCTCTGTTCCACTAGACTGTAAGCTCTTAAAAAGACAGTGCATATTTTTATACACAGTAATAATAGTGTATATATGGTAATTCTTCACAAATATGAATAAAAAATGAGTCAAGTGTTATTTAAATGAATAATAGTATGACAGAACCAGTATTAAACTACAAATAACCATCTTCTCCTTGCTGCTCTCAGGTTATTATTGCTCTGATCTAGTAGAAGTTAGCTTAGAGGAAGGAAATTTATAGATTTAGAGTGCTTACTTCAGTGATAATCCTGAGAGTATACACACAGCTTTTCTCTGTGTTTGAGCTCCCTATTACAAATACAAAGTATTTCCTGAGTCAGGGACTTTATAAAAGTGAAATACAAAGCATGAGACATAGTTCTAAAAAAAAAAATCTAGTCTATAAGACTCATGTCTGATCAATGGAGCAACCAGGATAATATAAGTGTGTAAGGAAAAAAATGATTATACAGCTTCTGTTATTTTTATTTATTTAAGTTGTAGATTGCATGAATTTTTATAATTAAATATATAAGTAAGCTGTATAAGTAACAAATATTTCTGTAAGTATATAAGTAAATGACAATTTAAAACTTGCCACAGACTTCCCTTGTGGTCCAGTGGTTAAGATTCAGCCTTCCAATGCAGGGGGTGGAGGTTTGATCCCTGGTCAGGGAGCTAAGATCCCACATGCCTTATGGCCAGAAAACCAAAGCACAACACAGAAGCAATGTTATAACAAATAGGGTGTGGCAGGGAAGTTCAAGAGAGAGGAGACATACATGTATTTATGGCTGATTCACTTTGTTGTGTGGCAGAAACCAATACAACATTGTAACACAATTATCCTCAAATTAAAAATAAATTTTAAAAAAACCCTCCTTAATATTAAAACAAAAAAAAACTTTCCCACATAACTACTCAAAGAGGCTACTTAAATAGACATCAATATGTAAACAAAGATGTAGACAGACAAATATTATTTTACATTAAAATAAATTTAATTCTTTACATTTTAGTGAAAAAGCATATGATATGTTTACAAGGCAATAGAGTTATACTGAAAAAATATTAAGCTAAAGAGTAACCTTATCAAATTTTCCTTTTAAAAATATTGGAATATTTGATTAGGTTGAATTTTTCTATTTTTTTCTTTTACTGCTTGTGCTTTTGGTATGATATATAGAAATCTACTGGAAAATCCAAGGTCATAAAGTTTTACCCCTGCTTTCTACTAACAGTTCTAGAAATTTATCTTTTATTTTATTTATTTTTTCAATTTTTGTAGCATGTGGGATCTTAGTTCCCCCACCAGGGATCAAACCCACACCCCTTGCTTTGGAAGGTGGAGTCTTAACCACTGGACCACTGAGGAAGTCCCTATTTCTTACATTTAGAACTTTGATCCATTTTGAGTTAATTTTGTATATGGTGTGAAGTGGGTGTCCAGTTTCATCCTTTTGCATGTGGCTATCGAGCTGTTCCAGCACCAGTTGTTGAAAAGACTGTCTTTCCCCCAGTGAATGGCCTCAGCACCGTTGTCAATAATCAGTTGATCACAGACACGTGCAGTTAATTTGAACTCAATTCTATTTTACTAATCTCTATGTGTATCCTTAGGCCAGTACCACAATGCCTTGATTATTGCTTCCTTATAGTAAATATTGAAATCCTGAAATGTGAGTCTTCCAACTGTGTCCTTCTTTTTTCAAGATTGTTTTGACTACTCTAGGTCTTCTGGAGTTCTAGATGAGTTTAGAATCAGCTTGTCAATTTCTATAAAAAGCCAACTGGGATTCTGATAGGAATTGTGTAGAAACTGTAAGTCAATTTGGGGAATCCTGGCGTCTTAACATTACTAAGAAATCCATCTGGTAAAGGAAAAATATCAAAAGGTTGCTATTTATTGAAACACTAACTTCTGCCCTATGAAATAAAATATTTGCAAAACACATATCTGATAAAGAACTTGTAATCAAAACATACAAAGAATTCTTACAACTCAGCAATAAGGAAACAAGCACCCAATTAAAAATGGACAGAAGACCCAAATAGAAACTTACCCCAAAATATCTACATATAGAAAATAAGCATATGAAAAAACGCTTAACAGGATGTGTCATTAGGAATTGCAAATTAAAACAACAGTAAGACAATACTGCATTCCTATCAGATGGCTAAAATCCAAAACACTAACAATATCAAATGTTTGCAAGCACGTGGAACAATAAGAGCTCTCATTCATTGCTGGTGGGAATGAAAAATGGTGCAGCCATTTGGAAAAAAGTTTGGTAACTGCTTCCAATCCTAAACATATCATTACTCTATGATTCAGCAATTGCAGTTATAAGTATTTACCTAATTGGGTTTAAAACAAAACCCGTTTTAGGCAGCTTTTTTCATAATCACCAAAAACTGGAAGTAACTAAAAAGTCCTTCAGAAAGCAAATGAATAAACTGAAACATCCACACAATTGAATATTACTCAGTGATTAAAAAAGTGAACTAGCAAGCCACTAAAAGACATTGAGGAACCTTAAACACACACTGGTAAATGAAGGAAGATGGTTCAAAATGGCAACATGCTATCTGAATCCAACTATATGACATTCCTGAAAAGGAAAAACTATAGGGACAATAAAAAGATCAGTGGTTGCCAGGGCCTCAGCATGGTAATGGGGGATAAACCAATAATGGGGGTAAAGCCCTGGGAACTTCTAGGGCATTGAAACCATTCTGTATAATACTGTAATGATGAATACATGACGTTATACATTCGTGAAAACACACAGAACTGTTCAACACCAACACTGAACCTTAATATAAACTATTGACTTCAGTTAATAATAGTGAACCAATCTTACTTCATTAATTGTAACTGTATCACATAATAATGCCAGATGTTCATAACTGTGAAAACTATATATGTGTGAATGTTTGGCAAACAGATGGTATATGGAAATTCCATTGTATGCTCCTTTGTTCTGTACATTTAAAATTGTTTTAAAAAACAGTTTATTAACAACAACAAAAAAAGATTAGCACATGATGAATATGGAAAAGACATTTAGAGAATAAAGGCAGGAAAAGACTTCCCTGGTGGTCCAGTGGTTAATACTCTGTGCTTCCAATGCATAGAACATGGCTATGATACCTGGTCAGGGAATTATGATCCCACATCCCACATGTTACGTGGCATGGCCAAAACAATGTCAACTAAAAAAAAGAATGAAAGCAAGGAGACAATTAAAAAGCTGCTAAGATTACTGAACTGAACTGAAGGTTAAGTTAGAGAATGATGATGGTGGTTTAAAGTAAGGTAAGAGTGATGAGGATGAAGTGAAAATTTAAAACTCAAAATAGAGTGAGGAAGAGGACAGGGGAAGGAGACAGAGAAAAATAAATGTTTATTAAAGTGTGGGTGGGCAGAGGTGACATAGGAGGAGAGAATTTGATCCCCCAAATTTCTGACTTACAAAAACTTTAGCAATCATCAACACAATACTATTGTACTAGAAAGAAATATCCATGGGTATTATAGAGATTCATTGTGCTAAGAATCAGTAAACATGACTAGCAATCTTGCTAAAAATAATAGACTAGAACCGTTTTAAAGTCTTCTATGGACTTTCAAAGACTTAAAGAAACTTAATACTCTACCATGTTATGGAAGATCCTTAATATAGAACAGTGTCTAAGAAATTATCCTCTGGAGTCAAACCTTGTGAAACATGGACTTTGATCATTCTGCTCATGCTGGTTATAGCAGAATTAATTGATATTGATTATATTTGTAATTTTCAGTTCAGTTCAGTTCAGTTCAGTCGCTCAGTCGTGTCCGACTCTCCGCGACCCCATGAATCAAGGCACGCCAGGCCAACAATGGTAAAAATAGATAGTTACCTGTGATTTCAAGATGGGAGAGTTTCTGTGACGTAAGTTTGGGGCAACAGCAACATCTTCTTAAACTCTGTGTCTCTCTGTCTTTGCTCATAGTCCTGTTGTCAAAACCTGTGATGAATGGAGGGGAAAAGATTTATTGGTATGCTCTCCTGTCATATTAGACAAGATATACAGAAATGGATGCTTGAAATAGCCATTAATAAGACATGAGTTGTCAGCATGGTATCGCAGGGCAGGCTAATCCATTATGATTAAGGGCTTTCATGTTAAAGGTAATTTGCACTAAAACATAGGCAAATGGCCGAAATCTCATAACATATCTGAAGGACTTGGAAAGAAAGGAGAAGAGACAACAATGTGTTTCAGGGTCTTGATTTGCAGGAGATGCCGTGTGCGTGCGTGTGTGTGTGTGTGTGTGTGTGTACATATACCTGCATGAAAAGTTTTTTAAAGAGCCACAGTACAGGTATATTTGTGCCCCTATTTTCCCTTGATATGAACTCTGTGATATTCAGTAAGAAGAGAGTTAAACACAACCAACGTTTTTGGTCTACCGTGAGGAATCCACAGAAATAAAAACATGATATATTTTACTTGATGACATATATTTGAAGATTTTGTTCAAATGATTAAATAAGCCATTTTGGACATTTACTTGGCTCAGATTAATCTAACATTGCTGACTTCATAAAAGAGATTTCCTGTAAAACATCAGGTCAAATTTATTCATTTTTGTGGTCAGATTTCTCAACCACTTAGGACTGCATTCATCTGCACGTAAAAAAAACACAATATGGTCTAATTTTATGCACAGAAAGTCCAGAGATGGGAGCCCCAGGCTGCTCAGCAGTTTCCTTAGACCAATAATGTCCACATCTCTGTCTGCCCCAACATCCTTATTATGTGGCTTCCCTCTTTCTACTTGTTGACTCAGGGTTAAAAGAAGGTGTTCCAGTCTCAATTTTAGGAGAAAAAAAAAAAAAAAAGGCAAAGTCACAGATAGAATACATGCCAGGTCTAGTTGTCTTTTTAAAAATTTTGAAATAGGACAGCAAGAGTACTTCCGGAATCCCAATCCAAATGACTTCTGTTTTCACCTCACTGACGAAGATTGGGTCACACAACCACCCATAGTGGCAAGGAAGCTGCAAAGTTAGCTGCTTTTCTAACAGGGGAACTTAGTCTTCACAGTAAGTATCAAAGGGGAGGTGATTTCTTGGGTAGGCACCAAGCCAGACTTAACACACTCTTTTGACTCTACACCCCTCTAGCCTCCTTAATATTTCACATGAAAGTATCAGTATCATCTTCACCTTTCTGAAGACAGTAATACCTCAGAAATAAATTGTTTTCTTGTCTGAGTAATTTGGCAAAAACAAAGAACTATGCTCCCAGAAAGCAAACAGAAGTAAAACTCTATGATTAGATTATAGTCACATACTATAAAACAGAAAACTAATTCTTTTTTAAAAATTAATTTATTTATTTTAATTTGAGGCAAATTACTTTAGAAAAGATGCTTACTCCTTGGAAGGAAAGTTATGACCAACCTAGATAGCAAATTCGAAGAAGGCAATGGCAAGCCACTCCAGTACTCTTGCCTAGAAAATCCCATGGATGGAGGAGCCTGGTAGGCTGCAGTCCGTGGGGTTGCTAAGGGTCAGATACCACTGAGCGACTTCACTTTCACTTTTCACTTCCACACGTTGGAGAAGGAAATGGCAACCCACTCCAGTGTTCTTGCCTGGATAATCCCAGGGACGGGGGAGCCTGGTGGGCTTCTGTCTATGGGGTCACACAGAGTCGGACATGACTGAAGTGACTTAGCAGTAGCAGTAGCAGATAGCAAATTATTCTAAAGGAGATCAATCCTGGGTGTTCATTGGAAAGACTAATGCTAAAGCTGAAACTCCAATTCTTTGGCCACCTCATGTGACGAGTTGACTCACTGGAAAAGAGTCTGATGCTGGGAGGGATTGGGGGTGGGAGGAGACGGGGATGACAGAGAATGAGATGGCTGGATGGCATCACCGACTCGATGGACATGAGTTTGAGTGAACTCCAGGAGTTGGTGATGGACAGGGAGGCCTGGTGTGCTGTGATTCATGGGGTCGCAAAGAGTCGGATATGACTGAGCGACTGAACTGAACTGAATTACTTTATAATATTGTGGTGCTTTTGCCATATATTGACATGAATCAGCCATCCCCCATCCTGAACCCTGGGTTGTCCCAGTGCAATGGCTTTGAGTGCCCTGTTTCATGCATCGAACCTGGACTGGTGATCTATTTCACATATAGTAATATACATGTTTCAATGCTATTCTTTCAAATCATCCCACCCTCGCCTTCTCCCACAGAGCCCAAAAGTCTGTTTCTTATATCTGTGTCTTTTGCTATCTCACACTGGATCATCGTTACCATCTTTCTAAATTCTGTATATATGCATTCAGTTCAGTTCAGTTCGGTTCAGTCACTCAGTCGTGTCCAACTCTTTGCAACCCCATGAATCACAGCACGCCAGGCCTCCCTGTCCATCACCAACTCCTGAAGTTCACCCAAACTCATGTCCATCGAGTTGGTGATGCCATCCAGCCATCTCATTCTCTGTCGTCCCCTTCCCCTTCCGCCCCCAATCCTTCCCAGCATCAGACTCTTTTCCAGTGAGTCAACTCGTTGCATGAGGTGGCCAAAGTACTGGAGCTTCAGTTTTAGTATTCTGTATTGGTGTTTATCTTTCTGACTTACTTCACTCTGTATAGTAGACTCCAGTTTCATCCACCTCATTAAAACTGATTCAAATGCATTCTTTTTAATATCTGAGTAATTTTCTAATAGAGCCTAACACAGTATTCTACATGTTATGACTGGGCACAAATATATCCACAGTCTCTGGTAATATCTACTGCATCCCAAAGACTTGTAGAAAATCTGGATTCCCCGTAACCAGTGTGACATCCTAGATTGTCTCACTAGTTTGCTAGAGTGGGTAGGCTCTAACACTAATTTTTTAAGAAACTGGGTATCATGTACTTTCTGATAGATGTTTTTCAACTATTCTTATTTATCCTATTTTTAGACGTCTTATAATGCAAACACAACTCTTTTTCTCAGTGTAGGTAGGAAATATTTCTCACAGACTTCTCTACTGATTTCAAATCTATTCCTCAGCTTCAGGCTCTGCACGTATATTGCCATAAATCCAAGGCAACAAAAGAACTGGTTATGGATTTTTGCCACAGAATCAAGTGAATTCTTTCCCTGTCTGTCCTTCCTCCTTTCCTTCCTTCCTTATTTCCTTCCATCTTTCTTTCTTTTCCTTCTTCCCTCCTCCTTCTAGAGTATCTGATATGAAAAACAATGAAAGAAATCTGAAGAATTCTTGGAAACTGAAATTATTTGTGTCACTTTGACAGTGCCAGAACTCCAGTAATATCTTGTAATGTTCACTCAGAGATTTCATAATTATTCACATCTAATTTTTAATTGTGCATTTCTGAAAGGCAATTCACACAAACCTAGACCTGTCAAAGATAATTAAAATAAAAATATGTGATAATACAAACAGGAAAACATTTAACCCTGAGAAACCTTCAAAATTCCTATAATTTAATTCAAGAACTCAGTTTCGAAAGAATGAAATATAAGATGAAAAGAATCATGCTTTGCCATATTCCAAATTTACTAAGCATTGACTTACCAAAGTTAGAAATCTAAGAAGTTTCGCTTGTAAAAAGATAAAAAATTTAGTACCTACCTAAGTCATCCATTTATCAAGGTTGATTAGATCTCATTTCAAAGCAAAATAAAGTGTTTAAATCTGAGTCTGGAGAAACACATTGAGTCTAGACTATGATCAAGCTAATAGGGGCCTGTGAACCATCACATACAAGAAAGCTAAAACTGTTAAAAATAGCTGAGCCTTTTTACCATGAACAGCAATCACATTGAGGTGGGAGGGTAGGGAAGCATAGGGGAAGTGGTACAAAGTAGATAAATAGGAACAAAATATTCATGGGGAAAAAAAGGCTTTTTCCTCCAAAGCAAATGATATTGCTCTCTGCTTAAATCCTCACTGGTTTCTCATTATATTCTATCCCTAAAAACATCTGGCCCTGCAACCACTCCATCCTCGTCTCATACCACCAGCTTTCATGCCTACATTTGTGCAGATTCACTAGTTTCCACTGAATCTCTGACAGGAAAACCACATCTGACGATGTCTTTATAGAGGACTGTGATGAGCACTTTTTCTAAAGGAGTATTTCATCTCCCCTGGGGCACCTTTGATGCACTACCTGGTTTGTCTTTCCCTCTCAGTATTATCTTCCTTACTTGTTGACTTGTTTATTCATTGACTCTACCCTAGAACATGTTCATTGGAGGCAGAGAACTCTTATTTTTATTCACCAATGCATTCACTGGAAGGACTGATGCTGAAGCTCCAATTCTCTGGCCACCTGATGCGAAGAGCCAACTCATTGGAAAAGACCCTGATGCTGGAAAAGATTGAAGACAGGAGGAAAAGGGGATGACAGAGGATGAAATGGTTGGATGGCATCACCAACTCAATGGACATGAGTTTGAGCAAATTCCGGGAGATAGTGAAGGACAGGGAAGCCTGGTGTGCTACAGTCCATGGGGTCGCAAAGAGTTGGACATGACTTAGCAACTGAACAAGTGCTAAGTTGTTGGATCTAGAACAGTGTCTGGAGTACAGAAGAGGCCCAGTAAATATATCTGTTTAATTAATCATACCAGAAGGCAGAATTTGTTTCAAAAAACATTACAAGCCAATGGATTTTCTTTTAATGTAATGAGGAACAGGATAATCATCTCTGAAGGCAAAGCTGCAGCTGTCTCTCATAAAAGTAAGGAACCCCAGCCTAAAAGGTAGCTGAAGATGATTGTTTTAGAAGCAAGCTGGAAGTCAGAAAACTACACAGTTCACTTCAGTTCAGTCTCTCAGTTGTGTCCGACTCTTTGAGACTGCATGAACTGCAGCATGCCAGGCCTCCCTGTCCATCACCAACTCCAAGAATCCACCTAAACCTGTGTCCATTGAGTTGGTGATGCCATCCAACCATCTCATCCTCTGTTGTCCGCTTCTCCTCCTGCCCTAAATCTTTCCCAGCATCAAGGTCTTTTCCAATAAGTTAGCTCTTCGCATCAGGTGGCCAAAGTATTGGAGTTTCAGCTTCAACATCAGTCCTTCCAATGAATATTCGTGACTGATTTCCTTTAGGGGGACTGGTGTGATCTCCTTGCAGTCCAAGGGACTCTCAAGAGTCTTCTCCAATACCACAGTTCAAAAGCATCAATTCTTCAGTGCTCAGCTTTCTTAATAGTCCAACTCTCACATCTATACATGACCACTGGAAAAACCATAGCCTTGACTAGACAGACCTTGGTTGGCAAAGTAATGTCTCTGCTTTTTAATATGCTATCTAGGCTGGTCATAACTTTCCTTCCAAGGAGTAAGCATCTTTTAATTTCATGGCTGCAATCAGCATCTGTAGTGATTTTGGAGCCCAAAAAAATAAAGTCTGACACTGTTTCCACTGTTTCCCCATCTATTTCCCATGAAGTGATGGGACCAGATGCCATGATCTTCGTTTTCTGAATGTTGAGCTTCAAGCCGACCATTTCACTCTCCTCTTTCACTTTCATCAAGAGGCTCTTTAGTTCTTCTTCACTTTCTGCCGTAAGGGTGGTGTCATCTGCATATCTGAGCTTATCGATATTTCTCCTGGCAATCTTGATTCCAGCTTGTGCTTCTTCCAGCCTAGCATTTTTCATGATGTACTCTGCATAGAAGTTAAATAAGCACGGTGACAACATACAGCCTAGACGTACTCCTTATTCTATTTAGAACCAGTCTGTTGTTCCATGTCCAGTTCTAACTGTTGCTTCCTGACTTGCATACAGGTTTCTCAAGAGGCAGGTCAGGTGATCTGGTATTCCCATCTCTTTCAAAATTTTCCATAGTTTATTGTGATCCATACAGTCAAAGGCTTTAGCATAGTCAATAAAACAGAAATTGTTGTTTTTCTGGAACTCTCTAGTTTTTTTGATGATCCAGCGGATGTTGGCAATTTGATCTCTGATTCCTCTGCCTTTTCTAAAACCAGCTTGAACATCTGGAATTTCACTGTTCATGTATTGCTGAAGCCTGGCTTAGAAAGTTTTGAGCACGAGTTTACTAGCATGTGAGATGAGTGCAATTTTGCGGTAGTTTGAACATTCTTTGGCCATTGTCTTTCTTTGGGCTTGGAATGAAAACTGACCTTTTCCAAAGCTGATCTAATTCTTTCCACAATAGGATTCTATGATACAAAGCAAATCAAGAATTCTGTGAGTTCCTTGAAAGGAGAGATTTTTTTTATCTATTTTTATACTCCCAGTGAAATACCTGGCTCAAATTTTTAAATTAAAAGTTCATTTTGAATGTAATGTATATTGTCAGCTATATTAATAATTCTCTATGTATCCATCAGGGTCTAGTCAGGACAAAGAAGCTACACCATTGATGTGAGTGAGGAATAATGAGCTGTTAACCATGGTGGTTAATCATGGTAAAATGTGGCTAACAACTGATGGGGTGAATAGAAAGTGAACAGAAGCAGCAACTGCAGGGAGCAGCTGCCTCCTTTAGGTACTGAGAGAAAAGTGAACAAAGAGAGACACAGAGGTTACGAGGCTGAGATTCAGACCTGAAAGGATATGTCAGGACTGCGGATAGGACTCCTCACCCACCTATGCAGTGACACCTGCAGGGCCTGTCATGAACCCAACCACTCACCACCATGTGGAAATCAACACCCCAGAAAGAGCCCCCCACCGCCTTCTTCCTCCAGCCCCACAACCTCCTTCTGTTCTCCATGCTGGCAGAGCCTAACAAACACTGAGCCCCTGGCAAAGACTAAATGCTGCTTGTTGAGTCCAGCTCCAAAAGCACAAAGTAGGACAAAGAAGTGTGGGTTTGATGCCGAGAAGCAATACATTAATAACTGACATGCACCAACATTTTCCAAAAGGATTTAAGGCAGCTTTCAAAGGATCATGTCCTCCAGAAACATAAAAGCAAACATATAAGTGAGTAGTTAGAAATATAGAAAGGCAGGAAGATGAAGGCAAAGGCAGCACTTTTATGGGTATACAAAATACATGCTTTAATGACTGGTACCCGTTTTATACATATTACCAAGTTTAAGTCTCGGAAAATCCTTGCAAGATAGATATTATCCTCAATTGTACACATGAAGAATCTTCTTGAAAATCATGTTCCTTTAAAATTGCAGGGTCAAAAATGGTTATACACCAAAGTTTATAATTTTCATTATACTGAACTACCTCCATGGGATGTGTGAGAAATCGAGATAAGATTAGGAAGAAAGACATTCATCATGGAAAGTGCTGCCTTTAGTGTTTTTTTTTTTCCTTTTTATTGCTCTGCTATTTTTCAAGGGTGAATTTCCTTACCAACATCTCCAGCAAAAGATGTATTAAAATTAGACACGGAAACTCAGCAAATGTGGTAACAACATATTACTTACAGGTGGAACTAGCACACAAAACCTACCACTCCTCTTGGGAGTAGCAGAGTCCAGTTTCTCTATCAAAAAAGAAAAATATTAGAAATTTGTAGCCCTAGACCTACTGGTACTCAAAGCCAAGCTTTCAAACCAGCAAATCAACAATTAATATTTAAAGAAGAAATAAAAGCCAGGTCAGCAGCAAGCATCCTTTAGAAATCATCACAGAGACTATTTTTATTGAAACTTTCATTTTGTCGACCCAGTTTTATGTACTTTTATTATAGGATACCTTTAGTCATACACTCAAGAGCATCATTTCAAAACTCCTTTAAGAAAAAGATAAAAATTTCAGGCACCACTGAATATTTTATCAGTCTTCATTAGGAAATAAGCAATAATCATGAGTCAAATTTGAGTGCCAGGAGAAAGCAATTGCTCCTATGTGCAAGGAAAATATCATACAGGGTTCATCTGAGTAAGAAACACATTTGTTATCATTGTTCAGACATCCAATTTTGTCATTGTTATGAAAATTTTACATCCAAAGCAAGTTTAGAATTTGTTTTTCTCATTGGATTTTTTTTATACTTTTGCCACTTTCATTGCCATATACAATGGGTGGGTAATGAACACAGTGAGGTGGACAATTTGGCACAAGGAACTAAAGAGTCTCAGACGTCCCAAGATGAGCTAAAATGAGTTACTAATGAGCAACCTGGTGACTGACTGTGTCCAAAAGCAAAGATCTGATAGCAGGAGCGATTAGGCAGAGCAGGTAAGATTGTCTAGGCAATAGCATTCAGTTCAGTTCAGTCTCTCAGTCGTGTCTGACTCTTTGCGACCCCATGAATCACAGCACGCCAGGCCTCCCTGTCCATCACCAACTCCCGGAGTTCACTCAAACTCATGTCCATCGGGTTGGTGATGCCATCCAGACATCTCATTCTCTGTCGTCCCCGTTTCCTCCCACCCTCAATCCCTCCCAGCATCAGACTCTTTTCCAGGGAGTCAACTCGTCGCATGAGGTGGCCAAAGTATTGCAGTTTCAGCTTTAGCATCAGTCCTTCTAATGAACACCCAGGATTGATCTCCTTTAGAATGGACTGGGATCTCCTTGAAGTCCAAGGGACTCTCAAGAGTCTTCTCCAGCACCACAGTTCAAAAGCATCAATTCTTTGGCGATCAGCTTTCTTAACAGTCCAACTCTCAATCCATACATGACTACGGGAAAAACCAAAGCCTTGACTAGATGGACCTTGGTTGGCAAAATAATGTCTCTGCTTTTTAATATGCTATCACGGTTGGTCATAACTTTCTTCCAAGGAGTAAGCGTCCTTTAATTTCCTGGCTGCAATCAGCATCTGCAGTGATTTTGGAGCCCCAAAAAATAAAGTCTGACATTGTTTCCACTGTTTCCCCATCTATTTCCCATGAAGTGATGGGACCAGATGCCATGATCTTCGTTTTCTGAATGTTGAACTTCAAGCCGACCTTTTCACTCCCCTCTTTCACTTTCATCAAGAGGCCTTTGAGTTCCTCTTCACTTTCTGCCATAAGGGTGGTATCATCTGCATATCTGAGGTTATTCATATTTCTCCCGGCAATCTTGATTCCAGCTTGTGCTTCCTCCAGCCCAGCGTTCCTCATGATGTACTCTGCATATAAGTTAAATAAGCAGGGTGACAATATACACCCTTGATGTATTCCTTTTCCTATTTGGAAACAGTCTGTTGTTCCATGTCCAGTTCTAACTGTTGCTTCCTGACCTGACCTGCATACAGGTTTCTCAAGAGGCAGGTCAGGTGGTCTGGGATTCCCATGTCTTTCAGAATGTTCCACAGTTTATTGTGATCGACACAGTCAAAGGCTTTGGCATAGTCAATGAAGCAGAAATAGATGGTTTTCTGGAACTCTCTTGCTTTCTCCATGATCCAGCGGATGTTGGCAATTTGATCTCTGGTGCCTCTGCCTTTTCTAAAACCAGCTTGAACATCTGGAAGTTCATGGTTCACATATTGCTGAAGCCTGGCTTGGAGAATTTTGAGCAGGACTTTACTAGCACATGAGATGAGTGCAATTGTGCGGTAGTTTGAACATTCTTTGGCATTCCCTTTCTTTGGGATTGGAATGAAGACTGACCTTTTCCAGTCCTGTGGCCACTGCTGAGTTTTCCAAATTTGCTGGCATATTGAGTCCAGCACTTTCACAGCATCATCTTTTAGGATCTGAAATAGCTCAGTTGGAATTCCATCACCTCCACTAGCTTTGTTTGTAGTGATGCTCTCTAAGGCCCACTTGACTTCATTCCAAGATGTCTGGTTCCAGGTGAGCGATCACACCATCATGATTATCTTCGTCGTGAAGATCTTTTTTGTACAGTTCTTCTGTGTATTCTTGCCACCTCTTCTTAATATCTTCTGCTTTTGTTAGGTCGATACCATTTCTGTCCTTTATCGAGCCCATCTTTGCCTTAAATGTTCCCTTGATATCTCTAATTTTCTTGAAAAGATCTCTTGTTTTTCCTGTTCTGTTGTTTTCCTCTATTTCTTTGCACTGATCGCTGAGGAAGTCTTTCTTATCTCTCCTTGCGAACTCTGCATTCGGATGCTTATATCTTTCCTTTCTCCTTTGCTTTTTGCTTCTCTTTTTTTCACAGTTATTTGTAAGGCCTCCTCAGACAGCCATTTTGCTTTTTTGCATTTCTTTTCGATGGGGATTGTCTGGACCCTCTCTCCTGTACAATGTCACGAACCTCCATCCAGAGTTCATCAGGCACTCTGTCTCTCAGATCTAGTCCCTTAAATCTATTTCTTACTTTCACTGTATAATCATAAGGGATTTGATTTAGGTCATATCTGAATGGTCTAGTGGTTTGCCCTACTTTCTTCAATTTAAGTCTGAATTTGGCAATAAGGAGTTCATGATCTGAGCCACAGTCAGCTCCTGGTCTTGTTTTTGCTAACTGTATAGAGCTTTTCCATCTTTGGCTGCAAAGAATGTAATCAATCTGATTTCGGTGTTGACCATCTGGTGATGTCCATGTGTAGAGTCTTCTCTTGTGTTGTTGGAAGAGGGTGTTTGCTATGACCAGTGCGTTCTCTTGGCAAAACTCTATTAGCCTTTGCCTTGCTTCATTTCATGCTCCAAGGCCAAATTTGCCTGTTACTCCAGGTGTTTCTTGACTTCCTACTTTTGCATTCCAGTCCCCTATAATGAAAAGGACATCTTTTTTGGGTGTTAGTTCTAAAAGGTCTTGGAGGTCTTCATAGAACCGTTCAACTTTGGTTTCTTCAGCATTACTGGTTGGGGCATAGACTTGGATTACTGTGATATTGAATGGTTTGCCTTGGAAACGAACAGAAATCATTCTGTCGTTTTTAAGATTGCATCCAAGTACTGCATTTCGGACTCTTTTGTTGACCATGATGGCTACTCCATTTCTTCTAAGGGATTCCTGCCCACAGTAGTAGATATAATTGTCACCTGAGTTAAATTCACCCATTCCAGTCCATTTTAGTTCACTGATTCCTAGAATGTCTATGTTCACTCTTGTCATCTCCTGTTTGACCACTTCCAATTTGCCTTGATTCATGGACCTAACATTCCAGGTTCCTATGCAATATTGCTCTTTACAGCATCGGATTTTGCTTCTATCACCAGTCACATCCACAACTGGTTATTTGTTTCTCTTTGATCCCTTCATTCTTTCTGGAGTTATTTCTCCACTGATCTCCAGTAGCATACTGGGCACCTACCGACCTGGGGAAATCCTCATTCAGTGTCCTATCATTTTGCCTTTTGATACTGTTCATGGGGTTCTCAAGGCAAGTATACTGAAGTTGAGCATTAAGGGAGTAGTAAAATATAAGGATACACTCTTAACAGGTTGAGTCACA
Organism: Moschus berezovskii; assembly: GCF_049115385.1. Taxonomy (NCBI): domain Eukaryota; kingdom Metazoa; phylum Chordata; class Mammalia; order Artiodactyla; family Moschidae; genus Moschus; species Moschus berezovskii. The sequence goes on from NC_142466.1 coordinate 64,286,958, forward strand.
AATCTGGTAAGCAGAGCCTTCCTGAGACTGTAGACAGTTTAGCTTCTTAGGGGGATTATTTTTTCCTTATTTTAAATGTAAGAGAAAATATAGCAAGAATAAATGAAAACCTGTCATCAATGACATAATTTAATCTGCTTAACTATAGTTATAGTCATTGCATTTTTCATCTTGTATATTTTTCACCTCATTGCAATCACAGTGCCCATAATAATTCTGTCTCTTCTTGGCATCACATAATAAGTGTTTTCTGTGTTTATCAGTTTTCACAATTAAAAAATAATAATATGTAAGTCACATCATCTAAGTAAAGTACCATTTGGTTAGCATTAGTTAATTTCTCTACCTTTATAACTTTTATTTTTTAAGAAATTCTAAAATCCAGTGAAACATAAACATTAGTGAATAAAAAACTGGCAGGTATAAACTCCTTCTTCCATTGTTTTTGCCATGTTCCCCAATAGTATTAGATGAATGGATGCCTGCTAACAACTCTTTCCCCACCTCACTCCCATTTTTTTTAATGTGCTAAAATACATATAACATAAAATTTACTACCCTAGCCATTTTAAAGTATACAATTCAATGGTAATAAAAACACTTATAGTGCTGTGTAATCATCACCAGCATCCATTTCCATAACGTTTCATCTTATAAAACAAAACCTCTAAACTTGTTTTTTCCTTCTCCCAGCCCCAGACTCATTCTATTTTTTATCTCTATGATTTTTACTACTTCATATGAGTGGAATTATACAGTATTAGTCTTTTTGTAACTAGCTTATTTCACTTAGCATAATAGCCTTAAAATGTATCCAGTGTTGTAGCATATTTCAAAATCTCCTTCATTTTAATGCTAAATAATATTCCAGTGTATGTATTTGCTACACATTTTTCTTATCCATTCATCCTGTTGGGTTGTTTCCATGTTTTAGTTACTATAAATAATGCTTCTATGAACATGTGTGTACAAATATCTCTTTAAGACTTTGCTTCCAAGTCTTTCAGGTATATTCCCAAAAGTGGAATTGCTGAATCATATAGTAATACTATTTTTAATTTTTTGAAGAACCACCATTCCATATTCCACAGCAGCTCTATATTACATCCCTACCAACAGTGCAAACGATTTCCAGTTTCCTCATCAATACTTCTCATTTTCTAATTTTGACAGTAGCCATCTTAAAGGATGTGAGGTAGTTTCTCACTGTACTTTTGACTTGTATTTTCCTAATGATTATCAACGTTGATTTGAACATCTTTTCAGGTATTTATTGACCACTTGTATATCTTCTTTATAGAAATATCTAAACAAGTCCTTTACTCAGTTTTTAAATAGAATATTTGTTTTTGTTGTTGAGTTTTAGAAGTTCTCTATATATTCCAGATATCAATCCCTTATCAGATACATGATTTGTAAATATTTTCTCCAATTCTGAAGGTTTCCTTTTTATTCTACTGTCTTTTGATACTGTTTTTTGTTACATACATTTTGAAATTTTTTCATGAAGTCCAGCTTGTCAACTTTCTTATTTTGGTTCCTGAGCCTTTACTGTGATAGGCAGGAAATCATTGACAAACTCAGTGCTGTGAAGATTTTGCCCTATATTTCCTTTTAAGAGTTTTATAGCTTTAGGTTTCTGACAAGTTCTGAGTTAATTTAAATATATAGTGTTAGGAAAGTGTCTAACTTCTTCCTTTTTCCTGTGAATATTCAGTTTTCCAGCACTATTTGTTGAAAGGCTGTCTTTCTGTATTGGAAGGTCTTGATATCTCTGTCAAAATTCATTTGACTATAATATGCAAAGATTTATTTCTGAGTTTCTATTCTATCCCACTGGCCAATATGTTTGTCTTTATGCCAGTACCACACTCTTTTGAATATTGTAGCTTTGTAGTAAGTTGTTTTTTTTTTTAATTTTATATTTTTTTATTTTTTCAAAAACACTTTTAGGAATCTTTACTTAAAAACAACCTTATCTTAAAATGGAGTAACTTTGGTTTTATGAGCAGCAAGCAAAGTACAGAAGCAAAAATGCATTACAGGAGCATTAAGTTCTACATTAGGTCACAGCGTCTAATCTGAAATCACACCCATAATATCATTTTTCAGGATATCTGGGAAATAGTTATTTCCCAGGATGTCTGAACCATAGCTACTCTATTTTGACTTTTAATTGTAAAAAAAAAAAAAAAAATTTTTTTAATAACCAAAGCAGATTTCACCATTAATGACATCAGTGTTTTTCTAGGTATGAGAAGATGCAAGAATTGGAACTCATAAAACCTTTTTCTGAAAAGATCTAACTATCTGAAGGCCTGTTCTGATAGGTTTTTTTTTTTTTTTTTTTCAGAGCACAGAGTGCCTCATTCTTGAAATAGAAAATGTGAGTCTTCCAGGCTCATTCTTTTTAATACTGTTTTGACTATTCTAAGTCCCTTGAATTTCCTAAAATATGAATTTTAGGATGTGTTTTTCTACTTCTTCCAAAAGCATCATTGGGATTTTGATAGAAATTGTATTGAATCCTTAGATCAGTTAGGGTATTACTGACATTTTAACAATATTATCTTCCAATCCATGAACATGAGGTGTGTTTTCATTTATTTATGTCTTCTTTCATTTCTTTCAGTAATGCTTTGTAGTTTTCATTGTTCAAGTCTTTTGCCTCCCTGGTTAAGCTTATTCCTAAGTATTTTATTCCTTTTGCTGCTATTATAAGCAAAACTGCTTTCATAATTTCCTTTTCAAATTGTTCATTATTAGTGAATAGAAATAAAATTGATTTTTGTGTAGTGACTGCTTCTTGCTACCTTGCTGAATTCATTTATTAGTTCTAACAGTCTCATGGAATCTTTTGACTTCTCAACATATAAAATTTTATCATCTTTAAACAGAGATAATTTGAGCTTTTCCTCTCCAATTCAGATACTTTTGATTTCTTTGTATTGTCTAACTGACCCAGCTGGAATTTCTAGTACTATACTGAATTGAAATGATTAACATGGTCACCCTTGCTTTCTTCCTGATCTTAAAGTAAAAACATTCAGTCTTTTACCATTAAGTATTATGTTTGCTGTGGGATTTTCATACGTGGCTTTTACTATGTTGAGGTAATTTTATTCTATCCCTAATTATTTTAGTGTTTTTATCACAAAAGGATGTTGAATTTAGTCAAATTCTTTTCCTGTGTCAGTTTAGATGATCTTGTTTTTTTGTTTTGTTTTGTTTTACCTTTAATTCTGTTTATGTGGTATTATGTATTATCAATACACTGATTTTCAGATGTTGAAACATCCTTTGGTTCTAGGAATAAATCCCACCCAGTCATGTAATATAAACCACTAAATGGGTTGGTGAATTTATTTTGCTAGTATTTTTTTGAGATTTTTGTTGCTTCAGTGCTCACAGGGGATACTGACCCTTCATTTTCTTATATGTCTTTGTCTTTGGTATCAGGGCAATGATGATCTCATAAAATAAGCTAGGGAATATTCACTTCTCTTCAATTTTTGGAAAAGTTTAAGAAGTGTTATTAGTTCTTCTTTAAATGTTTTCCAATGAAGCCATCAGGTCCAGAGCCTTTTGTTGCTAGATTTCTGATCACTAATTCAATATCCCTCCTAGATATAGATCTATTCAAAATTTCTGTTTTTTCATAATTTAGTTTTGATAGAGTTTGTGTTTCTAGGTATTTGTCCATATCATCTAGATTATTCAGCTTGTTGGTATGCAACTCTTCATGGTTCTTTCTTACAATCTTTTTACTTACTATAGAAAGAAACAGTATTAATGTCCTTACTTTGATTTTTGATAACTTGAGCCTTCTCAGTTTTTTCCTTAGTTCATCTAGCTAACTGTCACCTTTGTTGATATTTTAAAAGAATCAACTTTTCATTTCATTAAATTTCTCTATTGATTTTCTATCCTCAATTGTATGTTTCTCTGCTCTAATCTTTATTACATGTGTCCTCTACTATCATTAGTTATACTTTGCCCTTCTTTTTCTAGTTCCTTAATTTACCAAGCTGGATTGTTGACTTGAGAGCTCTCTTGCTTTGTTTTGTTTTAATGTAAGAATTTATAGCTACTAATTTCTTTAGTACTGCTAAAGCAAATCTGTGTCCTGTCAGTTTTTGTTATGTTCTGATTTTCATTAGTCTCTATGTATTTTCCAGTGTCCCTTGTGATTTCTTCTTTATTCCACTGGTTGTTTAAACTATTTTGTTTGATTTCCACAAATTTAGAAATTTTCCAATTTTACTTCTGTTACATTATTTTCAGCACATTGTGGTTGGAGAGGATACTTTGAATGATGGCTATCATTTAAAATCTTTTGAGACTTAATTCATAGGCTAACGTATCCTGGAAAATGCCCCATATGCATTTAAGAAGGTGTATAGTAAGGTAGAGTATTCTGTATGTATCTGCTGGATCTAATTGGTTTATTATGTTGCTTAGGTTCTCTGTTTCCTTACTTAGTTTCCACCTGGTTGTTCTATCCATTATTGAGAGTAGGGTATTGAAGTAAAAGCAGAAAATGCTCACATTTCCAAAAGGATAAAAAAGAGTTAATTTAGTTGAAGGCTGTGTGGAGGAAAGCTGGTACTGAAAAATTACTAGAGGTCCGATTATATAAAAAATGTGATCAGAGGCCAAGGAGTTGGAACAAATTCTATAGACCAGAGATTGGAAAATATTCACTGTAAAGTAATTAATAGTAGTAAATATTTAAATTAGATAGTAAATGTTTTAGATTTTGTGGGCCTCATCTCTGCCGCAACTTCTCAATTCTGTCATTGTAGATGAAAAGAGTCATTGTTGTTCATTCGCTAAGTAGTGTCTGGCTCTTTTCAACCGCATGGACTGCAGCATGCCAGCCTCCTCCGACCTCTATCTCCTGAAGTTTGCTCAAATTCATGTCCACTGAGTCAGTGATGGTATCTCACCATCTCATCCTCTGCCTCCTTCTTCTTTTGCCTTTAATCTTTCCCAGCATCAGTGTCTTTCCCAATGAATCAACTCTTTACATCAGGTGGCTTCAGCCATTGGAGCTTCAGCTTCAGCAACAGTCCTTCCAATGAATTCTTACTTCCTTTAGGATTGACTGGTTTGATCTCCTTGCTGTCCAAGGGATTGTCAAGAGTCTTCTTTAGCAAAATTCAAAAGAATCAGTTCTTTGGTGCTCAGCTTTCTTTATGGTCCAACTCTCACATCCATACATGACTACTGGAAAAACTATAGCTTTGACTGTATGGACATTTGTTGGCAAGTGACAGCTGTTTAATATGCTGTCTAGGTTTGTGATAGCTTTCCTTCTAAGCAGCAAATATCTTTTATTTTCATGGCTGTAGTCACAATCCGCAATTATTTTGGAGCCAAAGAAAATAAAATCTGTCACCGATTCCACTTTTTCCCCTTCTATTTGTCATGAAGTGATGGGACCGGATGCCATGGTCATAGTTTTGTTTTTTTTTTTTTTAATGTTGAAAGTAGTCATAGACAATGTATTAATGAATTAATGTGTCTGTGTCCCAATAAAATTATATATAATTTAATATAATATAATCATATAATAATAAATTTGAATTTCATATAATTTTTACACAGCAGGAAATAGTATTGCTTTTCCTTTGAAACCATTAAAAATATAAAAATCATTCTTGGCTCACAAGCCATGAAAAAGTTGGAGGAGGGTCAGATTTCACTTGCAAGTCATAGTCTGCCAAACCCTGCCATATCAATGGGGCACAAAGGGAGTTTTCTGAATGGAAGAGGAATTGGAGCACCAGTGGTAATTAGTGTTCTGTATATTAACCTGGCAAATTTCACAGACAGATATTTGCAGAAGGGCAACTGGACAAAAAGAAAATAAGGAACACACCCATGTCAGTGCATAAGGACTTGGGCTGTTTTGTACCAAGAACACAAGAAAGAGGAAGACGATACAAAATGAGAGGAGAGTTAAGAGAATTATTGCTGAAACTCCAATACTTTGGCCACCTCATGTGAAAGGTTGACTCACTGGAAAAGACTCTGATGCTGGGAGGGATTGGGGGCAGGAGGAGAAGGGGACGGCAGAGAATGAGATGGCTGGATGGCATCACCAACTCGATGGACATGAGTTTGAGTGAACTCTGGGGGTTGGTGATGGGTAGGGAGGCCTGGCATGCTGTGATTCATGGGGTTGCAAAGAGTTGGACATGACTGAGCAACTGAACTGAACTGAAGGTTAACTGAAGTATTTTTAAGACTAGTATATTGAAGGAATAATGGTATTTATAATGAAATTAAAGCAGTCCCAAAGGTAAAAGTTATCCCATGTCATCAATTCCTAACTCAACAACAATAGCTTATTAAGATCTCAAGTGACACACATAATTTAGAGATGCAATTACACCTGTTTAGATTTTCCTATGTGGTCTCTCATAATTTCTCTCTAAAATACAAATATATAGAACAAAACAAAAGCTGGAAAACAAGTTATTGACAAGATCTTAGGATTTCCATAAACTGTAAATCCATGGATAATACTGGCAAAGAGATACTGCTTTGCATGTATGGCTCAAAGATAGTCAAAATATGAAATCAGCTTCCTACAAAATATACCAACTGGCTGAGAATCCTGTGGTATGTTCCAACCATTACAGATACACAATAGACAGACATACAAACAGACCAAAAATGAATTTTTGTCCCTCTGTAGGAGAAGTTGACAAGATTTTTCTGTATAAAGTCAGATAATAAATTTTAGGCCTCATGGACTATAGAGACTTTCTGCAGCTGTTCAACCCTGTTATCATCACATGGAAGCAACCACAGATAATACATGAACAAAAGGGCATGACTGTCATTTAATCAAACTTTATTTACAAAATCAAATGATAACATCATTTGGTGACTCATGCTGTATGGTATATCTGGATTTTTTTTTTTTCAGGCAGGCTGATAATCTCTGTCTCTTAGCATTCCTTAACCACTGCCACTGCCAGCCATTGCCAATATCATTGTGACCCTGAGTCACTTAATAATATCCATGCTTAAGTTTTACATTTTACTCTTTCTGAAAGGTCTTCCCTTACCTTATTGTTAAAATTCCTCATTTCAAATCGACTTAGCTACATGTACTTCCCCTTCTATCATAAGCACAACTTAATTTTTTTGTCAACTACATTGAAGATTCAAGACAGTAAGTTTTGTGTTCATCATCTATCCTCAGCACAGTTCAGTATATAATGATGCTCAGTAGATACTGTTTTGTTTATTTGTTGTTGTTATCATTTGGTTTTCCCATACTGTGTATGTGAGATCTGAGTTCCCCAACCAGGGATCAAACCCACACCCAAACCCACTGGGAGCATAGAGTCACTGGACTGCCAGGGAAGAACTGATACTGGTTGAACATATTTTAATAACATTAAATGGGATGGAAATAAAAGATAACAGGAAAACCTGTTTAAAATTTAATACATAGCATAAGGGAAAAAAGAGCAATTTTGACAGAAAAACAAATCAATAATATAATTTTTAAAATACTTTTAGGAACTGTAAAAATAAAGGAGAAGAAAAACTGTCAGGAAAAGAAGGGTCAAAATGACAAAAGTGAAATCTATATTTAAACATAATCTGCAATATATTGACCATAGAATAACAAAAATATCCTTAAACATATGGGAAGAAGAAATAATTGTAAAAATGTACAAAAGATCATCATTTTAATTTCAAACATACTTTATAACCTCAAATGTCAATATATAATATGTCAATAAGTATCTTTAAAGGAAAAGATTATAAACCCAAACTTTTCTTGCTGTGTAATTCATTTATATGTGAAAGCAAACTTTTTACAGGCATTCTTGTGTTTATATATTCCAATTTATGCCTTTCTTGAAAAAATTAATTTCATACAACAATTGACCAAGTAATAAGCTAAAGACAATAGTATAATAAAGGAGAGACATTAAATTTAAAAAATTTCACATACACATTGAAACCTATTCAAAAATAGAGCTGAGTCATACTAAATGGGAACTGAATGTAAAATAAATTTTAAAACAAGATGTTTGTAACATTATTTTATGATAATCTAATAACAATAATCTGGCCTTCTAATCCAAGCTTCTATATGTACACTCTCTTGGAATGGAGTGAAAAGTGAAAGTTTAAGTTTAGTAAATCCTTTATTTTGCCTGAGTGAAATTCTGAGGATATTTTAAAATTTTCATCTTGTTTTAGTAAAGAAAGATTTATAAGTGAAAGATTTTACAAATTTTAGATAGAACCATCAAAATGGTTGAAACTGGTATTCATAACCATCAAATCATTTGAAATTGTTGAATAACTTCATATAATAAAATATCAAAAAAATAGAAAGCATCAAATGATAAAGAAACAAATATTGGTTTAGTCAATGAATGTAAACAACTTGATCTTCCGTCTTAAAAAGTAATGACTCTCATAAAACCCAATAGACATATTGCCAAAGACACTACACAAGCACAAGGCAACCAGCACAAGTAAAGATGTTCAACATCATTAACCTTCAGGGAAATGCAAATCAAAACCATGAGACACTGTTTCAGACCCCTTAGGATGGCTCTAATAGAAAGAGATGGTAATGTGTCGAGAAGGATATGGAGAAATTGGAACCCTCATAGACAGCAGATGGGAAGTAAAATACTACATCCACTTTGGGAAATATTCTGATAGTTCCTCAAAAAAAAAAAAGAAGATAGATTTACTGTTTGACCCAACAATCCCATTCTGACAGATATACAAGAGAAATGAAACCACATATCCACACAAAAACTTGTACATGAGCCAAAAAGTGGAAATAACCTAAATATTCACCAAATGATGACCTGATAAAAGAAATCTGATGCATGCATACAATGGGATATTCAGTTCAGTTCAGTTCAGTCGCTCAGTCTGTCCGATTCTGCGATCCCATGAATCACAGCACGCCAGGTCTCCCTGTCCATCACCAACTCCTGGAGTTCACTCAAACTCATGTCCATCGAGTCAGTGATGCCATCCAGCCATCTCATTCTCTGTCGTCCCCTTCTCCTCCCGTCCCCAAATCTTCCCAGAATCAGAGTCTTTTCCAGTGAGTCAACTCGTCACATGAGGTGGCCAAAGTATTGCAGTTTCAGCTTTAGCATCAGTCCTTCCAATGAACACCCAGGACTGATCTCCTTTAGAATGGACTGGTTGGATCTCCTTGCAGTCCAAGGGACTCTCAAGAGTCTTCTCCAGCACCACAGTTCAAAAGCATCAATTCCTCGGCGATTAGCTTTCTTCACAGTCCAACTCTCACATCCATACATGACCACTAGAAAAACCATAGCCTTGACTAGATGGACCTTGGTTGGCAAAGTAATGTCTCTGCTTTTTAATATACTATCTAGGTTGGTCATAACTTTCCTTCCAAGGAGTAAGCGTCTTTTAATTTCATGGCTGCAATGGGATATTATTCAACCATAAAAAGAAATGAAGTCCCAATAGATACTTGAAGCATGTATAAACCTTAAAAACATTATGCTAAATGAAAAGAAGCATGGACACAAAGACCATATCTTTTATGGTTCCATTTACAAGAAATGTCCAGAATAAGCATATTTATGGAGACAGAAAGTAGGGATTGCCAAGGGCTGAGGATAAGGGATAGAGTGACTGGAAGGTGATGACTAATGAGTCCAGGATTTGAGGAGATAAAATTGTTCCAAAATTGTTCTTGATGGTTCTGCAACTCTGTGACTATATTAAAACCCATTAGGTTTGTAATTTAGGTCAGTGAATTTCAAAGGATATGAATTATATCCACATAAAGCTGTTATCAAAAAATATTAAAAATCTATGAGGTACCTTGAAAAAGTACATGTAAGCTTAAAAGATAGAAAAAAACTGAGCAAAGATCAGCAAACAAAAGGAAATGAGCACATTAATTTCAGATTAAAAAGAAATTTAAGGAATAAACTCACTAAGTGAAATAAGGCCATCTGATATCAATAAAGCAGGTAAAAACCACCATAAAGATATAAAGGTCAGCGACATGTATGTGCTTACGACAAAGTGTTAAAATAAGTGAAGCAAAAATTATTATAAGTGTAAGAAAATATTAATAGAATCATAGACTATTTAGAAAAAATAAATTAAGCAAAGTATAATAAATTATATAAAAGTAAAAATAATAAAGATTTAAATAATATCATGAGTAAGTGTTCGTGAAATATCTGCCAAATGCAGCAAAATAAAAATCTTAATAAATATGTTATAGTATAAATTGTATAGACTATATTCTCTAATTAATAAAAAAATAAGTTAACAACCAAATTTTATGTAGTAGCAAGCACAGTATTTTGAAAATTAAAAATTATTGTGATATATTTTCCAAAGGCAGATCTCTTTCAAACCCTGAAAAAAACTTATGTTTACTTCCAAAATCTATATTACTACTACTACTTCAGAAAAATATTTTCTAATGACTCCAGCCCAGTGCTTTCTTTTTCATAGTATCTTTTATTGTTCTCAGTCAAATTCACATGGTTATTATCTTAATAACATATGGTTTTGTTTTATTATGATTCATACATGTAAGTGCTTTGATGACAGAGACACTGCAATAAATGTCTTTTATTATCACTATATTTAAATATCTTCCTGAACACAGAATGTGTACAATAAATGTTTGTTAATTGATTTCACTGGACAGTTGAGAAAGGTGGTAGACTGAAAATTAAGGGACATGAGTTCTTGACCATTATTAAAAAGTTTTAATGATTCTTGGCATGTCAATTTACTTCCCTGGATTTTATTATCTGCCTTCATTAAATGAGTTATCATTAAAACATTTCTACGATTCTTTTCAGTTCTAAAATTGTATGATTTAACTAATAGGGAAAGAAAAGACATCCCTCAGTATACTAGAAAATTTCCCTCTGTGTGCAGCAACACTGGTTTCTTTGAATGTCAAGGACTCGAACAGATTGTGCATTGTTGAGAAAAGAGTCACCCTCAATTACTCATCAATGATGGAATTTGCGGTTTATTCTCAGTAACCTAGTGTTTCCTTACTACCACCCACCCAGGTCCAGGGGGGATATATATGTGTCTGAGTATGTGTGTATATTTGCCTCTCTGACAACATTCCAAGACTAATATAAACACCTCCTAAATTACCCATTACTCTGTGTCACTTCTCTTTTCCATTAGAAAGAGGTAGCCTATATTTATATTTCAAGTTCTAACACTCTACCCTTTCCATCACCCCTCTCTTTCTCAAAGACTGGTCTCTTCCTCTATCCTATATATGGACCACATTGCAAATATTTCTTTAAACTTAGGTATTGGCATAACCATTCTATACTTATTATATTAAATATAATATTTAATTAAATTAACTATTTGGTATAATTAATAGTTTAATTAATAGTTGGTTTAGTATATTCAATATAATTACATTTAATTAACATTACTGCATAAATAAAAAGCTGAGAGAACATACCCTAACAGATAAACAGTGAGGAAGATCATGCATGATTTTTATATTTTACATTTTGTATTCTTATTTTCTACAGTTTTATGGATTGTAAACATACCAATTATTTATGCACATACCCACACACACCCTCAATCAAGTGGAATCAAAATCAAAGTTCACATAACTCTTCACTACTCTATATTTTATGAAAAAGTTCAGATAAATATATATAAATTTACTCTAAAAACAAATATCTTAACATATGATTTCAAGTTGTTGACATCAACCCTTGATTTAATAATAAGTCTGAACCTGTAAGAGCTCAAAATATGTTCATTTTCAGAATAGTATAATTATTTAGACAAGAAAGCAGAATAGTATACTTAAGATTTTCAATTATCATGGGCAAAATAAAACACCAGTTAAACAGAAAACTCAATTAGAACATATTCTCTAAACATCCATTACTCAGACAAGCTTCTTGTACAGAAGTGTCTATATACATATATATCCACTGTTGTTGTTCACTCACCCAGTCACGTCCAACTCTGCGACGCCATGAAGTGCAGCACGCCAGGCCTCACTGTCCCTCACTATTTCCCGAAGTTTGCCCAAGTTCATGTCCATTGCATCAGTGATGCCATCCAGCCATCACAACCTCTGATGCCCTCTTCTTCTGCTCTCAGTCTTTCCCAGCATCAGCATCCAATGAGTCAGCTGTTCGCACCAGATGATCAAAATACTTGAGCTTCAGCATCAATCCTTCCAGTGAGTATTCAGGGTTGGTTTCCCTTAAGATTGATTGGTTTGATCTCCTTGCTATCCAAGGGACTTTCAGGAGTCTTCTCCAGCATCACAGTTTGAAGGCATCAATTCTTTGTCTTTATGGTCCAGGTCTACAACTATACATGACCACTGGGAAGACCATAGCCTTGACTATACGAACCTTTGTTGGCAGAGTGATGTCTCTACTTTTCAACACACTGTCTAGGTTTGTCATAGCTTTCCTGCCAAGAAACAAACACCTTCTGATTTCATGGCTGCAGTCACCATCCACAGTGATTTTTTAACCCAAGAAGAGGAAATCCATCACTACCTCCACCTTTTCCTCTTCTATTTGCCATGAAGTAATGGGATAGGATGCCATGACCTTAGTCTTTTTTAAGCCAGCTGTTTCACTTTCCTCCTTCACCCTCATCAAGAGGCTCTTTAGTTCCTCTTCACATTCTGCCATTAGAGTGGTATCATCTGCATATCTGAGGTTATTGACATTTCTTCTGCCTATCTTGATTCCAGCTTGTAACTCATCTAGCCCAGCATTTCTCATGATGTGCTCAGTGTATAGGTTAACAAACAGGGTGAAAGGAGACAGCCCTGTTGTACTCATTTCTCAGTCTTGAACTAATCAGTTGTTTCATACAGGGTTCTTTCTAACTGTTGCTTTTTGACCTGCATACAGGTTTCTAAGGAGACAGGTAAGATGGTCTGCTGTTCTCATCTCTTTAAGAGCTTTCCACAGTTTGTTATGATCCACACAGTCAAAGGCTTTAGCGTAGCTGATGAAACAGAGGTAGATGTCTTTCTGGAATTCCCTTTATGTATATACATAAATAAGTCTAATTATTCACATTTTAAAATTAAATACGAAAGTTCATACCCAGATTTAAAACGAATTTAAAGTTATGCTCTTACCAAGACTTTATATGATTATAGCATGTTCCTTTGCTCTACTGCTGAACTTAAATGTACCCATCCAATAAAGCCTATTTTATTGGATGTCTTTCCATAAAACATTCACATTTTATCATATGGAAAAGTCAGAATTTATGCTAAATATGTCACTATTTCCCTGAAGATAAATCCAAGTGAATTAAATATTAAATGATGTAGCAAAATGTATTACTGTAAAACAAAATTCCTCTAAATGTGTACATAATCTTTAATGTTGATTAAGTAAATGGCTGTGATTTATATTAACATTTTAGTCTCACTAAGGCCAACAGTCTAACTCTCTCTCATTCCTGTCAGTTCTTATTAGGTACAAAAAGAAGCACATTGTGTTTATGAGACAGGCTTTCTTTTCTACTCAGCAAATAAAAGCTCCTATTATTCTATCTTAAATGTTACTGAATTTACCTTTGAATGTTTGATAAGACAATGATGGGCATTCATCAATGAGACTATCATAGCTTGCATATTTTAATTCCCAAAATCATTAATTAAACTCAAGCACCTAAAGGAATAAAAGTTCCAATGAATTTAAAATTCTTGTTTTTCAGCTCCAGTTTATTTCCAGTAAGGTGGGAGTGTCTACAAGGAAGGAAGGATATATTCATGTGCTGTGTAACAAATTACCACCAACTTGGCAGCTTAAAATAATGTCCTTTTATTAGGTTACAGTTTGAGAGGTGGGAAATCCAAGCAGGTGCAACTGGGTTCTATCTTCAGAGTCTCACAAGGCCAAAATCAAGGTGTCACCAAAATGGGTGACAAAGTGAAGCTTCTTGAAAAATATTTGTTTCCAAGCTCATTAAAGATATTGACAGAATTCAACTCCTTATGGATAAGGTATCCCTTTCCTAGCTGGCAAACAGCCTAGGTGAGGGGTGGGGGTAGCGGATACAGGACACAGCAGAGGCAACTCAGCTCCCTAAAGGCTGCTGTAGTCATTGGCATGTGTACCCTCCATATTCAAATCAACAAGACAGCATCAAATCTCTGTGACTTCTCATTTCCTTATCCACTGGAAAAACCTCTCTTTTTTTTAAAGGAATTCTAAATAATTAGATGAATTCTACCTGGATAATCTCCCTATCTCAAGGTCAACTGTTCCATACAGCATAATCATAGAAAAATCCCCTGGAAAAGGGAATGCTTACTCACTCCAATATTCTTGCCTGGGAAATCCCATGGACAGAGGAACCTGGAGGGCTACAGTCCATGGAGTCACAACAGAGTCAGACACGACTTAGCGACTAAACAACAATTATAGGAATGATCTCTTATCATATACACAAGTTCCAGGAATTAAGAGTGCAGAATCTTGGGGAGTATTTTTAGAATTCTGCCTACCAAAGAGAGAACTGGAAAAATTGAGATGAGGCTCTAGATGTTAGCATTTATGAACTTAGAGACCAGCTAACTAAAGGAGATCAATCCTGGGTGTTCATTGGAAGGACTGATGCTAAAGCTGAAACTCCAATACTTTGGCCACCTCATGCGACGAGTTGACTCACTGGAAAAGACTCTGATGCTGGGAAGGATTGGGGGTGGAAGAAGGGGACGACAGAGAATGAGATGGCTGGATGGCATCACCGACTCGATGGACATGAGTTTGAGTGAACTCCGGGAATTGGTGATGGACAGGGAGGCCTGGAGTGCTGTGGTTCATGGGGTCGCAAAGAGTTGGACATGACTGAGCGACTGAACTGAACTGAACTGAAAGATATCTTATTGGAGGAAGAGCATCCAGGGGCACAACCTAAAGCTAATTCTATATTAGTGTTAGGAAAGGAGTGTCAGACCTGAACAATTATTTTTTTGTTGTTGTTGCAAATTTCACCTTGGAGAACTGCTGAGAGCCTCTTATCATGTAGAGGAGTCATTATAACACATTTTATCATCTGACAATTATTCTTCAAAAATGCCCCTCTTCCAAAATGGCCCTATTATTCTCTATTGTCTGATTTATAAAATATATGCATCTAATTAGACTTTCTTCTTGCTTTAAATTGGGTGTGTGTTGGGCGAGGGTAGTGATGGAGTCATTCTTCATTTCCCAGAACTTTGTAAAATAAAGCTGAATACTAAATAGCACCACTGTTTCTTGCTACAGGGTGGAGAAGGGGAGTGAATCCTTTGCTATGAGCACCTCTGTTGATTTTTTTCATTCCTGGTACAAAAGGCCAGGAGATCCACTTCTGGAGTCTGGTTCTGTAGGAGGCTTTTTATTGTTTTGTTCCCAAGCAATTAGAATAAGTCATGTTTCAACTGGTTAACCACTAGATGCTACAAGCTGAATACAATGCCCACAGTCCTGCTGATGGAGAAGCAAGATGTGGGGAATCAGGCAAGGCAGACGTGAGGGGAGGAGCACTGAGGGGGTGGTTTTTCCCCACCGAGTGCAAGAAAGAAACAGAGGCCCGTGATTTCTTTCTGATAGTTGATGGTAAAGACAACCCTGTGATTGTCATGTTCGGAGCCTCCAGTGTGTTAAGATGCGTGGTGTGCTGCTTCAGGGCATTTGTGTTTAAAAAGCTCAGTGGAGCAAGAAAAGATAAGGAAGCATGCGAAGATTAATTCTGAAGTTCTTGTTAAAACCAAATACTTTAATCCTGAGAAAGGGGGGGGGGAAATCTCTTTGTCTAGTACATTCAGCTAAGTTCATCTTCAAAATTACCAGGAGGCTGACACACATGCGGTGGCAAGGGAGGAAGTGTTTAACACAGTTTCTTACGCTCTAAGTCAGGCTTCAGTTCATCTGCTGCATCTATTGTGTCTGTCAAGTGTCAACAGAACTTTATTTGGAACTGATCACTATAATGATTTTGAGGTTAACTTGAATCAAAAGAACCAAATAGGGAGAAAACTTACAAAAATACAGGGGGAAAGAGTGCTTATTTCCTGGCATTCATTTATTTTTTCATGTTATTAGCTGTAAATGCAAAAACCAGGCAAAAAGCAAGAATGGATCACAGATGCCTTCATGAAAACATGCTCAAGACCACTTAATAAGGCTTTATGCACATAATTTTGAAATAATATATATCCGATGCCAATGTTTTATAAATTTCTTATAGTATTCAGTCAAAAGTCCCTCAACAGAGGAGTAAGTTCTTAGAGGGCAAGTATCGTCTATGCTACATTACCATTTTAAACCAAATGATATTTATTGTACATTTCTTTATTAACAGACTGACAAGAAGGGAGAGAGGAAGGAAAGAGAAAAGGAGAGAGACAGAAGGGACATGGAAGAAAGGAAAGGAGGGAAGGTAGGACTGATTTGTAACACATTTCAGTCAGTTCAGTCACTCAGTCGTGTCAGACTCTTTGCGACTCCATGAACTGCAGCACACCAGGCTTCCCTGTCCATCACCAACTCCCAGAATTTAATCAAACTCATGTCCACTGAGTTGGTAATGCCATCCAACCATGTCATCCTCTGTCATCCCCTTCTCCTCCTGCCTTCAATCTTTCCCAGCATCAGGATCTTTTCAGAAGTGTCAGTTCTTCACATGAGGTGGCCAAAGTATTGGAGTTTCAGCTTCAGCATCAGTCCTTCCAATGAATTTTCAGGACTGATCTCCTTTAGAATGGACTGGTTGGATCTCCTTGTAGTCCAAGGAACTCTCAAGAATCTTCTCCAACACCACAGTTCGAAAGCATAGATTCTTTGGCACTCAGCTTTCTTTATAGTCCAACTCTTACATCCATACTTGACTACTGGAAAAGCCGTAGCTTTGACTAGACATACCTTTTTTGGTACATTTAGAGATTTATTATAGGTCACAGAAGGAAATTAAGAATGCAAACACTGATAGATCTCCAACTATATGCACACACACCTGATCACAAGCACCTGATAATTCAATACTTTGGTTCACAACTTATTGACATATAGGGAGTCAGCTTCCTAAGTAAATGAGTTTTCAAGCTTTGTCTTGCACTGGAATTTTAGCCATTAAGTTTGGGAGCAGATTCTGGAAAGATTCTTCAGAAGCAGCTATGCACAGTTATTAGATAGACAGCCTCTTTTACAGATTAGCCATAGCAGCACAGTGAAACACAAGAGATCCATTTGGAGCCTTCCTGATATAAACTATAGTTACACATGACCTGAGGGAAATTACGCTAAAGAAAAAATTTATGATTTCTCTATGGTAGCTCAAGGACAGTGATTTCATGAAAAAGAGACTCTGATAAACGATCCTGTAATATTTGCATTTGGTGTTTCATTCGGAGATGCCCAGCACCAGAAAGAGCTTTATGTTTCATCAGATGCCAAAAGGGTCTTCTGCAGAGAAAGCTACAGAAACCTGCCCAAGTCTGTTCCTGTTGTCAGCAAGCTCTAGAAGAGACAACAACTCAAGAACGTGAAGCATCTTTAACTACCCCCTTCTTAGTTAACATATGCAAATGTCTGCCCCAGATTTCATCCGAAAAAGAAGAGTTAAGATAAATTATCTGGAAGTATCTGAGGAGATATCCAGAACATATTTAGAAAAATTATGAGAGTAGTGAAATAGATTCACGTTCTTTCCAGAACGAACCTGAGCCTTTGTCTAGGTTCAGAGAGGCAAAGTGGAAGGATGGATGCTGTCACTCCTCCTCTACACTCATTGTATAACACTGCTGTGAACCTGTAGCACTCTTCCTCGTGAAGAGAGAAGCAGCTTTAACTGCTTTAAAAAAAAAATACCCCTGAGAATTTTTATTCTGAGGTGATTCACAAGGAGGTGGTGGTTTAGTCACTAAGTCGTGTCCAACTCTTGTGACCCCATGGACTATAGCCCAGCAGACTCTTCTCTGTCCATGGGATTTTCCAAGCAAGAATACTGGAGTGGGTTGCCATTTCCTTCCCCAGGGCATCTTCCCGACCCTGGGATTGAACCCGATCTCCTGCACTGCAGGAAGATTCTTTACTGACTGAGCCACAAAGGAAGCCTGATTCACAAGTGAAAACCTATTTGCCAGCCTTTGACTAAATCATAATTTCAGAATTCGTCATCAGTCTTCCCTGAGCTGCACACAAACCTCATATTATATATACAGTCATTGTTTTAAATTGAAGTATAGTTGACATATAATATTAGTTTCACATGTACAATATGGTGATTTGCTACTTTAATAGATTACATATCATCAGTTCAGTTCAGTTCAATCACTCAGTCGTGTCCGACTCTTTGCGACCCCATGAATCACAGCACCCCAGGCCTCCCTGTCCATCACCAACTCCCAGAGTTCCCTCAAACTCATGTCCATCGAGCCGGTGATGCCATCCAGCGATCTCATTCTCTGTCCTTCCCGTCTCCTCCCACCCCCAATCCCTCCTAGCATACAAAAAAGGTAAAAATGGATTAAAAATTTAACTGTAAAGACCCAAAACCATACTCTGACAATAGTTTGTATATTGTATCTTTCAGGTAGTTCAGAGTCTTTATATATTATTTAGATTGTATCCGACTTTATGCTTCAGCTTCTTTCATTTTGAACCACAATATTCTCTCTGGATCTTTTTAATGGATTCACACTAATTGGGGAGTTGTGAAACAGACTCATCAAGGAATGCAGTGGTTTTCAAGAATGCCAAGTTACTCAAAGTCTGGTTTTGATTATCTATTAGGAAAAAACAAAAAAGCTGTTGATCATTATTTAAGATGCTTCATTCTACAATGTGGGAAATGTTCCCTCAGATGAAAGTGAGTCATTTAACATTTATATTTCTCAACAGATATTCACTGAAGGAGGGAAAGCATACACCAATTAATGGGAAGGATCTGTCTAGAGATAAGAACAATTAAAATGAGATCTAAAGAACTTCTTTTGACCTCAAAGTACATAAACAAAAGGCTTGCATTGTCCCTCTCATAGCCAATTTACAAAGTGTGTCCAGTTCAGTAATTATGCCTTAGAAAAAAGACCCAAAGCTAAAATGCCAATCCAACTGCAGTCTTTACTCTACAGGAGGAACTACCTGTACAAAAGCACTGTAGACTTTATAGCCTTTAATGGCTTCTTCCTTACTTCTTATTCCCATATTAAGATCTCATATTTAATTCAACTCTCAGAGCTAAAAGAATGGAAACTTTTAGCTAAAAATAATATATAAAAATAAGCAAACTTCCTTAGGGTCTGGACCACCAATGGTCGTGATATTACTACCAGACATGCCACCATTGGAAAAGCAGAGCAGAAAGCTGATTGGACTTGATGAATTCTGTGCATCCCATATTGACAGACACCCTTCTTGCTGAGAGACCTTAAAATGGCCACTGAACCTCTCTAAAGCTCAGCTTAAAAATACTAATGGTTTACTATGTACCATGGATAAAAATGTGAATATAAAACCATCTCTTGCTATGAACAAGGTCTAAAGAGGAGACAGGGAGACCAAAAATGATGAGGTTCCTAGGGCATGTAGTGATGATAGAGCTTATCTTTCCCACAAATTTATTTTCTGTAAACATGCTTTGTAAACCTCTATGTAACACAAATGTGTATAATCATTGTTTATTTAGTGCCTGTTGCATGCAGACACTGTAATCATACATATCCTGTCAAATCTTAATGGAGTATGATTTTATAGTTGAATATTAATAAATTGGACTTCAGGGATATTGATTGACGTGTCCAAGATAGTAACTTCTAACAAATTGCAGAAATAGAATTTAAAACCGGATTTGACAGAAGAGTACCCCCTGGTCAACCATCAACATGCTATAGCACTTCTTATGTGCTTCTCATAATAATAAAGTGGAGGTCTTCCCTAAAGTAATGTGCCATGTCCCAAGTATATGCTAGGTCTTTCACCATGGTATCTACATCCACTGGCTAATTCCAATTCTTGTTTCTGTAGCATCTAATCACAGGGTAAGAGAGTCTGGAAAGATGACTGAAACTACATCAGTAAGAGTTATTCTCTATTCATCCAGAGCATATCTCAGATTTGGCCAGTCTAGTTAGGGTGGTGAACGAGAAAATCATAATCCACGTGATGCAGTATAGAAAGCATCCTGACCCTGTCCACACCTCTGAGTCAGAGGAAATTTGGAATGTCACAGCATTAGTGTGTGTGATTTTCTATTTACGTATCATTTTATTCATGAATGTTTGGAACATGATCTTTCAGTTAAGTTCACTCACTCAGTTATGTCCAAGTCACTGTGACCCCATGGACTGCAGTTTCCTGGGAGAAGCTTCCCTGTCCATCAACAACTCCTGGAGCTTGCTCAAACTCATGTCCATTAAGTCGGTGAGTTGGTGAGATCCAACCATCTCTTCCTCTGTCATCCCCTTCTCCTTGCCCTTCAATCTTCCCGAGAGTCAAGGTCTTTTCCAATGAGTCAGTTCTTTACATCAGGTGGCCAAAGTAATGGAGTTTCAGCTTCAACATCAGTCCTTTCAATGAATATTCAGGACTGATTTCATTTAGGATGCTGGTTAGACCTCGTTGCTGTCCAAGGGATTCTCAAGAGTCATCTCCAACACGACAGTTCAAAGACATCAGTTATTTAGCACTCAGCTTTCTTTAGAGTCCAACTCTCACATCCATACATGACTACTGGAAAACCATACCTTTGACTAGATGGAACTTTATTGGCAATGTCTCTGCTTTTAAATATGCTGCCTAGGTTCAGTTCAGTTCAGTTGCTCAGTTGTGTCCACTCTTTGCGACCCCATGAATCACAGCACGTCAGGCCTCCCTGTCCATCACCAACTCCCAGAGTTCACTCAAACTCATGTCCACAGAGTCGGTGATGCCATCCAGCCATCTCATTCTCTGTCGTCCCAGTCTCCTCCCACCCCCAATCCCTCCCAGCATCAGAGTCTTTTCCAGTGAGTCAACTCGTCGCATGAGGTGGCCAAAGTATTGGAGTTTCAGCTTTAGCATCAGTCCTTCCAATGAACAGCCAGGATTGATCTCCTTTAGAATGGACTGGTTGGATCTCCTTTCAGTCCAAGGGACTCTCAAGAGTCTTCTCCAGCACCACAGTTCAAAACCATCAATTCTTTGGCGATCAGCTTTCTTCACAATCCAACTGTCACATCCAGACATGACCACTGGAAAAACCATAGCCTTGACTAGATGGACCTTTGTTGGCAAAGTAATGTCTCTGCTTTTTAATATGCTATCTAGGTTGGTCATAACTTTCTTTCCAAGGAGTAAGCGTCTTTTAATTTCATGGCTGCAATCAGCATCTGCAGTGATTTTGGAGCCCCAAAAAATAAAGTCTGACACTGTTTCCACTGTTTCCCCATCTATTTCCCATGAAGTGATGGGACCAGATGCCATGATCTTCATTTTCTGAATGTTGAGCTTCAAGTCACCTTTTCACTCTCCTCTTTCACTTTCATCAAGAGGCCTTTGAGTTCCTCTTCACTTTCTGCCATAAGGGTGGTGTCATCTGCATATCTGAGGTTATTGATATTTCTCCCGGCAATCTTGATTCCAGCTTGTGCTTCTTCCAGCCCAGCGTTCCTCATGATGTACTCTGCATAGAAGTTAAATAAACAGGGTGACAATATACAACCTTGACGTACTCCTTTTCCTATCTGGAAACAGTCTGTTGTTCCATGTACAGTTCTGACTGTTGCTTCCTGACCTGCATACAGGTTTCTCAAGAGGCAGGTCAGGTGGTCTGGTATTCCCATCTCTTTCAGAATGTTCCACAGTTTATTGTGATCGACACAGTCAAAGGCTTTGGCATAGTCAATGAAGCAGAAATAGATGTTTTTCTGGAACTCTCTTGCTTTCTCCATGATCCAGCGGATGTTGGCAATTTGATCTCTGGTGCCTCTGCCTTTTCTAAAACCTGCTTGAACATCTGGAAGTTCACAGTTCACATATTGCTGAAGCCTGGCTTGGAGAGTTTTGAGCATGACTTTACTAGCGTGTGAGATGAGTTCAATTGTGTGGTAGTTTGAACATTCTTTGGCATTCCCTTTCTTTGGGATTGGAATGAAGACTGACCTTTCCCAGTCCTGTGGCCACTGCTGAGTTTTCCAAATTTGCTGGCATATTGAGTGCAGCACTTTCACAGCATCATCTTTCAGGATTTGAAATAGCTCAATTGGAATTCCATCACCTCCACTAGCTTTGTTCGTAGTGATGCTCTCTAAGGCCCACTTGACTTCACATTCCAAGATGTCCAGGTGAGTGATCACGCCATCATGATTATCTTCGTCGTGAAGTTCTTTTTTGTACAGTTCTTCTGTGTATTCTTGCCACCTCTTCTTAATATCTTCTGCTTCTGTTAGGTCCCTACCATTTCTGTCCTTTATCGAGCCCATCTTTGCATGAAATGTTCCCTTGATATCTCTAATTTTCTTGAAAAGATCTCTTGTTTTTCCTATTCTGTTGTTTTCCGCTATTTCTTTGCATTGATCGCTGAGGAAGGCTTTCTTATCTCTCCTAGCTATTCTTTGGAACTCTGCATTCAGATGCTTATATCTTTCCTTTTCTCCTTTGCTTTTTGCTTCTCTTCTTTTCACAGCTATTTGGAAGGCCTCCTCAGACAGCCATTTTGCTTCTTTGCATTTCTTTTCCATGGGGATGGTCTTGGTCCCTGTCTCCTGTACAATGTCACGAACCTCCGTCCAGAGTTCATCAGTCACTCTATCAGCCTAGGTTGATCATTGCTTTTTTCCAAGGAGCAAGCGTCTTTTACTTTCATGCAGTCACCACCTGCAGTGATTTGGGAGCCCACAAAAATAAAGTCTCTCACTGTTTTCATTGTTTCCCATCTATTTGCCGTGAAGTGATTGGACCAGATGCCATGGTCTCAGTTTTCTGAATGTTGAGCTTTAAGCCAGCTTTTTCACTCTCCTCGTTCACTGTCATCAGGAAGCTCTTTAGTTCTTCTTCACTTTCTGCCATAAGGGTGGTGTCATCTTCATATCTGGAATTATTGATATTTCTCCGAGCAATCTTGATTCCAGCTTGTGCTTCATCCAGCCCAGCATTTCTCATGATGTATTCTGCATATAAGTTAAATAATCAGGGTGACAATATACAGCCTTGATGTATTGCTTTCCCAATTTGGAACCCATCTGTCGTTCCATATCTAGTTATAACTGTTCCTTCTTGATCTGCATACAGTTTTCTCAGGATGCAGGTAAGGTCATCTGTATTTCTATCTCTAAGAATTTTCCACAGTTTGCTGTGATCCACACAGTCAAAGGCTTTGGCATAGGAAATAAAACAGAAGTAGATATTTTTCTACAGGTTTTCTACAATTTTCTAGATGTTTTTCTGCCAAGTAGATGTTGGCAATTTGATCTCTCTTTCATCTGTCTTTTCTAAATCCAGCTGGAACATCTGGAAGTTCATGGTTCACATCATTGGAAGTCGGCTTGAAGAATTTTAAGCATTACTTCACTGGCATGTGAGATGAGTGCAATTGTATGGTAGTTTGAACATTCTTTGGCATTGCATTTATTTGGGATTGGAATGATAACTGACCTTTTCCAGTCCTGTGGCCACTGGTGAGGTTTCCAAATTTGCTGTCATATTGAGTGCAGCACTTTCACAGCATCATCTTTCAGGATTTGAAATAGCTCAACTGGAATTCCATCACCTCCACTAGCTTTGTTCATAGTGATGCTTCCTAAGGCCCACTTGACTTCCCATTCCAGGATGTCTGGCTCTAGGTGAGTGATCACACCACCGTGTTTATTTGGGTCATGAAGATCTTTTTTTACATAGTTCTTATGTGCATTGTTGCCACTTCTTCTTAATATCTTCTGCTTTTGTTAGGTCCATATAATTTCTGTCCTTTATTGTGCCCAACTTTGCATGAAATTTTCACTTGGTATCTCTGATTTTTTTGAAGAGATCTCTAGTCTTTCCCATTCCATTGCTTTCTTCTATTTCTTTGCACTATTCACTGAGGAAGGCGTTCTCATCTCTCCCTGCTGTTCTTTGGAACTTTGCATTCAAATGGTATATCTTTCCTTTTCTGCTTTGCCTTTAGCTTCTCTTCTTTCCTCAGCTATTTCTAAGACCTCCTCAGACAACCACTTTGCCTTTTTGCTTTTTTTTCATTTTTTTGCTTGGGGATGCTATGATCACTGCCTCCTGTACAATGTCATGAACCTCTGTCCATAGTTCTTCAGGCACTATGTCTATTAGATATAATCCCTTGAATATATTTGTCACTTCCACTGTATGATCGTAAGGGATTTTATATAGGTCATACCTGAATGGTCTAGTGGTTTTCCCTACTTTCTTCAATTTAAGTCTGAATTTGGCAACAAGGAGTTCATGATCTGCACCAGAGTCAGCTCCCGGTCTTGTTTTTGCTGACTGTATAGAGCTTCTCCATCTTTGGCTACAAAGAATATAATCAATCTGATTTTGGTATTGACCATCTGGTAATGTCCATGTTTAGAGTCTTCTTTTGTGTTGTTGGAAGAGGGTGTTTGCTATGACCAGTACGTTTCCCTGGCAAAACTGTTAGCCTTTGCCCTGTTTCATTTTGTACTCCAAGCCCAAATTTGCTGTTACTCCAGGTATCTCTTAACTTCCTACTTTTTTATTCCAGTTCTCTATAGTGAAAAGGACATGTTTTTTGGTTGTTAGTTCTAGAAGGTCTTGTATGTAGGTCTTCATAGAAATGATCTCTAGCTAATTAAAAAAAATTTTTAAAAAGACCACTCAAATACTAAAGCTAAAATTCAGACAAAAGTGAAAAGGAACAAAATTCAGTTTCAGAGAAAATATCACTTGCCAAATCTGGAAAGAACGGAGGTAACGGTGGCCTAAGAACAAGGAAATAATATGTAAAATCCAGAATGATCTGGCAAAAATTCTTAAATAAAATGAAGTTCTTGCTCCCAAAATATAGGAGGAGGAAAACCACTTCAGAGTGGGAAGTAGGGGAGAAATGCTATCAGTAACTGAGAAAAAAATTTGTTTTTGCTGAAGAATGAATCACTGACAATAAGGAAACAGTGAAATATACTACTGAGAATAGCAAAACTTTTTGAGCATTTTCCATGTTCGCAGCTCTGTGGTGACTATGAATGTTAAAGACCTACTTTGGGGGAGGGGAAGAGAGGAATAGCATTGTGATTGGTGGGGGATACAGATTAGTCCAGAGCACCATGAGAACACTTGTCAAACACAGCACTACTTAGACAGGAAATAAAAGGAAAGTCTTCCCAGAAGAGGTTTCAGCTATTCCAAGGCTTGAACAATGTGTGAAATTACTCGGGCAAAGAGAGGAAGGACTTGGAGTCAAAAATGAAGAAGACATTTCAGGAGTTTCATGAACCGTTCAATTAAAAACCAAATGAGAGATCTCCAGCCATTGTTTTCTGGCCAGTGACATTTAAGGAACAGTCTACAATGTTGTCACATTGAGGCAAAATATGCGTGCGTCTCCCACTCAAACTAACTCTCATTTGGTAGTGATAAGCCTCCAAAACAATGGATAGTGTAAAGAGTAGGAAAACCACTGACTTCAGAATCAGACCAATCTGGATTTAAATCCTTGTTCTACAACCCTTACCTGAGGGAACCTGGGAAAATTGTCCGACTTCCTTGAATCCTGACTGAATCTTTGGCAGCTTCCTCATAGGTATATCATGAGAATTAAATGGTGTCCTATCAGTTCAGTTCAGTCGCTCAGTTGTGTCCAACTCTCCACGACCCCATGAATCACAGCACGCCAGGCCTCCCTGTCCATCACCAACTCCCAGAGTTCACTCAAACTCATGTCCACAGAGTCGGTGATGCCATCCAGCCATCTCATTCTCTGTCATCCCCTTCTCCTCCCGCCCCCAAACTTTCCCAGCATCAGAGTCTTTTCCAGTGAGTCAACTCGTCGCATGAGGTGGCCAAAGTATTGGAATTTCAGCTTTAGCATCAGTCCTTCCAATGAACAGCCAGGATCGATCTCCCTTAGAATGGACTGGTTGGATCTCCTTGCAGTCCAAGGGACTCTCAAGAGTCTTCTCCAGCACCACAGTTCAAAAGCATCAATTCTTCGGCGATCAGCTTTCTTCACAGTCCAACTCTCACATCCATACATGACCACAGGAAAACCATAGCCTTGACTAGACGGACCTTTGTTGGCAAAGTAATGTCTCTGCTTTTTAATATATTATCAAGGTTGGTCATAACTTTCCTTCCAAGGAGTAAGCGTCTTTTAATTTCATGGCTGCAATCAGCATCTGCAGTGATCTTGGAGACCCCAAAAATAAAGTCTGACTGTTTTTCCATCTATTTCCCATGAAATGATGGGACCAGATGCCATGATCTTTGTTTTCTGAATGTTGAGCTTCAAGCCAACCTTTTCACTCTCCTCTTTCACTTTCATCAAGAGGCTTTTGAGTTCCTCTTCACTTTCTGCCATAAGGGTAGTGTTATCTGCATATCTGAGGTTATTGACATTTCTCCTGGCAATCTTGATTCCAGCTTGTGCTTCTTCTAGCTTATATGATTGAGTATAATACATTATGTAGATTCAGTGCTTAATAAATACTGATATTATAATTATTGCCAATACATATGAAAGAACATTAAACTTGGAATCTGGAGAATTAAATATGTGACATTAGACAAAGTGCTAAATCGTTCAAACCTGAATTGCTCATTTATTAAAAAACAAAAAAATTCAGCTATAAGATTGTTTTATGACAGGAATCACATATGGTAATACCTAAGAATGCACCTAGCACAGTATCTAGCATGTACAAGAACACTAATATACTTAAATATGAGTCTGAAATACCTACATTTACAGTGTTCTTGCCTGGAGAATCCCAGGATCGGGGGAGCCTGGGGGGCTGCCGTCTATGGGGTCACACAGAGTCGGACACGACTGAAGTGACTTAGCAGCAGCAACAGCAGCGACATAAAGTTGAATACAAAATGTGCTTTTGTGGATAATATTAGTAAATTATTGCTTTTAGTGTTCTTCTGTGTTGGGCATCTTTCAGATATTTTAGATATACTTTCTCATTTGGTCCTAAAGATCATCCTTTTATTTTCTTGAAAAGTAGAATTACTGCTCAAGTTCTCAGAGCAATTTTTTGACCATTTGAACATCATCTTTAAAAGGCTTCATAATTTTCAAGGGTTCTTTGTGGATCTAAAGATTAGCCCTCAAAAGTGGAGAAGAGTCCAGCTACGAAACAGTTCCAAAGAAGTAACATCAACTGTCTACCAACACCAAAGGACTGTTGTACCTTTAAGGTGGGACAGACATCCCTAACCTCTTAGAACCCACACTGTAGTTCAAGGAAATAGATCATGTAAACAGATTCATATTCTTGGTGTGGTATGTACTAGAGATATATTGATAGTGCAGTTATTAGAGTTAAATGAATTCCAAGAAGATTAAAACTGCATCTGACTGAAGTGATAAAGGAAGCATTCCAGAGGAGAACAGGACCTGAGTGAGAGTTTGAAGAATATGAGGGGTCCTGATAGGCAGAGATGGGTGGGAGGTATTCTAACCTGAGGAAAACACTTGGGCTAACAAGGGAAAAGAGAAAGCATTACAAATATTCTGAGGATGATGAGAGGTAACTTTGGACTGAAATATGGGAACATGGTGAACAACTGGGCTGAATAGGTGAATTAGAACCACATTTAAGGTGGCCTTGACTACTAGGTTTAATAATAACTATAACCATACTTATAATAATCATAACTCCCATTTATTATCACTCATCAAATATCAGGAGCACTTTTCATGTGGTGCTGCTCGTAAAGAACCCACCTGCTAATGCAGGAGACATAAGAGACACAGGTTCAATCCCTGGGTTGGGAAGATCCCTGAGAGAAGGGCATGGCAACCCACTACAGTTTTCATGCCTGGAGAATCCCCATGGATAGAGGAGCCTGACAGGGTACAATCCACAGGGTCACAAAGAGTCGGACACAACTGAAGAGACTTAGCATGCAAGCAAATATCAGGAAGAAGATCAGCAGTTAAATATTTAATTCCTGCAACCACTTTATGAAGTATATATTACTACTAATTTTTACACAGGAGGAGACTGATGTTCAGGAAGGACTTACTATCCCAAAGTCAGAAACTAACCTGAGGCAGAGCTGGGACCCAGGTCCATATCAATCTGATTCTAAAGATTCGTTCTTAATTATTACAGACTCATTGTCTCTTGAAATATTCTAGTATTTGTCTTGTGAAGGAAAGGAATTTACTTAAAGGCTTTTATCTGAAGCCCTCCCTGCCAATTTCTGATTGTTAATTCTCAGTCCCCTCCTCCTTTGACCTATCAGCATTTACCAGAGTTGGTCACTCCTTCTTCCTTGATAGACTTAATTTGTCTTCCAGGACAAAATACTATCTTGGTTTTTCATGTGTTCACCTTCTCCACCTTCCCCTCAGCCTCCTACTGTTCAGTTCAGTTCAGTTCAGTTCAGCTGCTCAGTCGTGTCTGCCTCTTTGCAACCCCATGAATCGCAGCACGCCAGGCCTCCCTGTCCATCACCAACTCCCGGAGTTCACTCAAACTCATGTCCATTGAGTCGGTGATGCCATCCAACCATCTCATCCTCTGTCGTCCCCTTCTCCTCCTGCCTTCAATCTTTTCCAACATCATGGTCTTTTCCAACGAGTCAGTTCTTCACATCAAGTGGCCAAAGTATTGGAGTTTCAGCTTCAACATCAGTCCTTCCAATGAACATTCAGGACTGATCTCCTTTAGGATGGACTGGTTGGATCTCCTTGCAGTCCAAGGGACTCTCAAGAGTCTTCTCCAACACCACAGTTCAAAAGCATCAGTTCTTCGGCACTCAGCTTTCTTTATAGTCCAAATCTCACATCCTCACATGACTATTGGTAAAAACATACCTTGACTAGACAGACCTTTGTTGGCAAAGTAATGTCTCTGCTTTTTAATATGCTGTCTAGGTTGGTCATAACTTTTCTTCCAAGGAGTAAGCGTCTTTTTATTTCATGGCTGCAGTCACCATCTGCAGTGATTTTGGAGCCCCCAAAAATAAAATCTGCCTCTATTTCCACTTTTTCTCCATTTATTTGCCATGAAGTGATGGGACTGGATGCCATGATCTTTGTTTTCTGAATGTTGAGCTTTAAGTCAACTTTTTCACTCTCCTCTTTCACTTTCATCAAGAGGCTTTTTTATTTCCTCTTCACTTTCTGCCATAAGGGTGGTGTCATCTGCATATCTGAGGTTATTGATATTTCTCCCGGCAATCTTGATTCCAGCTTGTGCTTCATCCAGCCCAGCGTTTCTCCTACCGTTAGAGTAATTCAACATCTCATATCATTTCTTGTTCTCCGTCAACACACTTCAACGGGTGAGCTTATCCAATTTGACTGCCTTTCAGTGTTTTCTGTATGCTAATGACTCATAAAGTGGTATCTCTAGTCCAGAGCTTCCTCTAGCAGTCTAGACTCATCAAACTGATTTCTTTACTTCCCCACTTGATTGTCTGAGACTGAACTCCTGATCTTACCCTACTCAAACCTGCTCCTTTGCATTCTTTGACAGTGATTCTGTTATTACCATTGTTTATGTCAAAACTGTGACATCATCTTTAGCTTCTCATTTTCTTTTACACACAACTGTCTAAAACTTAGATATGTTCAAAATTTTCAGAAAATTGATCACTTCTAACTATTTTCTCTTCTATCACCCGAGTCTGAATCACCATCTCCTCCCACTTGGACATGCAAGCCTCCTTCCTCCCACACTACTTCTCCTCTTCCTCTGTGATGGTCTATTTTCCACACAGTAGCCATATCATTCCTTTCAAGTGTACATCAGTCAATGGCCCTAAATAATGACCCACCAAAAATTTCCTTACTTGGTGGCTCAGTGGTAAAGAACCTGCCTGTCAACAGGAGGGATAATAGATGAGGGTACCGTTGCTGGGTTGGGAAGATCCCTGGAGAAGGAAATGGTAATTGCTCCAGTATTCTTGCCTGAAAAATCCTATGGACAGAGGAGCCTGGCAGGCTACAGTCCATAGGGTCACAAAGAATTAGGCTTGATTGAGCAACTGAGCACGCACGCACCCTTACTTCATTCAATATCTCCATAGTAGCACTGACCACCTTTGTGTGGTTTCCAATTTTCTCTGGATGTTTCTCTGGCCTGGAGAGTCCTTTCCCAAATATCTGCTGGGCTAGCTCTCACCTCTATCAAGATTCAGCTCAGAATACCTTCCCAAGGAGGTCTATGCTGATCATCCCATGATCATCCCTTAACTGCTGCTGCCCACAAGCACTCCTGATCTTACTTACCCTGACCTATTTTTCCCCCCACAGGGGTTACAACTTTCTAACCATATCATAAAAATTACTTTTTTATTTATATCTTTATTGCTTGTTGCCTACTTCCCCTAGTAGAATGTAAGCTCCTTGAGGGGGATTTTTTTCTGTTTTGTTCACACTTACCAGTTCTCAAATGACTATATATTGTCTCGTACAAAGAAGCATCCAATAAGCATTTGTTTATCCTGAGTGCTGAATAAATGAAATAAACAGATATGTAACACATGTTCTGTTCCCTTTGCTTGCTTTGTCTCCCTCTCTTTCTAGATAAATGTCTTCCAGCCGGGGGGTGGGGGTGGGGGTTGTCTGGGCAGCCAGTTCCTAGAGAGGACCAACTCATGGAGCAGCATGTCAGGGCTGGGGTAGACCAGTCTCCCCCTCCACTCCAAAAGGGACAACAGAACCCTTAGGCTCTAGGCTGTGGACAGTTTCCGGGAGGCCAGTGCCACCTGGGCCCTGCTACCCTGGTGCTCACTAGGAATGAGGGCGGGGAATAATCCCCATTCACTAGAGGGGCTGGGGAGCAAGCATAAGGCAGTTTACAGGTTAGGAAATATCTCACAGGGTGAAACTAGGGGTGCTTGTGGGGAAGGAGAAGGGCTCTGCTCTAGAACTTAGCCTGGGAAACACTGAGAAGGGTGGTGCCCCAGGAAGTCAGCTTCATTAGTGAGTGGCGCCTTCCCGGACTGCTCCAGTCCTTTCTCTGAGCCTATTTTCTCACCCTTGATTGGTCTAAATTTACCCCTACCTAACCAGACTCACAGCAGTCACAGAGCCTTTGTGGCACTCAGATAAGAAGTCACCCTCTCCTTCCCCCTGGCCCCAGCAGCTCTCCATCAGGGCCTGACACCCTGTGCGGCCTTGGTCCCATGCTGGCCTGGGCCTTCTGGAGTCAGGTGCTGCCCTCACCTCCTGTCTTCTGCTCTGCTGGGGCCACCAAAAGACACTGTGACTAGAAAACCAACCTAGGCCCTTCCCTAAACCCACAGGGCAGACATGAGCCTAGAGGGTCCTTTACATACCCTGGCCTCTGGAACTTGGTGGAGAGTGAGTGCTTAGCCAGTTGAGGTTTCCTAAGAAAGTCAGGAGGCTCCAGGGAGGGTGGCTCTGGGGAGGGAGGAGGCAAAAACCAAAAACAAACATAAACAAATAAAAAAAACCTTTAAACTCTTAGATGAGAAAGACTATTTGATAGCTCTTTCAATGGAATATTTATTTTTATCCTCCAAGTAAAGTAATTTACATATACTAAGAAGTGACTCCATCATGCCTGGACACTTTTTAAAACTTAGTAAGGGGGCAGATAAGTAAAGTCGATTGTCCTAGAGATAGAGGGCTTTCTACACCCAAACTTACACTGCAGGTGTATATCTGGCAAGTGATCAATAAATACTCGTGGAATGAAATATATAACTACATTTCAGATTATAGTAGGTTTGGAGAATAGATAGGCAAGATTTGCCCTAGAAATAGGCATGGGGAAAAAGAATTGAAAATAATTAGGAAAAAGGAGGCTTTCGGAGAAGGCAATGGCAAGCCACTCCAGTACTCTTGCCTGGAAAATCCCATGGATGGAGGAGCCTGGTGGGCTGCAGTCCGTGGGGTCGCTAAGGGTCGGACACGACTGAGTGACTTCACTTTCACTTTTCACTTTCACACATTGGAGAAGGAAATGGCAACCCACTCCAGTGTTCTTGCCTGGAGAATCCCAGGGATGGGGGAGCCTGGTGGGCTTCCGTCTATGGGGTCACACAGAGTCGGACACGACTGAAGTGACTTAGCAGCAGCAGCAGCAGGTAGCAGTAGCAGCAGCAACATAACAAAATAGCTATGATTCCCAAATAACAAGATTTCTTATACACGTATTCACTGACAAAAGAGCAGCCTTAGAGGGATGAGTAGCCTACTTTTTTCCCTATGCTAAAATTTGAATGGGCAATAGGAAATCTACACAGAAAATGCTAAGAAGAAAAAAAAATCAGCAATGTTAAAGCTCAACCTTTCTCCAAGAAAATAAAACCAACTTAAAGTGAGATCACAAGGAGCAGTATCAACTGCTTAGTCATTCTAGTCCTGACTGACTCTTTGTGACCCCATGGACTATGGTCTGCAGGCTCCTCTATCCATGGAATTTTCCAGGAAAGAATATAAGTTGCCATTTCCTACTCCAGGGAATCTTCCCAACCCAGGGATAGAACCACGTCTCTTATGTCTCCTGCATTAGCATTCTTTACCACTGTGCCACCTGGGAAGCCCCTACACTTTCAAATATATGTGAATGCTCACACATACAACACATAACACACCCTACCAATACAATAGCCATCCAGAATAAATCCAAAAGATTGAATATAGCTACCCTTCAGAAAACAAAGATCATGGGATCTGGTCCCATCATTTCATGGGAAATAGATGAGGAAACAGTGGAAACAGTGTCTGACTTTATTTTTTTGGGCTCCAAAATCACTGCAGATGCTGATTGCAGCCATGAAATTAAAAGACGCTTACTCCTTGGAAGGAAAGTTATGACCAACCTAGATAGTATATTAAAAAACAGAGACATTACTTTGCCAACAAAGGTCCGTCTAGTCAAGGCTATGGTTTTTCCAGTGGTCATGTATGGATGTGAGAGTTGGACTATTAAGAAAGCTGATCGCCGAAGAATTGATGCTTTTGAACTGTGGTGCTGGAGAAGATTCTTGAGAGTTCCTTGGACTGCAAGGAGATCCAACCAGGCCATTCTAAAGGAGATCAATCCTGGGTGTTCATTGGAAGGACTGATGCTAAAGCTGAAACTCCAATACTTTGGCCACCTCATGAGACGAGTTGACTCACTGGAAAAGACTCTGATTCTGGAAGGGATTGGGGGTGGGAGGAGTCGGGGACAACAGAGAATGAGATGGCTGGATGATCACCGACTCGATGGACATGAGTTTGAGTGAACTCCGGGAGTTGGTGATGGACGACAGGGAGGCCTGGCGTACTGTGATTCATGGGGTCGCAAAGAGTTGGACATGACTGAGCAACTGAACTGAACCCTTTCTTTTATATATCTGTATTATTATTTTCATGGGAAAATTTTATAAGTCAGCACAGAGTTAATATTGAGAAGTCTATCTGTACTGATTAAAGTTTGTCCTCTAATGAAAAGCTCTGGCCCCTGTTTAGCCAAAACTCTCTTTACCATGTCATAAGTTTCATCAATAGACTTCTGAATGCAGTCTGCCTTGATGTAGACTGAATTTTTGTTTCAGGGCACCAAGTTGCTGGTCTATAAGTATGTAACAATATTTTACTAAAATATTTGTTTGTGTATGTGTGTGTACATGTGTGCAAAATTTGTCTAATAAAGTAGGTCAAACTGATAGCTCATGATACTAGTCTCTTATTCACCATTAGATCAATTTTCTCTGCTTTCTTAGCAAAGTCCAGATTAAAATAGCAAATAGCCCTTCTTTTTTTGATGTCATTTCTATGGCAGCAGACAATGAATTCTGTTATGTCTTGATATATCAGCATTCACTAAAATCTTCTGGGTTGAATACAACTTTATTTTTATATAAAGCTTAAAAAGAGAAAACATTAAGCAGTAATATAATATATTTGTCATTTTTACAGCCTTACTCCCAACCCTTAGATGAGAAAGGTTACTTCTTCCTTAATGGATCCTTCAATGAAATATATTTATTTTTATATCCCTGTGACTTCACAGTGTGCTGATATAGAAGAAGTTTCCATAATACCACATATTTAAATTCCGAGTTTCTTCCCAGTGTCAATGAGGGAGAGACAAAAACTGACAAGAAAAAAGGCCCTCATATGAAAAGAACCAATAAATAACTTGAAAAAAATAATAAGAAAGAAATTTTAAGTTATAAAAGGTAAATGGATTTACATGTGAAAAATGGCACATTTAAAATATTCTCTACATATTTCTTCCTTTATAAACAATGTTTCATCAATTCTTGACATCCCGTAATAATAACAAAATATCCTTCCACATTTTCATGTGTATTATTTCTTAAATGGCATAATAAAAGCTGTCAGTTACTCCCTCTGCATACTAACAAAAAAGTGCAATTCTTTGTTCTGTGTGTGACTGCATTTGCACATTATAGAACTATGAAATATTTACAAAGGGAAGGTTAAATCAATACAGCTCTAAAATTTGTACTTCAGTCTTCAGAGATTTATTTCATCTTGATTTAATGAAGTATGAGGAGTGAGAATGTTGACATACAGAAAAAAAATTTTCAGTTTCCCCTTTATTGTACATACAGAAAATATTGAAGTAGGATTTGTTGATACCTAAGCAGTAGCTAATTATTACTCATTTGATGCCTCAACCATCATTTGAGAAATCTCATGGTGAAAAATAGACACCAACTATTGAAAAGAGAAAAATGTGAGACATATTATAGTAAAGAAATACTGTACCTTTATATAACTTAGCTTGTCACAACTTTTAAAGTATTTTGTATTTTAAAATTCTACTTAATTTTTACAGTACAAAGATTAGTCCAGGTATGTAAAAACAGAATTGTACCAGTTATTTATAACACAATATGCTTATTACATTCTTTAGATATAATGTGCTTGCTTTTCATATACTGATTATCTATGCTTACATATCTTATTAGTATATATGAGAGCTATGGATATAAATCCCCCTATAGCAGTACATTACTTTGCCAACAAAGGTCCGTCTAGTCAAGGCTATGGTTTTTCCCGTGGTCATGTATGGATGTGAGAGTTGGACTGTGAAGAAAGCTGATCGCCAAAGAATTGATGCTTTTGAACTGTGGTGCTGGAGAAGACTCTTGAGAGTCCCTTGGACTGCAAGGAGATCCAACCAGTCCATTCTAAAGGAGATCAATCCTGGGTGTTCATTGGAAGGACTGATGCTAAAGCTGAAACTCCAACTTTGGCCACCTCATGCGACGAGTTGACTCACTGGAAAAGAGTATGATGCTAGGAAGGATTGGGGGTGGGAGGAGACGGGGACGACAGAGAATGAGATGGCTGGATGGCATCACTGACTCGATGGACATGAGTTTGAGTGAACTCCGGGAGTTGGTGATGGACAGAGAGGCCTGGCGTGCTATGATTCATGGGGTCGCAAAGAGTTGGACTCGACTGAGCGACTGAACTGAACTGAACTGAACTGAATTGATAGCAGTATAAGACTACTCTCAATAAACAGAACAGAAACATTTCCTTTTATTTGTAGAAACAGCCAATCTCACAGTTTGCTCCGGTGAGAGCTTTAATGAGGATGTATAAAAACTGGAGGAGAGAAGCAAAGAGCTTGGTATAATGTATTTTTTAATAAACAAGTGAAACATACTCAGAATAAATAATAAGCATTTATAAAAAGACATGGGACACAGATGCAGAGAACAAACTGCTGCTGCTGCTGCTAAGTCACTTCAGTTGTTTCTGACTCTGTGCGACCCCATAGATGGCAGCCCACCAGGCTCCCCCGTCCCTGGAATTCTCCAGGCAAGAACACTGGAGTGGGTTGCCATTTCCTTCTCCAACGTGTGAAAGTGAAGCCGCTCAGTCATGTCTGACTCGCAGAGACCCCATGGACTGCAGCCTACCAGGCTGCTCCATCCATGGGATTTTCCAGGCAAGAGGACCGGAGTGGGGTGCCATTGCCTTCTCCAGAGAACAAACTAGTGACAACCAAAGGGAAGACGAATGGAGGAGGGGCAAGAAAGAGTAGGGGATAAAGAGGTATAAACTGTTGTGTATGCAGTAAATAAGCTACAAGATATATTGTACAACACAAGGAATATAGCCAATATTTTAAAATAACCATGAATGGAGTATAACCTTAAAAATTGTGAAGGACAATATTCTGTATACCTGTAACACATAAAACCGTACATCAACTATATCTCAATAAATAAATGTTCAAAAGAGCTGAGAATAACAATATCATAATAATAAGTAAGAGCAAAAAAGGCATAAGATATATAAAGATGAAATGTAACTTGCTTCTTTTATAGAATTGATTCATTCAAGTTCACATTGTTACATATTATATATTTTCCATTACATCATATAAACTAGAAAACTTCTGAACAAGTAACAAAATTGAAATATCAGACTGTCAGAAATGCTAGCCGTAGATGCTATGGCTATTTAAAAGATATTTAAAAGATCCAGGGTCTGTAAACTCTTGATGTAAGGAGATCATACGGGAAATAATAAAATTTTGTTAAACCAACAATTCTAGTTCTGACAATGATTTCCTCTGTGACCTTTGAGGTAAGTCTCCTTATCTCCCTGAACCCCAGTTAGAGTCCTATGAAAGATAAATAAACCTGATTTCCTGCTTACCTCACATAACTATTTCAAAGATCCAAAGATATTATAAAGTAGTTTGCAGTCAGCTTCGTAATTCTGAGGGGAGATAAAAATCAGTTTCACCTCCATATTATGCATCACTGAAGTTTCTATTAAAACAACTCAGAAGTAATTAAAAGCTATTTATTGATCACAGATTCCCCAGAACACACCTGTTAGAAGACCGATGACCAGAGTCCCTTTGAGTGTGCAGTAGTGAAAAGAGGAAGTGGAAATTAAATTCGAAAAGTGAGTCATTGCAGTAAACTAAGCATAATTTATTATATCCATATTCAACTAGAAATGCTTATCTCATATTTTATTATATTTCACATGGGTCTCTTAATTAAGTAATAATGTTATTATGTGTCTGGGCCAACGTTCCCCAGAAAATAGAACAAGAGAAATAGCTTTAAGTGTTAATGTGTAATTAGAGACTGCAGTACCAGGGAGCAGAAGAAAAGACACACAGAGAGTGAAGCAGGAATGAAGAGGGGAAGATTAAGAGAATGTGTTATCAGGTGGCTGCCAACAAATTCAATCAATTGCTTGATTTCCTGAGGGCTTCCTCTGAGAGAACATATGTATAGAATAAATCTCAGGACCATTCTTTGAGCACACAGATAATGAGGAAAAGGAAAAGGGAAGTAATTTCCTACTAACTTCCATCAAAGTTTTCGCTATACTAGGTATTAACTCTTGCTGCCTCTCAGAAGTAATTGTCCATGTTTAGTAAACAGGAAAGCCCTGAGGCAGAGGTAAGAGACCATATGAGCTAAGATTCAGTTCAGTTCACTCACTCAGTTATGTCCAACTCTTTGCAACCCTATTGACTGAAGGAGGCCAGGCTTCCCTGTCCATCACCAACACCTGGAACTTTCTCAAACGCATATCCATCAAGTCGGTGATGTCTTCCAACCATCTCATCCTCTGTCGTTCCCCTCTCCTCCCGCCTTTAATCCTTCCCAGCATCAGGGTCTTTTCAAATGAGTCAGATCTTCACATCAGGTGGCCAAAGTATTGACTTTCAGCTTCAGCATCAGTCCTTCCAATGAATATTCAGGACTGATCTCCTTTAGGATGGACTGGTTGGATCTCCCTGCAGTCCAAGGGACTCTCAAGAGTCTTCTCCAACAACACAGTTGAAAAGCATCAATTCTTCAGCACTCAGCTTTCTTTATAGTCTAACACTCACATCCATACATAACTACTGGAAAAACCATAGCCTTGACTAGACAGGCCTTTGTTGGCAAAATAATGTCTCTGCTTTTTAATATGCTGTCCGAGTTGACTCACTGGAAAAGACTCTGATGCTGGGAAAAGTTAGGGGCGGGAGGAGAAGGGGACGACAGAGAATGAGATGGCTGGATGGCATCACCGACTCTGTGGACATGAGTTTGAGTGAACTCCGGGAGTTGGTGATGGACAGGGAGGCCTGGCGTGCTGTGATTCATGGGGTCGCAAAGAGTCGGACACGACTGAGCAACTGAACTGAACTGAACTGAACTGAAGTTAATCAAACTTTTCTTCCAAGGAGCAAGCGTCTTTTAATTCCATGGCTGCAGTCACCATCTGCAGTGATTTTGGAGCCCCCCAAAATAAACCCTCACTGTTTCCATTGTTTCCCCATCTATTTGCAATGAAGTGATGTGACCAGATGCCATGATCTTAGTTTTCTGAATGTTGAGTTTTAAGCCAACTTTTTCACTCTTCCCTTTCACTTTCATTAAGAGGCAATTCAGTTCTTCTTCACATTCTGCCATATGTGAGGTGTCATCTGAATATCTAAAGTTATTAGTATTTTTCCCAACAATCATGATTCCAGCTGTGCTTCTTCATCCAGTCCAGCAACTCATGATGTACTCAGCATATAATTTAAATAAGCAGGGTGACAGTACACAGCCTTGACGTACTCCTTTCCCAATTTGGAACCAGTCTGTTGTTCCATGTCCAGTTCTCACTTTTGCTTCTTGACCTGCATAAAGATTTCCCAAGAGGCAGGTCAGGTGGTATGGTATTCCCATCTCTTTAAGAATTCTCCAGTTTGTTGTTATCCACACAGTCAAAGGCTTTGGCATAGTCAATAAAGCAGAAGTAGATGTTTTTCTGGAACTCTCTTGCTTTATCCATGATCCGGCGAACATTGGCAATTTGATCTCTGGTTCCTCTACCTTTTCTAAATCCACTTGAACATCAGGAGTTCATAGTTCATGTATTGCTGAAGCCTGGCTTGGAGAATTTTGACCATTACTTTACTACTGTGTGCTGCTGCTGCTGCTAAGTCGCTTTAGTCGTGTCCAACTCTGTGCGACCCCATAGACGGCAGCCCACCAGGCTCCCCCTTGTGAGATGAGTGCAACTGTGCAGTAGTTTGAGCATTTTTTGGCATTGCCTTTCTTTGGGTCTGGAACGAAAACTGACCTTTTCTAGTCCTGTGGCCACTGCTGAGTTTTCCCAATTTGCTGGCATATTGAGTGCAGTACTTTCACAGCGTCATCTTTTAGGATTTGAAATAGCTCAACTGAAATTCCATCACCTCCACTAGCTTTGTTTGTAGTGATGCTTCCTAAGGCCCACTTGACTTCACATTCCAAGATGTCTGGCTCTAGGGGAGTGATCACACCATCGTGATTATCTATGTCTTGAAGGCCTTTTTTATATAGATCTTCTCGGTATTCTTCCAACTTCTTAATATCTTCTGCTTCTGTTAGGTCCATACCATTTCTGTCCTTTATCGAGCCCATCTTTGCATGAAATGTTCCCTTGATATCTCTAATTTATTTGAAAAGATCTCTTGTTTTTCCTATTCTGTTGTTTTCCACTATTTCTTTGCATTGATCACTGAGGAAGGCTTTCTTATCTCTCCTTGCTATTCTTTGGAACTCTGCATTCAGATGCTTATATCTTTCCTTTTCTCCTTTGCTTTTCGCTTCTCTTCTTTTTACAGCTATTTGTAAGGCCTCCTCAGACAGCCATTGTGCTTTTTTGCATTTCCATGGGGATGGTCTTGGTCCCTGTCTCGTGTATAATGTCACGAACCTCCGTCCAGAGTTCATCAGGCATGCTATCTATTAGATCTAGACCCTTAAATCTATTTCTTACTTCCACTGTATAATCATAAGGGATTTGATTTAGGTCATATCTGAATGGTCTAGTGGTTTTCCCTACTTTCTTCAATTTCAGCCTGAATTTGTCAATAAGGAGTTCATGATCTGAGCCACAGTCAGCTCCTGGTCTTGTTTTTGCTAACTGTATAGAGCTTCTCCATCTTTGGCTGCAAAAAATATAATCAATCTGATTTCGGTGTTGACCATCTAGTGATGTGCATGTGTAGAGTCTTCTCTTGTGTTGTTGGAAGAGGGTGTTTGCTATGACCAGTGCATTCTCTTGGCAAAACTCTATTAGCCTTTGCCCTGCTTCATTTCGTGCCCCAAGGCCAAATTTGCCAGTTACTCCAGGTGTTTCTTGACTTCCTACTTTTGCATTCCAGTCCCCTATAATGAAAAGGACATCTCTTTTGGGTGTTAGTTCTAAAAGGTCTTGTAGGTCTTCATAGAACTGTTCAACTTCGGTTTCTTCAGCATTACTGGTTGGGGCATAGATTTGGATTACTGTAATATTGAATGGTTTGCCTTGGAAACAAACAGAAATCATTCTGTCGTTTTTAAGATTGCATCCAAGTACTGCATTTCGGACTCTTTTGTTGACCATGATGGCTACTCCATTTCTTCTAAGGGATTCCTGCCCATAGTAGTAGATATAATGGTCATATGAGTTAAATTCAGCCATTCCAGTCCATTTTAGTTCACTGATTCCTAGAATGTCTATGTTCACTCTTGCCATCTCCTGTTTGACCACTTCCAATTTGCCTTGATTCATGGACCTAACATTCCAGGTTCCTATGCAATATTGCTCTTTACAGCAACGGACCTTTCTTCTAGCATCAGTCACATCCACAACTGGGTATTTGTTTTGCTTTGGCTCCATCCCTTCATTCTTTCTGGAGTTATTTCTCCACTGATCTCCAGTAGCATACTGGGCAACTACCGACCTGGGGAATTCCTCATTCAGTATCCTATCATTTTGCCCTTTGATACTGTTCATGGGGTTCTCAAGGCAAGTATACTGAAGTGGTTTGCCATTCCCTTCTCCAGTGGACCACATTCTGTCAGATCTCTCCACCATGACCCGTTATGAGGAACGCTGGGCTGGAAAAAGCACAAGCTGGAATCAAGTTTGCTGGGAGAAATATCAATAACCTCAAATATGCAGATGACAGCACCCTTATGGCAGAAAGTGAAGAGGAACTCAAACGCCTCTTGATGAAAGTGAAAGAGGAGAGTGAAAAGTTTGGCCTGAAGCTCAACATTCAGAAAACGAAGATCATAGCATCTGGTCCCATCACTTCATGGGAAATAGATGTGGAAACTGTGGAAACAATGTCAGACTTTATTTTTGGGGGCTCCAAAATCTCTGCAGATGCTGATTGCAGCCATGAAATTAAAAGACGCTTACT
This sequence comes from Moschus berezovskii, assembly GCF_049115385.1. Taxonomy (NCBI): domain Eukaryota; kingdom Metazoa; phylum Chordata; class Mammalia; order Artiodactyla; family Moschidae; genus Moschus; species Moschus berezovskii. Next base: position 64,328,302 of record NC_142466.1, read on the forward strand.
CCTTGGAAAGAAAGTTATGACCAGCCTAGATAGCATATTAAAAAGCAGAGACATTACTTTGCCAACCAAGGTCTGTCTAGTCAAGGCTATGGTTTTTCCCGTGGTCATGTATAGATGTGAGAGTTGGACTGTGAAGAAAGCTGAGCTCAGAAGAATTGATGGTTTTGAACTGTGGTGCTGGAGAAGACTCTTGAGAGTCCCTTGGACTGCAAGGAAATCCAACCAGTCCATTCTAAAGGAGATCAATCCTGGGTGTTCATTTGAAGGGCTTATGTTAAAGCTGAAACTGCAATAGTTTGGCCACCTCATGCGACGAGTTGACTCACTGGAAATGACTCTGATGCTGGGAAGGATTGGGGGTAGGAGGAGACGGGGACGACCGAGAATGAGATGGCTGGATGGCATCACCAACTCGATGGACATGAGTTTGAGTGAACTCCGGGAGTTGGTGATGGACAGGGAGGCCTGGCGTGCTGTGGTTCATGGGATCGCAAAGAGTCGGACACGACTGAGCAACTGAACTGAATTGAACTGAACTTGCATGAAATGTTCCCTTGGTATCTCTAATTTTCTTGAAGAGATCCATAATCGTTCCCATTCTATTTTTTCCTTCTATTTCTTTTTATTAATCTCTGAGGAAGGCTTACTTATCTCCCCTTGCTATTGTTTGGAACTCTGCATTCAAATGGTATATCTTTCCCTTTTCTCCCTTGCCTTTCACTTCTCTTCTTTTCACAATCTCCTCACACAACCATTGCCTTTTTGCATTTCTTTTCCTTGGGGATGGTCTGATTCCTGCCTCCTGTAAAATGTCATGAACCTCTGTCCGTAGGTCTTCAGGCACTCTGTCTATTAGATATAACCCCTTGAATATATTTGTCACTTCCACTGTATAATCATAAGGGATTTGATTTAGGTCATACCTGAGTGATGTAGTGGTTTTCCTACTTTCTTCAATTTAAGTCTGAATTTGGCAATAAGGAGTTCATGACCTGCACCAGAGTCAGTTCCTGGTCTTGTTTTTGCTGACTGTATAGAGTTTCTCATCTTAGGCTGCAAAGAATATAATCAATCTGATTGGTATTGACCATCTGGTGACGTCCATGTGTAGAATCTTCTCTTGTGTTGTTGGAAGAGGGTGTTTGCTATGACCAGCGTGTTTTCCTGGCAAAACTCTGTTAGCCTTTGACCTGCTTCATTTTGTACTCCAAGGCCAAATTTGCCTGTTACTCCAGGTATTTCTTGGCTTCCTACTTTTGCATTCCAGTCCCCTGTAATGAAAAGGACATCTCTTTTGGGTGTTAATTGGGAGTTAGACAAGGCTGTGGTCCATGTGATCAGATAGGTTAGTTTTCTGTGACTGTGATTTTCATTCTATCTGCCATCTTTTGGAGAAGGATAATAGGCTTATGGAAGCTTGCCAATGGGAGAGACTGAGGGGGAATCTGGGTCTTGTTTTGATGGGTGGGGTCATGCTCAGTAAATCTTTAATCCAATTTTCTGTTAATGGGAGGGGCTGTATTCCCTCCCTTTGTTATTTGACCTGAGGGCAAACTATGGTGGAGGTAATGAAGATAATGGCAACTCCTTCGAAAGGTTCCATGCAAGCACGGCTGCACTCAGTGCCCCCAACCCTGCAACAGGCCACTGCTACCCACACCTCTGCCTGAGACTCCTGGACATTCACAGGCAAGTCTGAGTCAGTCTCTTGTGGGGTCACTGCTCCTTTCTCCTGGGTCCTGGTGCACACAAGGTTTTGCTTGTGCCCTCCAAGAGTCTGTTTCCCCAGTCCTGTGTAAGTTCTAGTGGCTCTATGGTGGGCTAATGGTGACCTCCTCCAAGAGGGCTTATTGCCATTCCCAGGTCTACTGCACCCAGAGCCCCTGCCCCTGTAGCAGTCCACTGCTGACCTGTACCCACAAGAGACACTTAAACACAGTTCTGTCTCAGTCTCTGTGGATCTCTGTGTCCTAGTGCGTCTGTGGTTTGTTTGAGCTGTTTGAGTGTCTCTGGCGGGTATGGGCTTTGATTCTAAATGTGATTTTATGATTTCACCTCTCCTACCATCTTTCTTGGGCTTTTCCTCTGCCCTTGGATGTGGGGTATCTCCCCAAAGTTGCTCCAGCACCACGCAGCCACCTCACCAGTGCCTACCATCTTGCTGGAGCTTCTCTGCCCTTGGACGTGGGGTATCTCCTCAAAGTCATCCCAGCACTGTGCAACTGCTGCTACTGCAGCTTAAGATTAGACAGTGTTAAGTCACACCCCTGTGAAGTTCCTCAGAGCCCTAGAAGCAGCTGATCCAAGGACTGCTGAAGCTGAGGGGATCAGAAATGGAGCATAAGAAATGACTGGAATCCCACAGATACAGTCCAGTTTTATTCTTATAAACACCTTACTAACCTTATCCTGCTAACATTCTTGTGCTGCCAGTATGTCCCAAAATGATGACTAAGCTAAAAATTCAGCCTGTTTGTGCTGAACAACATTGCTTATGTCATGTTGCAACCAAATTAAGCACACTTTAGAAACAGGCATCACTAAAGGATACAGGCCTATTCATTGGACATGGTGGGAAATACTGTGATAGCTCTTATCATTCCACTAATAATCCCCAATCTCTGGCCAATGTAAAAAAAATTATGATCTTGGTGTTTTCCTCCTATAAATGATACTAATTACTCAGCACTCTTGAACTAAGACTTGCACACTGCTGAGTGCCCCTTAAGTTGCTTTGCTTGTTATTTCAAAGAAAGTCAAGAGAGAGGCATTTGAAATATCATGTGAATGAGGAAGTTGTATACTTTAGTTGCATACAATGGCTAAGCAGCCTTAGAAATAAGTTTTCCTCCCTTTCCAAACTATTACCAATTTGGGCAAAGCTAGTTTCTTCCTAATCTCTCCTTTCCAATATAGCTTGTCATTTAGAGACGTTGGGGAGAAAGGTGGTGATTTTTATTAGCTGACTCATTTATCATAAGATGTTAAGCCTTGTCAATAATTCAGTTCAGTTCAGTTCAGTCGCTCAGTCGTGTCTGACTCTTTGCGACCCCATGAATCACAGCACGCCAGGCCTCCCGGTCCATCACCAACTCCCAGAGTTCACTCAAACTCATGTCCATCGAGTCGGTGATGCCATCCAGCGATCTCATTCTCTATCGTTCCCTTCTCCTCCTGCCCCCAATCCCTCCCAGCATCAGAGTCATTTCCAGTGTGTCAACTTGTCGCGTGAGGTGGCCAAAGTATTGGAGTTTCAGCTTTAGCATCAGTCCTTCCAATGAACACCCAGGATTGATCTCCTATAGAATGGACTGGTTGGATTTCCTTGCAGTCCAAGGGACTCTCAAGAGTCTTCTCCAACACCACAGTTCAAAAGCATCAATTCTTCGGTGATCACCTTTCTTCACAGTCCAACTCTCACATCCCTACATGACCACTGGAAAAACCATAGCCTTGACTAGACGGACCTTGGTTGGCAAAGTAACGTCTCTGCTTTTTCATATACTATCTAGGTTGGTCATAACTTTCCTTCCAAGGAGTAAGTGTCTTTTAATTTCATGGCTGCAATCACCATCTGCAGTGATTTTAGAGCCCAAAAATATAAAGTCTGCCACTGTTTCCACTGTTTCCCCATCTATTTCCCATGAAGAGATGGGACCAGACACCATGATCTTCATTTTCTGAATACTGAGCTTTAAGCCAACTTTTTCACTCTCCTCTTTCACTTTCATTAAGAGAATTTTTAGTTCCTCTTCACTTTCTGCCATAAGGGTGTTGTCATCTTCATATCTGAGGTTATTGATATTTCTCCTGGCAATCTTGATTCCAGCTTGTGTTTAGGAATAATAATATTTTTCTGGCCAATTTAGGCTAATCAGTTAAAAGTGATTTCTGATCCACAGAATAATATAAGTAAAAAACAAATCCAAAAATTATTGTATGCACCTTGAATATAAATGACCCATGCTATATATAGTAAACTATTTTTAAAATATGAAAAACACAATAAGTAAGGGCAAGCAGTCGAGTTGAATTAAAGGGAGAAATTCTCAACAAACAGAATACATAAACAATAAACAAATAGAAAATTTAAAACTAAACAGTAATAAACCCCACCAAAAAAAACCCCATACTGGATGGGCGAAACAGCAGGAATGGGAAAACAGAAGTACAGGAAAGGGAAGAACAAATATAATGCAAGTATTTAAACTGTAGGCTTAAATCTAAACATGTCACTAATTACATTAAATGCAAATGGTCAAATCACTAAACAATAGACAATCTCAGAATTAATAAAAGACATGAAACAACTAAGTCCTTCCTGTGAGGGTCTCATTTCAATTTGATGATATAAGGAAGCAAAAACTAAACGGATGGAAAAAGATACAAAACACACTAATGAAAAGAAATCTGCTTCTACAAAAACTAACTCAAGATTGAGCAAATGTTTAAAATGTTAAATGATAAAACTTCTAGAAGAAAAGTTTTGTTATCCAGGACTAAGCATATAGTACTTAGATATAACAACAAAGCATGATCCATAAATGAAAAAATTGATAAACTGATCTTCATCAAAATTAAAAACCTTTGTTCTATGAAAGATACTGCTAAAAGAATGTAAACAAAAGCTTCAGAGTGGAGAAAATCAATTATAAATCACTTGGATCCTGAGTCTCAAAACTAAATAATTAGAAAACAAACAACCCAGTTCAAAATTGGCAAAAGACTTGAAGAGATAATTCACCAAAGAAGATATACAGATGGCAAATAAGCTTACTTAAGAGTGCTCCAGAAAAACATCTATTTCAGCTTTATTGACTGTGCCAAAGACTTTGACTGTGTAGATCACGATAAACTGTGGAAAATTCTGAAAGAGATGGGAATCCCAGACCACCTGACCTGCCTCTTGAGAAACCTGTATGCAGGTCAGAAAGCAATAGTTAGAACTGGACATGGAACAACAGACTGGTTCCAAATAGGAAAAGGAGTACGTCAAGGCTGTATATTGTCACCCTGCTTATTTAACAGGAGAAATATCAATAACCTCAGATATGCAGATGACACCACCCTTATGGCAGAAAGTGAAGAACTAAAGAGCCTCTTGATGAAGGTGAAAGAGGAGAGTGAAAAAGTTGGCTTAAAGTTCAACATTCAGAAAACAAAGATCATGGCATCTGGTCCCATCACTTCATGGGAAATAGATGGAAAAACAGTGGAAACAGTGGCAGACTTTATTTTGGGGGGTCCCAAAATCACTTCAGATGGTGATTGTAGCCATGAAATTAAAAGATGCTTACACCTTGGAAGGAAAGTTATGACCAACCTAGATAGCATATTAAAAAGCAGAGATTACTTTGCCAACCAAGGTCCATCTAGTCAAAGCTATGGTTTTTCCCGTGGTCATGTATGGATGTGAGAGTTGGACTGTGAAGAAAGCTGAGCGCCAAAGAAGTGATGCTGTTGGAAAAGACTCTTGAAAGTCCCTTGGACTGCAAGGAGATCCAACCAGTCCATCTTAAAGGAGTTCAGTCCTGCGTGTTCATTGGAAGGACTGATGCTGAAGCTGAAGCTCCAATACTTTGGCCACCTCATGCCAAGAGTTGTCTCATTGGAAAAGAGTCTGATGCTGGGAGGGATTAGGGGCGGGAGGAGAAGGGGACAACAGAGGATGAGATGTCTGGATGGCATCACCAACTCGATGGACATGAGTTTGGGTAAACTCCGGCAGTTGGTGATGGACAGGGAGGCCTGGCATGCTGCGATTCATGAGGTCGCAAGAAGTGGGACACAACTAAGTGACTGAACTGAACTGAACTGAAGAGTGTTCAAAATCATTAGTCATTAGAAAAATTCAAATTATGTAGAACAATGACGTGGTATTACTATGCCTGATCAGAAGGACTAAAATTAAAATTACTGACAATACTAAGTGCTGGTGAGGAACAGAACGACTGGAACTCACACACAGCAATGACAGCAACACAGATGGCAAACTTCCCTTATAAATTAAACATACATCTACCTTATGACCACCCAGCTACCCCATCCCTAGGTATTCTAGGGAATTTAAAACTTACGTTCACACACACACATATGTTTATGGCAGCATTATTCATAACTGCCAACAATTAGAAATAACTCAAAATGCTCTTTGATAAATGAATGTTTAAGCAACCTGTGATACATTTATAATGGGAAATAATCAGCAAGAAAAAGGAACAATTATTGATACACACAACAATTTAGGTAAATCTCAAATCATTATGCTGAGTGAAAGACATCACTTTCAAAATATAACATGCTGTATGTTTCCATTTATAAAACATTTGCAAAAAGACAAAACTGTGGTGACAGAAAACATGTTAGCTGTTGCTGGGGGTTAGTGATGGGGTATGGTATGACTATGAATTGTTAGCAAACTGGAAGTTTTAGTGATGATTGAACTGTCTGATTTCTGACTGTGATGAGGGTAATAAAGATGTATATGTTAAAAGTTCTAGAACTTCCCACCAAAAAGCAAATGCTATCTATTTTTATTTTTTAATTATAATTTTTACTTTAAATACATATGTATGAAGGTGTTGGAGAAGACTCTTGAGAGTCCCTTGGACTGCAAGGAGATCCAACCAGTTCATTCTAAAGGAGATCAATCCTGGGTGTTCATTGGAGGGACTGATGCTAAAGCTGAAACTCCAATAATTTGGCCACCTCATGTGAAGAGTTGACTCACTGGAAAAGACTCTGATGCTGGGAAAGATTGGGGGCGGAAGGAGACGGGGACAACAGAGAGTGAGATGGCTGGATGGCATCACCAACTCGATGGACATGAGTTTGAGTGAACTCTGGGAGTTGGTGATGGACAGGGAGGCCTGGCATGCTGTGATTCATGGGGTTGCGGAGAGTCGGACACGATTGAGCAACTGAACTGAACTGAACTGAACAGGAGTAAATTAACCTTGCTCTGTAGAGGGAGATGCCCCCAACACAATTAATCATCAGCTTTTACAGGTCCTCTCTCAAGCAACTTAAGATAATACTGAGAAAGGACTGTAAGAAATGGCTTTACATTATATTTCTCCCTAAACCCCCTAGATCTTCTGTGAATAATATTTTCTAGGCAAGTAACCTTTTGGAATATAAGTTATAACCCATGTATCAAGTTATTGTGTGTTTCAGATTATTTATTTCCAATAGTTGTTGCATTTAAGAGCATTTGTAAGGCAAACTTAAGGGTAAGCTAATCTGCTGGAAAACTAATAAACTACTCAAGGTGTTTCCTTTTCCCTGTTTCAAAAGAAATGTGTGTGAAAATGCTGTAGACCTCCAAACAACTTGGTCAACCTCAATCAAAATTACACTGCCTTTGTCTAAGGATGACTTCAGACATCACAGAGAATAATTCAATGTGACACATTTAAATATATATATATATACATATATATATATATCCTATCTGCTTACAATTGCAACTTATTAATATCCAATGTGATTTCTAGACCAAGTTCATGATGATGACGCATTAGATAGTAATGATTTTTGGAGACAACAAAGGCTGCATTTTTCATAACTATGACCTGGAAGTGAGAGACTTTAAATTCCATTAACAATTTCTTGAGACAAAATCCTCCCCATTGTGAAGTCCAGGGAAAGGCATACATCTGTTGTTAATATATTATCTTAATGTTCCTACCATCTGCCTAAATAAAAACCAGGACTGGGAGATATTAAAAGAAGTGTCATTTCAGAGAGAGATAAATTAGGAAGTTAAAATTCCTTAGCACTTTTCAATAACTAAATTCAATAAAATTTGCTAACTAGCATAGAGAATCTTTTCTTTTATTCATTTCTGTATTTCAAGTTTCTTACTACTATTTCTGGGTGGAGGACCAAGTTTCTGAAAGCTACTGGCATAAATAGGAAGGCAATGAACCAGTTATTGTGTTTGATCATGTAATAAGTGCAATAAGTCAGATGGCAACCTGCACTGTGCTAGTCAGTAGTGTCCTTGATATTTGACCCAGTGTGAGCAAAGAATCACCCAGTGAACAGCACATTTCTAACACTTTTGCAGCTGTGGACATTAGCCTCACCTGTCATAGGTAAAAGGAGACCAAAGTTTACATGTAATGGCCTAAGTTCTATTTTAAGAGTATATTTTTGCTTTCCAAAATTCCAGAATAGGTTAGTTTGATTTTGTTCTGTTCAATATTTTGTTCTGGGAGCGCATGTCTCTTCCTTTTGGGCTTGATCACCCGGAAACAGTCCTAGCTGTTATTGTCCACCTGCAATGCTGTCTTTGTCTGCCTTGGACCTTAGGGCATAATCTTATATCCCATAGGCAAGACTGTAAGTGCACCATGGGAGGCTTACACAGCTGCTCATCATCTCTGGCAAAATTTTATGCCTCTATCATTATCTTTGTCCTCCAATTTCATGTTCAAAATGGGACATAGAAAGAATGAGAACAAACCAGAAACTAGCTCCACAATGGAGCAAACGAACACCTCAAATGCTAAGGCAGCCAGGGTTTCTCCACCTTAGTGTTGAAGAGATTTTCAAGTTTTGTTGTGGGCAGTACTGTTCTTTGTGTTGTGGATGTTTAGCAGCACCCCAAGTTCTACCCAGTAGATGTCATTAAAACACTCCAGTTATGACAAGCAAAAATTTCTCCAGATATTGACAAACGTCCCCTGGGAGGTAAATCATCCTTTGTTGAGAACTACTGATTGTTTTTAATTAGAGGGTAATTACTTTACAATATTGTAAAGTAATGTAATGGCCTCTGCCATACATCAACATGAATTGGCCATAGGCATACATGTGATCCCTCGCTCCCGAACCCTCCTCCCACCTCCCTCCCCACCTCAGCCCTCCAGGTTGTCACAGGGCACCGGCTTTGTGTTCCCTGCATCATATATCAAACTCCCACTGGCTATCTATTTTACATATGGTAATATATATGTTTCAATGCTATTCTCTCAAATCATCCCACCCTTTCCTTCCCCAACTGTATCCAAAAGTCTGTTCTTTATGTCTGTGTCTCCTTTGCTGCTCTGCAAATAGGATCATCAGTACTATCTTTCTAGATTCCATATATATGCATTAATATATGCTATTTGTTTTTATCTTCTGACTTACTTCAGTCTGTATAATAGACTCTAGGTTCATCCACCTCATTAGAACTGACTCAAATGTGTTTTGCTTTTTTATAGCTGAGTAATAATCCATATTGAGAGTCTCTTGGACAGGAAGGAGATCAACCAGTCAATCCTAAAGGAAATCTAGTCTAAATACTCATTTTAAGGACTGATGCTGAAGCTCCAATACTTTGGTCACCTGATGTGAACAGCTGATTCATTGGAAAAGACCCTGATACTAGGAGAAGGTAGAAGGAGAAGAGACCAACAGAGGATGAAGTGATTGGATGGTATAATCAATTCAATGGACGTGAACTTGGGCAAACTCCAGGAGATGATGAGGAGGCCTGGTGTGCTGCAGTCCATGGGGTCACAAAGAGTCAGACATGACATGGTGACTAAACAACAACAACAATATGTACCACAACTTCCTTATCCATTCATCCATTGATGGACATCTAGATTGCTTTTATCCTAGGTATTACAAATAGTGCTCCAGTGAGTACTGGGGTACATGTGCCTTTTTCAATTATGGTTTCCTCAGGGTATATGCCCAATAGTGGGATTTCTGGGTCCTATGGTAGTTTTATTTCTAGTTTTTTTAAGGAATTGCCATACTGTTCTCCATAGAGAACTGTATCAATTTGTATTTTCAACAACAGTGTAGAAGGGTTCCCTTTTCTCCATATCCTCTCCAGAATTTATTGTTTGTGGACTTTTTGATGATGGCCAATCTGACCAGTGTAAGATAATTTCTCATCTTAAGATGATTGTAGTTTTGATTTGCAATTCTCTAATAATGAGCAATGTTGAATAACTTTTCATGAGTTTATTAGCCATCTGTATGTCTTCTTTGGAGAAATGTCTGCTTAGGTCTTCTCTCCACTTTTTGATTGTTTTCCTGGCATTGAGCTACATGAGCTGCTTGTATACTTTGGAGATTAATTCTTTGTCAGTTGTTTTGTTTGTTATTATTTTCTCCCATTCTGAGGGTTGTCTTGTCACCTTGCTTATAGTCTCCTTCATTGTGCCAAAGCTTTTAAGTTTAACTAGGCCCCATTTATTTTTGTTTTTATTTCCATTACTCTGGGAAATGGGTCATAGAGGATCTTGCTGTGATTTATGTCACAGAGTGTTCTGCCTATGTTTTCCTCTAAGAATTTTATAGTTTCTGGTCTTATGTTCAGGTCTTTAATCCATTTTGAGTTTATTTTTGTGTATGGTGTTAGAAAGTGTTATAATTTCATTCTTTTACATGGAGTTGACCAGTTTACCCAGGAGCACTTGCCAAAGAGACTTTTTTTTTTCCCCTCCATTGTATATTTTTGCTTTCTTTGTCAAAGATAGGATGCCCATAGGTACATGATTTATCTCCAAGTTTTCTGTCTTGTTCCATTGGTCTATATTTTTGTGTTTATGCCAGTACCATACTGTCTTGATGACTGTAGCTTTGTAATACTGTCTGAAGTCAAGAAGGTTGATGCTCCCAGTTCTTCTTTCTTAAGACTGCTTGGCTGTTAGGGGTCTTCTGTGTTTCCATACAACTTGTGAAATTATTTGGAGAACCACTGATTTTAAGTCTCTTCTATCATCTGATACATTTATGCCCTATAGAAGACAATCAATGTATGAAAATTATGACAGGAATGAGGGATGGATGGATGGGTGAAAAAGAAGAAAAGGGAGGAAGGAGAGAAAGAGGGAGGGAACTGGGGAAAAAAGGATTCTATTATATTTACTAAAATTCACCAGCAGATAATTTCCAGTCTAAACTGAGACTAATATTTAGTACTCACTATAAACTAAACAGGAAAATCACTCCTTAATTCAAACCCAAATTCTGTAACTCTTACAGGTTATCTTAGAAAGCATGCAAATAAAACATCAACCACAGGCATGAAAAATAACTGTCCCTTGGAGTGCAATGTTTATGGATCTGATCTCCTTAAGTACACTATCAGTTCAGTTCAGTTCAGTTCAGTCGCTCAGTCGTGTCTGACTCTCCGCGACCCCATGAATCACAGAATGCCAGGCCTCCCCGTCCATCACCAGCTCCCAGAGTTCACTCAAACTCATGTCCACAGAGTCGGTGATGCCATCCAGCCATCTCATTCTCTGTCGTCCCCTTCTCCTCCCGCCCCCAACCTTTCCCAGCATCAGAGTCTTTTCCAGTGAATCAACTCGTCACATGAGATGGCCAAAGTATTGCAGTTTCAGCTTTAGCATCAGTCCTTCCAATGAACACCCAGGATTGATCTCCTTTAGAATGGACTGGTTGGATCTCCTTGCAGTACAAGGGACTCTCAAGAATCACTCCAACACCACAGTTCAAAAGCATCAATTCTTTGGCAATCAACTTTCTTCACAGTCCAACTCTCACATCCATACATGACCACGGGAAAAACCATAGCCTTGACTAGATGGACATTTGTTGGCAAAGTAATGTCTCTACTTTTTAATATACTATCAAGGTTGGTCATAACTTTCCTTCCAAGGAGAAGGCGTCTTTTAATTTATGGCTGCAATCAGCATCCGCAGTGATTTTGGAGCCCAAAAAAATAAAGTCTGACATTGTTTCCACTGTTTTTCCATCTATTTCCCATGAAGTGATGGGACCAGATGCCATGATCTTCATTTTCTGAATGTTGAGCTTCAAGCCAACTTTTTCACTCTCCTCTTTCACTTTCATCAAGAGGCTTTTGAGTTCCTCTTCACTTTCTGCCATAAGGGTGGTGTCATCTGCATATCTGAGGTTATTGACATTTCTCCCAACAATCTTGGTTTCAGCTTGTGCTTCTTCCAGCCCAGCGTTCCTCCTGATGTACTCTGCATATAAGTTAAATAAGTAAGGTGACAATATACAGCCTTGACGTACTCCTTTTCCTATTTGGAACTAGTCTGTTGTTCCATGTCCAGTTCTGACTGTTGCTTCCTGACCTGCATACAAGTTTCTCAAGAGGCAGGTCAGGTGGTCTGGTATTCCCATCTCTTTCAGAATTTTCCACAGTTTACTGTGATCCACACAGTCAAAGGCTCATGGGTTTGTATAAAAGAATAAACAATGCTATTGACAAACATCTGCTCATTTTGCTAAGATAAAATTATAATTAAATTGATAAGTAATGGCCTTTTAAATCATAAGAGTAAAGCTCAAATGGCTTTGTGAATGAACTGAAGGGAGAATTTCCCTGCATTTGTAATATTATTATTGATATACTGTCATACTGATATTAATACTCCAGCATGCGGCTACATCAATAAAGTATTAACTAAGTTTTTGTATTTTCTGCCACTATGAGAAATTTTTAGTAATATAATAAAAAGGAATAGCTCTGTGCTAATAAAATAAATCTATTCCAAGCATCCACCTATTTAACAAATATTTATTGAGCACCAACTTAGGAATTCTGATGCAATATTATGCTTTTATCTTGAAATATAGCCATAGTAATAAAAACCTAAATATATATGCCAGAAAATTTGGAAAACTCATCAGTGACCACAGGACTGGAAAAGGTCAGTTTTCATTCCAATCCCAAAGAAAGGCAATGCCAAAGAATGCTCAAACTACCGCACAATGGCACTCATCTCACACACTAATAAAGTAATGCTTAAAAGTCTCCAAGCCAGGCTTCAGCAATACATGAACTGTGAACTTCCAGATGTTCAAGTTGGTTTTAGAAAAGGCAGAGGAGCCAGAGATCAAATTGCCAACATCTGCTGGATCATCAAAAAAGCAAGAGAGTTCCAGGAAAACATCTACTTCTGCTTTATTGACTATGCCAAAGCCTTTGACAGTGTGGATCACAGTAAACTATGGAAAATTCTGAAAGAAATGGGAATAACAGACCACCTGACATGCCACTTGAGAAACCTGTATGCAGGTTAGGAAGCAATAGTTAGAACTGGACATGGAACAACAGACTGGTTCCAAATAGGAAAAGGAGTACGTCAAGGCTGTATATTGTCATCCGGCTTATTTAACTTATATGCAGAGTACATCATGAGAAATGCGGGGCTGGAGGAAGCACAAGCTGGAATCAAGATTGCCAGGAGAAATATCAATAACCTCAGATATGCAGATGACACCACACTTATAGCGGAAAGTAAAGAACTAAAGAGCCTCTTGATGAAGGTGAGAGAGGAGAGTGAAAAAGTTGGCTTAAAGCTCAACATTCAGAAAACTAAGATCATGGGATCCGGTCCCATAACTTCATGGCAAATAGATGGGGACACAGTGGAAACAGTGGCTGGCTTTATTTTTCTGGGCCCCAGAATCACTACAGATGCTGATTGTAACCATGAATTTAAGATGCTTACTCCTTGGAAGGAAAGTTATGACCAACCTAGATAGCATATTAAAAAGCAGAGACATTACTTTAGTCAAGGCTATGGTTTTTCCAGTAGTCATGTATGGATGTGAGAATTGGACTATAAAGAAAGCTGAGCTCAGAAGAATTGATGCTTTTGAACTGTGGTGTTGGAGAAGACTCTTGAGAGTCCCTTGGACTGCAAGGAGATCCAACTAGTCCATTCTAAAGGAGATCAGTCCTGAGTGTTCATTGGAAGGACTGATGTTGAAGCTGAAAGTCCAATACATTGGCCACCTGATGCGAAGAGCTGACTCATTTGAAAAGACCCTAATGCTGGGAAAGATTGAGGGCAGGTGGAAAGGGGACAACAGAGGATGGTTGGATGGCATCACCAACTCGATGGATGTGGGTTTGGGTGGACTCCAGGAGTTGGTGATGGACAGGGAGGCCTGGTGTGCTGCGGTTCATGGGGTCGCAGAGTCGGACACAACTGTGCGACTGAACTGAACTGATGTGTAATTAATATATTATCTTTTCATTTGCATTTATGTATTCCAGTTTTCTATAGGTCAAGCTTTCTCATAAATCAACTATGCATGCTCAGTCGTGTCTCACTCTTTTGCAACCTTGTGGACTGTACCTTGCCAGTCTCCTCCATACATTGGATTTTCCTGGTAAGAATACTGGAGTGGGTTGCCATTTCCTCCTCCAGGGGATCTTCCCAACCCAGGGACTGAACCTGCATCTCTCATGTCTCCTGCATTGTAGGTGGATTCTTTACCACTCAGCCACCAGACCTAGTAAAGTATATAGTTTAATATAAAAAGTTTAAATATCCCCTCAAGATAGTCTATCATTAACTAAAATAGAGTAAAACTACTTTCACCAAAATTCTTTCTCTCTCCAGCTCTCTTGATGTTCACAACTATTCTGTTTCATTAATTTTTTCTTTTTATCACTGGTTTTATTCTCATTATTGTATCCATTTTTCAGTTCAGTTCAGTTCAGTCACTCAATCATGTCCGACTCTTTGAGACCCCATGAATCACAGCACACCAGGCCTCCCTGTCCATCACCAACTCCTGGAGTTCACTCAAACTCATGTCCATTGAGCTGGTGATGCCATCCAGCCATCTCATTCTCTGTCGTCCCCGTCTCCTCCCACCCCCAATCCCTCCCAGCATCAGAGTCTTTTCCAGTGAGTCAACTTGTCGCATGAGGTGGCCAAAGTATTGGAGTTTCAGTCCCAGCATCAGTCCTTCCAATGAACACCCAGGATTGATCTCCTCTAGAATGGACTGGTTGGATCTCCTTGTAGTCCAAGGGACTCTCAAGAGTCCTCTCCAGCACCACAGCTCAAAAGCATCGATTCTTTGGCGATCAGCTTTCTTCACAGTCCAACTCTCATATCCATTTTAATCATGCTTAATTAATTTCTTTTGCAATAATATCAGATACTTCTGGCATTCCTGTTAAAAGAGACATATACTCTTAGAGCAAAACTTCTCCAATGGGATGAGCTATCAAAACCTCCTGAGTCAGTAAATTTGGCTTTAATGACTTCACTTATTACTCAAATCCATGCTTTGAGAAACACTGTCTTTAACAATGTATTCATATTGTAGAAACAACCTAAGTGCCCAACAGTGAATGGCTGATTCCAGAAAATGTGATATGTGTGTGTGTACACACACACATACACACACATGCAGTGGAATATTACTGTCATAAAAAAGAACGAAATCTTGCTATTTGTGAAAACATGGAGGAACGTTGCAGTCATTATGCTATGTGAAATAAGTCAGATAGAGAAAAACAAATACCATATGATTTCATGTACATGTGGAATCTAAAAAAAGAAACAAGCAAACTAAGCTCATAGATACAGAGAACAAATTAGTGGTTGCCAGAGGTGGGAGGGTGGGTAAGAGATGGGCAATTAAGGGAATGAAAAGATATAAATTTCCAGTCATAAAATAAGTCATGGGGATGTAATGTACAGCATGGCAACTACAAGAAATAATGCTGCATTGCATATTTAAAAGTTCCTAAGAGAATAGCTATCAAAAGTTCACATCACAAGAAAAAAAAAAATTCTGTCACTATGTATGGTGACAGATGTGAATTTGATTTATTGTGATCATTTCACAATATATACAAATATATCATTATGCTGTACACCTGAAATTAATATTAAATGTCAATTATACCTCAATTACAAAGTAGCATATTTTAGGACATTTATAAAGGTGGATCAATCAGAAAAATTTAATAAATTCAAGTAAAATAAAAAATAAATAATATTTTCATATTTGAAAATGAATTAGTGTGTGACATTATGTTCCCCATGTTCAGAAAAATCTCTTAGAATTATTAACCAAAATTTCAGAAATGGAGACCTGATTGAAAAAAAGAGACATTCGTTTGGGGTTTGTTACCCAGTTACAAAATGGGGCAGGCTTGTATAGGCAAAAATCACCACAAGGTTACATAAATTGTCCAGAATTAGGTTTGGAGCTGGCAGGAAGTAAGGGTATTTGTTAAGCAAGTAATGGTTGGAGTCTGACATGATTACATCGTTGCCAAGTGGTGGTGGTAGGGGTAGACTTTGAAACTACAAGGTTGTAGCTGGAAGCCGCTAGCAGATATTGTTTTGAAAATGGCTGGGAGTGTCTTTGAGTTTGATAATATTCAGAGAAAACTGGAGTTTTCAGTGATTCAGAAATATATCTTAAACCACACCCACAATGGCCACCTAGCTCCATTTTGGATGCTTGAAGCATAGTTACTTCATTTTGACTGACTTAAATATGGCATGAGAATAGAGGTAAATAGGGAAAACGTGACAGGACTAAAACAGGACAGTCTGTGAAAAAGTAGAAGCAGGTAGTAAGACAAATTGCATTGCTTAAATTTGCCTTTCAGACATCCCTGAACACTGGAACATACTTTTAAGACTATATTTAAACTCAGACATCCATTTTTAATTACAAATTCCATTTCTTTCCAGTTTCTTTTAAAGTGATGCCAAATACATAAACAAATTTCCAAGGACTGATTTTCTTTGTACTAATCCAACATCAGCCTGTGATTTTCTTTGTACTATTCCAATGTCAGCCTGATCGTGTCAATCATAGTAAACCTTAAAAACAAAATGTACTACACCGTTTCCACTGTTTCCCCACCTATTTCCCATGAAGTGATGGGACCAGATGCCATGATCTCTGTTTTCTGAATGTTGAGCTTCAAGTCACCTTTTTCACTCTTCCTCTTTCACATTCATCAAGAGGCTTTTGAGTTCCTCTTCACTTTCTGCCATAAGGGTGGTGTCATCTGCATATCTGAGGTTATTGATATTTCTCCCGGCAATCTTGATTCCAGCTTGTGCTTCTTCCAGCCCTCGTTCCTCATGATGTACTCTGCATATAAGTTAAATAAGCAGGGTGACAATATACAGCCTTGACGTACTCCTTTTCCTATTTGGAACCAGTCTGTTGTTCCATGTCCAGTTCTAACTGTTGCTTTATTTTTTGGGCTTCAAAATCACTGTGGATGCTGATTGCAGCCATGAAATTAAAAGACGCTTACTCCTTGGAAGGAAAGTTATGACCAACCTAGACAGCATATTAAAAAGCAGAGACATTACTTTCCCAACAAAGGTCCGTCTAGTCAAGGCTATGGTTTTTCCAGTGGTTGTGTATGGATGTGAGAGTTGGACTGTGAAGAAGGCTGATCGCCTAAGAATTGATGCTTTTGAACTGTGGTGCTGGAGAAGACTCTTGAGAGTCCCTTGGACTGCAAGGAGATCCAACCAGTCCATTCCGAAGGAGATCAATCCTGGGTGTTCATTGGGAGGACTGATGCTAAAGCTGAAACTCCAATACTTTGGCCACCTCATGCGACGAGTTGACTCACTGGAAAAGACTCTGATGCTGGGAAAGGATGGGGGCGGGAGGAGAAGGAGACGACAGAGAATGAGATGGCTGGATGGCATCACTGACTCGATGGACATGAGTTTGAGTGAACTCCGGGAGTTGGTGATGGAGAGGGATGCCTGGCGTGCCCTGATTCATGGGGTCGCAAAGAGTCAGACACGACTGAGCTACTGAACTGAACTGAACTGAAATGAACTACTGGGAAAGTCCTGGCTGCCCAGTGGTTAAGAATCTGCCTTTCAATAAGTGGACACTGGTTTAATCCCTTTTTGGAAAACTAAGATCCCACATGCTGCAGAGCAACCAAAAACGCCTGAGAACAACAACTGCTCCAAAACGAACAAAAGACGCAGCATACCTCCACAAAGACCCGACACAGCCAAATAAATAAATAAATATTTTTTTAAAATGTAGTATGTCCTCTGGTCTGTATCTTAGAAGTCCTTACCCTATTTGTCAGTCCTGTAAAACTTTTAGTAATTTTTCTTTCAATGCAAGGACGATACAATAGCAGAAGTCTGAAATTACAAACCCACTTAACATTTCAGTCAGTAGAAAGGAGGAAATAAAAGACAAAAGCAGTCAAGAGAAGTTATTATCTAGAAAATAATAAACTTCCAGATTTACATGATGTTTTGGTGTATTCCCAAGGTATTTTCACACATATCACCTTTTCTGATATAAAACTATAAATCAGGCAAAAGGGCCATAGCCTCACCTTGCATAGTAGGAAAATCTAGATTCAAGAATATTTAGTGATCTAACCAAGGCCACACACTTGGAAACAGCAAAACATCATGGATTGTGTGACTCATAAATTAGAAATCTTTCCCACAAAATGTGTATAAAATATTTAAAGCATTTCACATTCTCTATGCTTTTTCTCTGCCTTCTTTGTTATCTTCTCTTTCTTCTTTGGTGTACAATGCCTTTATTCTTTCCATGATGTGCCCTAGGCCCCTAAGTTCTTATTCCTCTATATTAAGATTAATTTCCTTATTACCAATACTATTCAAGTTTTTTTCTCCAACTCCAGCCATATAGTCATATCTCCAACTACCTACCGAATATGTCTCCTTAGATATCACATAGCTATATGCAACTCTGAGTGAAACTGAACTCACCATATATACCAGTAAACCTGCTTCTCTACCTATATTTTCCCTCTCCAGGTGAAATGGCATCACTGTGAACTTAGCTGCCCAAGGAGAAAGTCTGGAAGTCATTTTAGTCTTCCTACTACTCATTGTTCATTCTTCATTTTCAAATACACATGCCACAGTTCTAATGGATTTAATCTCTATAATATTGTCTATCACCTTCCCCCCTTCTCAATTCCTATTGCCTTCCTTCATTCCTTTGTTTTCTCTTTCCTGGGTTATAATAATATTTTCCTAACTGGTCTCTCCTTAATTTCTCCAATTTCTACTGCTCATAGCTGCCAAAATATCTTCCTGAAGGTTGATCCCATGCCTCAGTGAAGAACTTGCCAGCACGTTCAGGATAAACAACCAATTGTTTAGTTTATAAGACCTTTCATGATTTTGCTTCTAGCCACTTTGCTGACTCATACTTCTACCAGCTAGATCACTCTCTGGCCATATTCAACCTTTGCTATAATTACACTGAGCTACCAACAACTTTCCAGGCTTTATCATGTGGTTTCTGTGGTCCAAATTGCCTGGAATTTATTTCTTATCCTTATCATTTATTCCTTTCTCTCTATTATCTTCACATAGTTAATTTTTCTCTTCTTTTCAGAACTCAGCTCATATATCACATGTTCCAGAATACATTTCTCTGTTCATCTAATTACAGTCTAATTTACACACCCCACCCTCATTTACTGAGTCATAAGATGTTCATACTATTTAATCTATTTATTTTTAAAAGTTTTACAGTAAGGGAAGGTGACAAGCATGAAAGTCATTGGCATGTTGTAGGAAAACACAACATTCTTCAACTTCTGTAAGACTTCTATATTCATTATACAACAATCCTAAATTAATTCATTACTTAAATTTTTTATATGTATACATCAGCTGGAGAATGAACTTTTTAACCTATAGCTCCCACTCTTGGAAATATTCATATTTGGCAGTATTGCCATTGTTTTTTCCTCAGTAATGTTTGTGCTACTATTGTGCTGTGTTTTTGAATGTTTATCTTATAAATAGTATGAAAATTAATAGAAAAGATAAAAATAAAATTGCTGATGCAAATAAATGCTGGTTCCACAAATACAATGAATTTTCAAAAAAGGAAAAATGCAGATTTTTCAGCTTCAGTCACTCACTAGAATCAAACTAGTCAACAGTGTTCTACTGCAAATAAAAGAACAAAAGCTTTCTGTGAATAACTGTTGAAAACATTGTCTTGAAGTATAGTTATGGATTTCATAAAGTTTATGGCTTTGGGGAATGAGATGTAATTCGTAAGTATATTGTACAAATTTCATGCATTTCACTTTCATAGACCTACTTGAGAATGTATTATACTTGACTACATGGAACTATTTGTATATGTGAAAACCCATAAAGCAATCTAAATACACATCAGTAGAAGGGGAATAAACTGATGTGGAATATTATGCAGCATTATTATGAAGGCTAGGTAAAAACCTGAAAACAGTGATGATTTAGTAACAAATTGAATGGTAAAGTAAAATTCCATGCTTATTAGTTTATTATTATACTGGGATATATTACATTATTGAAAAGGAATACACCCAATTTACAAAACTATATAGTTTTAATAATGGGGTTATGGGCAATTCCCCTCTATATTTGAAAGTCCTTCAGTTCAGCTCGGTTCAGTTCTGTTGCTCAGTCGTGTCTGACTCTTTGCGACCCCATGAATCACAGCACACCAGGCCTCCCTGTCCATCACCAACTCCCGGAGTTCACTCAAACTCATGTTCATCGAGTCAGTGATGCCATCCAGCCATCTCATTCTCTGTCGTTCCCTTCTCCTCCTGCCCCCAATCCCTCCCAGCATCAGAGTCTTTTCCAGTGAGTCACCTCTTCGCATGAAACTCCTTATAATTGCCATTAATTCTAGAAGAAAAATTTAGGAGGAGGTTATTTCTAAAAGCTCAACATTTGGGATGGAATATTTCTGCTTTATTGACTATGCCAAACTCTTTGACTGTGTGGATCACAATAAACTGTGGAAAATTCTGAAAGAGATGGGAATACCAGACCACCTGACCTGCCTCCTGAGAAACCTGTATGCAGGTCAGGAAGCAACAGTTAGAACTGGACATGGAACAACAGACTGGTTCCAAATAGGAAAAGGAGTACATCAAGGCTTTATATTGTCACCCTACTTATTTAACTTATACACAGAGTACATCACGAGAAACACTGGGCTGGAAGAAGCACAAGCTGGAATCAAGATTGCCGGGAGAAATATCAATAACCTCAGATATGAAAATGACACCACCCTTATGCAGAAAGTGAAGAGGAACTAAAAAGCCTCTAGATGAAAGTGAAAGAGGAGAGTGAAAAGGTTGGCTTAAAGCTCAACATTCAGAAAATTAAGATCATGGCATCTGGTCCCATCACTTCATGGGAAATAGATGGGGAGACAGTGGAAACAGTGTCAGACTTAATTTTTTGGGGCTCCAAAATCACTGTGGATGCTGATTGCAGCCATGAGATTAAAAGACGCTTACTCCTTGGAAGGAAAGTTATGACCAACCTAGACAGCATATTAAAAAGCAGAGACATTACTTTGCCAACAAAGGTCCATCTAGTCAAGGCTATGGTTTTTCCCGTGGTCACGTATGGATGTGAGAGTTGGACTGTGAAGAAAGCTGATCGCAGAAGAATTGATGCTTTTGAACTGTGGTGCTGTAGAAGACTCTTGAGAGTCCCTTGGACTGCAAAGAGATCCAACCAGTCCATTCTAAAGGAGATCAGTCCTGGGTATTCACTGGAAGGACTGATGTTGAAGCTGAAACTCCAATACTTTGGTCACCTCATGCGAAGAGTTGACTCATTGGAAAAGACCCTGATGCTGGGAGGGATTGGGGGCAGGAGGAGAAGGGGACGACAGAGGATGAGATGGCTGGATGGCATCACCAACTCGATGGAGATGAGTTTGGGTAAACTCCAGGAGTTGGTGATGGACAGGGAGGCCTGGCGTGCTGTGATTCATGGGGTCGCAAAGAGTAGGACACGACTGAGCGACTGAACTGAAGCATTCATCATAAATAAAAGAGATGTTGTGGGACTTTGTAAATCCTCTAATGGAGAGAAAGCGAATTTTCAGTTGTAAAGAGGGAATGTGAACATGAGGAAGAAACATGATTTTACTGTCTATATATGAAATTTAGACATGATGGAAAGAGCTGTACATAGATATTGAGTTTACAAGGGTTGAAATATGCTGGATTGTTCTCTTATTGTTTTGTTTACATTGGAAGCCACATTCCCCAGAATCCCTAACCCTGTATGATTTCAGCTCAGATTTGGCTAAAAGATACCTGAGATTTGAGAAGCAAACCTGAAACCATACAATGGTCATTACACTCTGACATCAACACTGGTTAGAGGCAAGAGTAGATAGATGCTACAGAACTGATGGGTTCCAGTTTGTCTCCCTTTCTTTCTCAGCAACCAAATTTCCTTCCTGACTATTGAACTGTGGTGTTGGAGAAGACTCTTGAGTGTCCCTTGGACAGCAAGGAGATCCAACCAGTCCATCCTAAAGGAAATCATTCCAGAATATTCATTGGAAGGACTGATGCTGAAGCTGAAGCTACAATACTTTGGCCATCTGATGAGAAGAACTGATTCATTTGAAGGGACCCTGATGCTAGGAAAGATTGAAGGTGGGAGGAGAAGGGGACAATAGAGGATGAGATGGTTGGATGGCATCACTGACTCAATGGAAATGAGTTTGAGTAGGCTCCGGGAGTTGGTGATGGACAGGGGTGCCTGGCGTGCTGCAATCCAAGGGGTCATAAAGAGTTGGACACGACTGAGTGACTAAACTGAACTGATTGGCCATAATAACCAATAGTGACCCCAAGCCTATCTATCACTACCACTTAGAACTCAGAAGGACTGTAACGCCAAAGAGTAAATAAATTTCCATACATTTCTACAGTTAAGAAGGATATGTAGATTGTCTGATGAATGGTCCAGCTGACGTTCAGCTAAAGCTAGCACCTCTTATAGCCATGTGAACAGCCATCTGGGATAATCAGATAACTGACTGCATCCCTGTGAGAGAATAAGAGGCACCCAGTCACCCACAAGGACAGATATAAATAACGAATGTGTTTTAAACCAGTAAATTCAGGGGTAATTTGTTACACAGCAATAGGAAGTTTGAGTGATGACAAGGAGAAAGGAAAAGGCTTAAACAGCACAAACTAGAAGTCACAAATGGCCATTCTTTCTTCTTAGAAGAAACAATATAAATAAGTTATCATGGACCTAAAGGCCAAAGATTTAGGATTAAGTTATTCTTATTTTTACTTTTAATTTGGCTTCTTGAACATGAGAATTAAAAAATCTGAACACTACCCAAAGCACATTTTTATTAGATTATAAATTTCTCTTTCAACAGACATATAATCTTGAAGATACTACTCAATAGATATGTGTCTGGTGAAAACTGAATACAAGTAAAACCTGCATAGATCAAGGACTTCTCTATAATAACCCTCAAGGATTATGCTACCATTTAATCAACTTATTTTACAAAAAACCAAAAATCAAAATGTAATCTTGCATAATGATTAACATTTATCTTTTAAATACAGGTAAAAGTAAAAAGTAAATCATTTTAATTTCAGATTGGGAATGATAAATTCTGAAAAAATAAATGTGCATTTTGTCTCTTTTTTTTTTCTCCCAGCTTTAGTAAAGTATACTTGGTATACAAAACACTGGACATAATTAATGCATAAAATTTAGTGAGGCTGGTTTCTTAAGTCTTTCTAAAACTAAAACTAAAGTTGATCTATACTAGACTTTTCAGAGAAAAATCTGAAAGTGACAGGTTAGATGATATACCAGGTACTGCTATTCCAAGTACAATTACACACAAAAAAAAGATCTCTACTTTAGACTAAGATACAGAAATAGAATAAAAGAGGTAAATGTAGTCTGAGAAATGTTCCAAAATGGAAATAAAGAATATCCTTTGCATTTATAGGATTTGGTTAAGGTAATTACATGGGAAAAATCACAACCCACACAACTGGAGCATTGTGGTTTCAAAGATTACTTTGGGAGGAATGGCAGTGGTTATCATCATTGGCATTCCTTTCTTTTTCTTTTTTTAAATTGTTTATTTATTTGACTGCTTCAGGTCTTAGTTTTTCTTATGGAGAAGACCAGAGCCAACAGAGCCATCACAAACCTAAAGAGTATTCTTACAAGAAATAAAAGAGAGAGAGAGAGAGATTTTAAAGTTCAGGCTCTCTTTTAATTTCCTTGGTTCTTATAAAGTTAATTGTACTACACAGATTAAAATTTTAAAACAATTACAGTTAAATTATACAGGTCTTTCCAGTTAAACTAAATCCTTTCCTAACACTGGTGTGAGGAAAGGGAATTATACACTCCTTGGGGCATAAACCTCAAAGTTTTACTAACCTGGGCAGAGAATTACACTAGGACCTTTTCAAATTTTAAAAGAAGGGTTAAAAACTTCCGTACTACTTCTTTCTTAATGTTTGGAGAAGTTTTCTTATCTCTCCATAAGAATAGGGTTATACCTTTGCTATAATATGTCTGTATAAATAGACCATACAGCAGAAAAAAAATGTTCATGTCCCTCCATCATGTTAATTGCACATACATTAATTATATGATGAGTCAGAGTTAACTGATTCAGTGTATTTTTTTTTTGTTAGCTCATCATCCAAAAATCCAAAGAACACTACAAATCGTAGACATGCATACATTCACATTCTAAAAAAGAACTATTCTGTGTAAGTTCTAAAGTTGTATGACAGATACAATTAGTAAACAATGGGATTTTTTTCGTTATTTCCTGTAGAAAAAAGTGCAAAATATCCTCAATTTTTGTGTTATTTCAAAACATTCAGTACTGAAAGGAACTCTGCATGTAAGAAAAATGAAGTTCAATAATATACCAAAAAAAGGTTTTTTCAAAGCAAACTAGCCTAACACACTGAAAGTAATTTGATACTTTACAACTAGTCCAAATGACTCCCTGAATCGTTGTTTCTTAGACTTTATATACCAGAATGCTGTTTGAAATACTACAGTGTAAACGAGGTACAATGAAAGACCTTTACAGTTTGGCAATAGCACATTTCCCCATGCCCTCGCTCCCAGTCTTATAGGATAATAGTGTAATGCTAGATTTTTTAAATGGAGTTTTTAAAAAAATATTTCCCAAAGACAATGATTTGTCCATTTATTGTTAGAATGTCATCAAGAAATGTAAAACAGAGAAACTAGGGGGCCTCTAGTAGGCTTGAATTGAGTAAGCAATGGACATATGTATGTGGGGTACTAAGACACTGCCAAGGACCTCTAAAGCTCTAAATCCCCCTGAGAACACTCTCCATCAAAAAAAAAAAAAAAAACCCATATCTAGATGGACAAACATTAGCCCTCTTTTGGAATAAGGACTCAACAGAGTATTTAAAACTATGCAGTAAGACAACTTAATTGGGGTTGGAGGTTTAGGAGGCAAACAAAAGTGTTTGTGGAATTGCACTGGGCAAACAGTGTCTTTACTTCTACCATATCATGTGCTATAGTCTACCATATGATGGTATACTCTATCATCTGTCTGTCTAGCTAGCTAGCTAGGTAGCCATCTATTTACCTATTTGCATGCCTGCCTGTCTGTCTATCTAGGTATATATCCCATAATACAGCCAAATAAGGTAAAAATAGTATAGGGAAATCCTACATCATGAAAGGGGACAACTGTACTCCTGTAGAACGCCAAGCAACCAGCAAGTTACAGCCCAAGAAAAAGGTGGCAAAAATGTAGCCAATTATACCTCTAGATCTTAAACTACTAAAAGAGACTGAGGAGTCGTCTAAGTTCATTTGAGCTTGTGTTGTTGTTGTTTAGTCATTAAGTTGTGCCTGACTCTTTTCTGACCATACGGACTCTAGCCTGCCAGGCTCCTCTGTCCATGGGATTTCCCAGGCAAGACTACTGGAGTAGGTAGCCATTTCCTTCTCTAGGGGATTTTCCCAAGCCAGGGATCGAAACTGTGGCTCTTGCCACGTCTACTCCATTGTAGGCAGATTCTTAAAGAGACTGTAAATATTTGAGGAAAAAATAACACAAAGGGTACTTTTCTTGAAATGTGCTTATACCTTTGCAGCATCTAATGTAGCAGTGGGGGGCTTCCCAGGTGGCACTAGTAATAAAGAATCCACCTGGCAATGCGGGAGATGCAAGAGACAGGGTTTTGATCCCTGGGTCAGGAAGATCACTTGGAAGAGGAAATGGCAACCCACTCCAGTATTCTTGCCTGAAAAATTCCATGGGCAGAGGAATCTGGTGGACTACAGTCCACGGGATCACAAAGAGTTTGACATGACTGAGCAACTAAGCATGCCCCCATGCTCAATGTAGCAGTGGGTGATGGATCAGTAGTATTATTTAATCATTTCAAGATATTTATCTTGACCACATATTAACACAAAGGATGGCTTATGAATTTGTTTTCAAATAGCCTAGACAACCAAATACAGTAATAGTCTAGTGTCCTAAATAAATTAGATCACCAGAATCTTCAGTGTGAGAAAAGTTTATGCTATTGCAGTATGTTATTATGAAGCTTGAGTGATACAAATAGAAGGTTTTGTCTGCCTGATTTGAGAGGCATTAAGAATGGAAGTAAAAATCAGAAATGAAAACATTTAAAAACTGACAAGCACCTTAACATTGTAACTGCCTATGCTTAAAGATCCAAGATTTATCATGGACTCAATACCCGAAAGATTTTCAAGTCTTCAGCATAACCCTGCTGGGTTATCTACACTTTGCTTCATTTTCACCCATTCTTTCTTTTGTTTTTCTCTGTCTTAATGACAGATCTCAGAATCACTGCCACCCATCTTACCAAGCATCACCTGCTCCCTCTAGAGCTTGTGGGATGATCTCCATATTAATGATACAGCCCATTTCTTGACAAGTTCTGACCCCTCATTTTGGTAATTGCATAAAGGCTTCCTTCTCTTGATCTGGAACAGCCTCTCCTTCAACTTGCAATACTAGTGCTTACTCTCTAGCAAGGACTACAGTAAGTGTCAGCTAAAAGTTTATTGTCTCATTTAATAAAACTCAGAAAGAGTTTTCTTTCTGAGAAAGAATAGTTTATGCTAGTTCAATGTATACAATGAAATCAAGCATTTCAATGTATTTTATGATTTAGGTTGTAAATTGGAATAAACATCTAAAACATAAGGACATGTAAGAATATGAGCATGAGATAGCTCACATTTCTTCTTCCAAATGAAATCGAGGTAGCTTTTTAATCCTTCAAAGTGGAAAAAACTTGAGTGCCAATAAGATTGTTTATCAGGTAGACTATGACTTCCTCCAATTAGAAGTCATTTCAGAAGAAAAAAAAATTTATACAATTGTTTATGTCTGTGTGCTTCTGTATATATGAAAGTTTCACATCTCGGCTACCATACCCTAATAAATAACTACAAAAAGCATCAATATCAATTCAAATTAACTTTAACAACCTCTTTAGAAACTGTGGTGATTTTTAAACAACATTTTATGATCTGAGATGGCTTCTAGCCCTTCACTATTTACGAGAATCTTGCCCTTGAACCCTGAAGAGTTAATATCAGCTAAGTACATTCTCCTGAACAGTTGATGACTCGAGCAAACCATCTATTTTAGCTTTAGGATTTCTTATTACTTCAGATCATTTATGTAGTTCTGTTTAAGAATTACCTATTTCTATCTGAACCATAAAGCACAGGCATGCATGCACGCACACACACTCGCGCACACACACACACACACACATATAACATCACATCACACAGAAACAGGAGCTATTCTACAATAAGACAGTTGAGATTCCTTCAGAGTTCACATGAATTATTTGGCTTTAGTACCATCCCACATGTTTAAAACCATGTAAATCATTTCAGTAAACCAGAAAGAGTTGTGAAAGTCATGATTTCATCTCCAATAAAATGTGAACTGCATGTACCTCTTCAATTTACAACTATGCTCATTGTAAGCAACTTTTTCAAGTTAGAGTCCTAGAGAAAGAGCACAAAGAAAAATCTCAGCTCTCACCACCAAGCCTGGACTCCTGGACCGACAAGCACACTACTTCACAGCCAAGGGTACCCCTGGGGGAATTTCTACCCTCTTCTTCTTCTAGAACTGGATAAAGTAAAGTAAAAGGACATTTAAACAAATGGCTTATCTTAGAAAAGGACCGTTTCAAAGCCACAGACTTTGACTTTTCTGTTTGAAGGAAATGTTGAAGGCCTCTTTTGAAGTCTTCATTATCAAATAATGACAATGTCTCTTTCTTACATACTTTTAGGCTTATAGAGAGTTTTCCAAATCCTTTTTTCTTCCTCACTTGTTTGACCTTATGGCATCTACCCAAGCCTAGTAGGTACTGTTATCTCTTCGTCTACAATGAGCCATCTGAACCTCAGATATTTTAGTTGGTTTGTTAAAATCCACCAGAGAGTAAATGCACAAAGCTGGACTGGAACCTGGGATGTCTGTCTCTAATCCAGGGCTTGCTAGAGACCATTTTTTCTATATGCATAAATATACATTTGCTTGCTGCAACTGTTAAATGCTATTTAGAAATAAAATGCTCCCAGCACTAACTATGTCTTCAGGGCCCACAGCTATTCATATTCCTCCCTAAGCACCTAATTTACCTCTCTGAGTGGCTTGGACCAGAGGGAGAGTCTGGGTCACTGGTGATTAGGGCACTGTGCACTCCCCAGTCACTGGGTTTAATGTTCCCTATTTTATGACTCCAGACTCAGTCCCACCTCTCTGCTGGATTGCATTGTCCTGAAATATGTTTATATGCACCCAGGGACTCCAGTAATGGACCCATAAAAAAATTCAATAAGGAAATGTTTTAATCAAAATACGCTGTCTGACATCACAGAGTCGCCGGAATTCTCATTTAAAATTGGAGCGCATCGCTGAAAAATGTTGATTGCTGTTGTAACCTCACTGGTTTCTAAATGCATTCTGTTCATGCTCTGCTGTTGATGGAACTGGCTACTGATGTGTATCCTTAGTATCCTTTGTATAATGAGTAAAAATTTCAAAACATATGAAAAGGGCCTACCCTTTTTTGCAGCCGTGGTGCCAGAGAGACAGAGAAAGGGTGGCAGTGCCACTTCCTTTTGTTGGGAGCGATGATCATATGAGAGCCATAGAAGAATTCTATATCTTTAAGAGGGAAAAAAATGCCCTCTCCCTTCCACCAGCAACTGCATGTGCTAGTTTCCTCGAGCATTTTTTCTCTGCAAGCTGTAGGTCCTTTTCCAAGGTGAATAAAACCCCCATAAAATGCCTGCAAGAAGAGATGCTACTGATGCTCCCTTCGGGCATTTGCTGAGCCAGCCAAAGTATACACTCATGCTATAGATCACTTTGGCACCATTAAAGAATTACAGGGCATCACATGGTCTTGTAGGAATTAATCACTGCTTAACAGTATGCGCTCCTGTGTTTATGAAGTCATTTGGAGTATCTGCATGTAACCAGTGGCTCACTGAACGGAGTATCTGCAGGTAATGAACCATGGCATTGTGCTATGGTCGAGCTAAAGAATGTTCCAATTGGCAATTAATATGCTAGTGGCGAAATGTATTTATTTTAGGGAAAGTCTGAATTGTAATTTGAAACTTTTTAATAAACCACAGAGAGATCTGATTTATATCCTATTTTGCCAATAGATCTTCACAAAGGATTTCAAGGTGGACACGATAGCATCCAAGATAAATGTCCTCTAGCATTTTATAGTGAGTAACCCTTTCAAGGCACAGCTCACACAGCCTCTTGTCTGTATTTTTCTTCAGGGACCCCTCAAAAATATTAGCTAAAAGAACATATATTAAATTTCAGTTTCAAGTATTTGCCATTAATAATATAGAACTGCAGTCTGCAGTTACAGTCTGCTAAGGATTTAACTGCCCTAAAGAAACTTAGCCAAAAAAAAGAAAAAGAAATAAAATGAAAGGAAGTGAAAGGGAAAAAGAAGAGAAGAAAAGAATTAGAGACCAATATCCTTAATGGTTACTTACCTGAGTAGGTAGTAGCTGTTTAGTGGACAAGGAATACAGTGAAAATTAAGACCAAGTAAGAGAGTCCCTTTTTGGATTTCTCAAATATTACAGTTTTTCATTTATAAATATTTATCTTGCTTGTATAATTCAAGTGATATACTCAAGCATCAATTAGCTTCCCAGTAAAAGACAAGATGTAGAAACGTGAGGATTTGTGTAAGGCTGTTGAGCTGTGGGCTTCTAATTCATTTCTCGTTCATGTTGTTTATCATTGTTGTACCTCATTTTTAAAGTGCTGAAGAAGGTTTTAAATGGATGCAGAATTTACATGTAATAAGGACCCTAGAATGAGGGTACTCCATTTAGCACATTCTGGTATAAGCGCTAATCAAATTGTTGAGAATTTTATATAGCTGAGACAATGTCCATTGCTCCCATCTGTGGTTTTAAATTCATACCAAGAAAGATAGAAATAGATAAGAAATAATTAATTCATTTTCCTTTCTCCACTAGTCAACCTTCATAAATTATCACATTGCTAAATAATTAGGATACTATCTCATATGTCCTATTTGATAAGCAGTTGAAATCATCACCTACAAATTATGCAGGATTATTTTTTTTCAGCCTAACTTTGATCATGCTAGATTAAAAAAAATAAATTCAAAATTACCAGTAACTATAAAGGTGTGCTTCATGTAGCTATCAAATATTCCTGATTCAGAATTTTCATTTTTCAGTTATTTACCTCCTAAGCAGGTCTCCCAGTTCCAGAATAAAAGAAGTATGTTTTCATATTCTTCATTCATTGACTACTCTACCATCATCTTAATATGTAAGAGTTATATCTTTCAAAATTTTCCTAGGTTAATGTGGGAAAATGCACTTGTAAGAAAATTGTAGAGAATGCTAACATTGTTTTTGCTAGGAAATAAATGTCCAGTTGGAAGAGGAATTGTTTTCCTTGTTAACCAACTAGAGAGAGGGAGAGGGAAGCCCTTCTAGGAAGTAAAATCTAAGAATGTTCAAGTCTATAAGAAGTTTTGGAGAAAGGCATGAGTTAACTTACCCAGGCCCTCCGTGACCTATATAACCCCAAGATGTACAATCTTCTAAAAATAACTATATACACATTAAAGATGAGAAGACCTTAGTCTCTATCACTCTCCTTGAATCAAACCACATTTTGCCTCTCATTCTATTTATATCTCCCATACCATCTTGGCTATCCAAAGGTAGTCAGTCAACCCAGAAACTCTTCCTTTGGAAGCAGATTCAGGTGGGAAAAGACTTCCCCGTGCTATTGAGACCTACCTCTTGCCAAGAACTTTTGCTGGACATCAAGGAAGTAACTTCCCAGGTGATTATTTCATGCTTCAGTTCTACTGAATTTTCTGTGCTCTTTGAACTCTAATTTGAAATTGAAATTCCACTGTCTTGTGTTAGGAGTGGTGAAGGAAAAATCTGGAGATGAGATTGTATTTAAATGTTAGTCCTCTGAGTTGCTCGATGCTCTGGTCTTGGGCTTATGAGGAAAATAAAAATCAGCTTGAATGACCTGGCTGCCACAGTGTAAGTCAAATTCACTTCCATTCTTCACCTTCCAGCCTTGATTTGCTCTAATGTAATCTTGTCTGCTGAAGCAAGAGGTGTGGCCAGTGTGTTATTATCTGCATTTCAGTTGTAAACTCCTTTGGCCTAATGGCACAGGGCTCTCCCTCTGCAGCGCACCCCTCAATCTGATCATGCCTCAATATGAAAGTGAGCTCTGGCCTCACCACCTGCCCCTTTCTACCTCTTCAGCCTACATCCTGAATGTTCTAGCAACCTCTACTAATGCTACTGTTATGCCACATTTTTCTGCAATGCAAGGGTAAATAAAAGTTACATGCCTATCAGAAAATCAAGAGTTTCAAAGTAAATATAAGTTCTCTCATCATCTCTAATTGTCACTTGCTATGGATGTCAAACTGACAGAGTAGCAGAATCTAATTTCCTTGTTTGATTCACCATGAAATTAAACTGAACTGACAATTTTTATTTTCACCTGGCAAATTCATCCAACACTATTTAAATCTAGCTAATCAAGTACAGTTATCTGCTGTGCACACTCATCTCCCCTACCACACCTCTGATTTGCAGGGTCCCACTTCCTGGACTCCCTCCGACAGCTGTGCTTGGGATTACATTTACAGTTTTAGAAGGTGTAAAGGAATGCATGAACATAGTTAGCCAAGGTGCCAGCAAATGTATCATGTCACAAAATTACTACTGAAAGATGAAAAAAAGAAATAAGAGTAGAAAACAAAACACTGTTCAAAAATGCAACCAGTCAGATGGTTTGGCGAAGTCTGTGCTCAGTAAAGTAGAAAATACCATTCTGAAGTTAACCGGTTTCTAGGAAAAAAGAAGTGCTTAACCTCTATAAGGAATAAACATCACCGTTCAGAAACAGTATTGTAGTAGGAAGTGCCAGATATGTATTTTCCTGATGAAATGAGGCCATCTGTCATTGTGGGAGTGGCCACCAATAGGTGAACTGTAATTTGAGCTTTCAAATGTAAGGAAGGCTCCACATCCTGGAGCCATTATACAATGTCCCAAGGCAAAGATGTATGATATTGTAGGGCACAAAAAAGGACAAAGTCTCACCATGTAATCACTGGCCACTAGCAGTAGCTCTCAAAGTATAACTTCAAAGACTGTCAATGAAGGAAAGAACTGTACTGAGTCCATGGAACATTAAATGGGTTTCTAGATGCTTGAGTCCAAGAGGAAGTGCATGCTTGCTGAATCCCAAATTACAAGTTGTAACATGTTATTTCCCCAAACATCTCTTGGGTTCCAGGCCCATTTCTTGATTCTGGCAATGATCTATCACAGACATGTGTCTGACCTTTGTTCTGAAACTGAAATGAATTTTCATGGGTTGAATATTAGTCCCAGGACAGCTTCAAAGATGAACAGAGGTTCTGAGTTGATTCCACATTTAAGACAAAAGCTAAAATATTTCTATATGTTTAGTGACTATTAACCATGTTAATAGAATTGGAGTAAACAAGTAGATCAACCCTTATAAAAATGTATACTATGCATGAAAATCAGCATGCAACTTCAGAAGGGCATTCATGGACTCTTTGAAGCCTTCCATTAACAAATATAACCACAGCTACAATTCTGTGAGCATTTTCCACACGCTGGACACAGCTAACACCTTAGAGATATCAGCATATCTTCTGCCTGCCTCTTCAGCCCTCCTGGAAAGAATCATTAAATTAAAAACTCTAGGCCACTCACTCTTGAGGGAGTCACATGAACTTGCTCTGGTGACAAGCTACTTAAGTAAAAATAAGTACCTGCAAAGTAGAAGTGGCTGCCATGGTTACTTTAATTTAGGGTCTCTATCTTAAATCACTTATTGTTTCCATTTCTCCCAACATCTTAGTGTGTATAGCATATTTCTCTTTATATGGAGTCAATCAGATGTATTTACTGAATCTCACAAATGACTTCTCTGGAGAAAGACTGGTTGAATCTGCATTTCCCCCAGGTTTCTTCAGTGATTTTTGCACCTACGATATAACTTGAGTTTCTTTTGAACCACACCAGATATAATTTTCAAGTCATTTTTTCTCCTTAAGTTTATTTGTAGGTTTATATCCTTAGACCCCTGAAAGAAGATATTATTATCTCCATTTGATAGAATGGGAAGCAAAGACCCAGAGAGGCTTAATTAATCCTTGTATACATGGTTTATGAATGGTAAAACAAGATTTAAAATATAATTTGGCCTGACTATAAAGCCTAAATTCTGAGTTTCTGTGCTCTATTGCTCTAGATTTCAGGGTAAGAACCTTTGCTTAACAACACTGCTACTGCTGCTGATAAGTGGTTTCAGTCGTGTCCGACTCTGTGCAACCCCATAGATGGCAGCCCACCAGGCTCCCCCGTCCCTGGGATTCTCCAGGCAAGAACACTGGAGTGGGTTGCCATTTCCTTCTCCAATGCATGAAAGTGAAGTCGCTCAGTCGTGTCTGACCCCCAGGACCCCATTGACTGCAGCCTTCCAGGCTCCTCCATCCATGGGATTTTCCGGGCAAGAGTACTGGAGTGGGGTGCCAGAATTTATGAGACATTATCAAACATTAACTAGAATAGAATAAGCAATTAGAGGTTAACCTTAATCACCTAATTAAATATCCAGGTTATTTCAGGCTGAGAAGCAAGTTTAGACTTTTCATTTCACAAATCCCATCCTATTCACTGACAGTAGTATCTTCCACAAATCTCCACCCAGTCAGCCAATTCTATTTATTAGATGACTATGTCACTACCTATGGCCATCTGTGACAGAAAGGCTGGATCCAAGGAGAATCTGAATCCCAGAGTCTTAAATGTGTATTTTTGTACACCATCCATGCTATTTTTAGAATAAATATGAACAATGAAAATATTTCCTCCTAGTATACAGGAAAGAACGGGCTGCATGGAAACCCAGTGATTTAACTTTAAATAGTATACTTAGGACAAAATCAAGAATTTACAAGGAGGAAAATGGATAGCCATCAATGTGCCAAATAATACTGGAAGTTGGAAAACTATGCAAAGGAATGGGTAGACAGTCACAGGACAAATGAAGACACCAACGAAGCAACTACTTTTAAGAACTAGGAAATAAACAGATGGTCCAAAGGTAAAAACTAAGTCATGGAATAAAGGAAGTAAACAGAAGATACAGGTTTCTACTGCTCAAAGTACAAGACCATGATGGAAGAATGTAAATTAACCCACTGTTTCTGTCTTTGAGAAAGGTTTGCTACTACTGCTACCATTTAAAGAAAAAATAATAATAATATTGGCCCCAAGAGCCACACTAAAAAGTGGGTTTAGTGATATCGTTAATTTACAGTTTGCTGAAAGCAACAATCTCATGGACTGGCTACTAGTTACAAACAGTTCTGGGGACCATGTGTTAAAAGAATTGGTTTAACTTCAAAAGAGAAGAGACTGTCAATAGAAGTCTGAAAGCGTGAGCAGAGGGCCAAGTGGAAAGCAAACAGCATCAACATCTGAGACAGGAGAGAAGACACAGCTTCCACAGAAGGATGCTACAAAGTCATTAGAAGAAAGGGACAGAGAAAGGACTCTTAAGGAGGGGCAGAGAAGGATGAGATAGCTTCTCTGGTTTTGTACCTGCATGCTCAGTCTCTCAGTTGTGTCTGACTCTTTGAGACCCATGGACTGTAGCCCACCAAGCTTCTCTGTCCATGAGATTTTTCAGGCAAGAATAGTGGAATGGGTTGCCATTTCCTCCTCCAGGTGATCTTCCCAACCCAGGAATCAAACATGCATCTCCTGCATGAGCAGGCAGATTTTCTTTTTACCACTGAACCACCTGGGAAGCCCTCTCTGTTCACGTAGAGAGCATGTGGATGGAACAGGGAGACTATATCATCACTAAGAGGGTACCCAGGCTTTTAGATGTTATCTCAAGTATCTAGTAGAGACTGGAAAGAAGGGTGTCTCACTTTTAGGATGTGTTGGTGAAGGAAAACTTGAGGACTATTAGGAAGGCTTCAAGTATATTTTTAGTGTAAACCATCATTTTGAATATCAAGTTTATGATGACTGGTTAAAATAATTTATACTCAAGTGTCACACTGAAGACTTTTATCACTGATAAAGTATAGTTCCATTAGCTAAGGAGTGCCTATACCTTGAAAATGGTTCTTGGCAAAAGATGATGATAACTGATTATATTCATTTGCTAGGGCTGCCATAACAAAGTACCACAGACTGGATGGTTTACACAACAGAAATTTATTTTCTCAGAGTTCTGGTGGCTA
Source organism: Moschus berezovskii (assembly GCF_049115385.1). NCBI lineage: Eukaryota > Metazoa > Chordata > Mammalia > Artiodactyla > Moschidae > Moschus > Moschus berezovskii. Next base: position 64,363,790 of record NC_142466.1, read on the forward strand.
GGTTAAGGTGTCAGCAGGGTTGGTTTCTTTTGAGACTGTTATCTCTGGCTGATAAATGACTGTTTTCTCCTTGTCTCTTCACAAGGTACATATCTATGTCCTAGACTCCTTTTAAGGACACGAATCATATTGGATTAGGGCCCCGTCTAATGATGTCATTTCAACTTAATTACCGCTTTACAGACCTTTCTCCACAAATACAGCCATTTTATGGGGTTTGTTGTTGTTGCTATTCAGTTGCTTAGTCGTGTCTGACTCTCTGCGGCCCCATGGACTGTAGCCAGCTAGGCTCCACTGTCCATGGGGTTCTCCTGGCAAGAATATTGGAGTGGGTTGCCACTTCCTTCTCCATTTTATGAGGCTACTTGGCTTCAATGTATGGATTTGGGGGTCATAGCCATTAATACTGATAAAGCTCTAGTCCATTGAGAAACACTGTGAGCACATAATGTCATTTGCAACATGCTCCCTACACCAGGCTGTGACTAGCACAGCACATTCCAAACAGAGTAGGGGCCTCAGTTCATTTTGGTTAGCTGGCTGGTTTTCAGCCACTTCCCCAATCTTTTTCAAATTCTCTTCGAATCAACTGTCAATTGTATAATATTTCACATTGAAAATAAGATTAGAAGAGGGTTCCACATACCCAGAGAAAAGTTGGACACGGTGGTGAACAGAATCTAGGGTTATGAGTAACACAGCTCAATTCAAAACATCTTAATACAGGATCACATGGTAAATTTGAGGGATTTGGGGTTCTTGATACCTTTCTTAATCCATTGCAAATTGCTCTTTACACACAGAGCTACATCCTCTTCAAACAATCCAAGACACATTTTAGAAAATTCAGAGCTTGCAGTCTATAATTTAGACCTCTAGCCATCAAAAGGCAATGGCACCCCACTCCAGTACTCTTGCCTGGAAAATCCCATGGACGGAGGATCCTGGTGGGCTGCAGTCCATGGGTTCGCTAAGAGTCAGACACGACTGAGCGACTTCACTTTCACTTTCCACTTTCATGCTTTGGAGAAGGAAATGGCAACCCACTCCAGTGTTCTTGCCTGGAGAATCCCAGGGACGGGGTAGCCTGGTGGGCTGCTGTCTATGGGGTCGCACAGAGTCAGACACGACTGAAGCAACTTAGCAGCAGCAGCCATCAAAATCCAATGCACTTACTTAAGTGAATCCAAATATCTGAAACTTTTTATGTCTACCCTGTTGGATTAGCATGTATATCTTTTGAAGTCAATTAGATGATGTCATGGCTTTCCTCTGCCTTTGGGGTATTTCCTCCCCATTCAATTAGTTCTCTTCTGAAGGCAAAAAAAGTTTATCTAGGTATCCCACTCATTGAAGGATGCTATATCATTTGAAATAAGTATGAGCAAGCACTTAAAGTGATCAGTTTGGATGGGACCCATCAGAATTGGAATCCTTCTGCAAGGCTTATGTGCAGGATTTAATTTTACTTCATTCCCTTTATAGAGAACACCCAACCTGCTCTGATTCCTTGCTCATTAACAGCTTAAATCATGCAAAATGTTAAAAAGTCACTGTTGCAATGGTATTTGATAGAGAATTTAAATTAGACTACGAGAAAAATGACAGTACTCCTCTGAGGCTGTATGATTCACTTCTTGGTATCAAATCAAAAGTTGAAAATGCAAAGCAATTTTGTAATGAACAGAAGCACTGTCTCTGGCCCTCACAGCACTCCAAAAATAGCCAGAACAAGGCTGACCAACATTCAGAAGGGTCTTATGCATATATATGTATAATATATATATGTATTTCTCTCTCTTTCCACACACACACACACACACACACACACATTCATTCTCCCCAATGACCCTCTCCAATTCTGGGACCCCATATCCCTCCGTCTCTCTCAGTCTTTTTCCTTCTCTTGCCGCCTCTTGATCTGTATGCCTCTGGGTCTTTTTCTTTATTCCTGCTTGTCCCGTTTTCTTAACCACATATCTAAGTTTCTTTTACTATGTGAATCTTTCTTTGTTCCCATACAGACACTCTCTCACTCTCAACAGTGTTTAGAGCAATTCCATTTTGATATACTCCATTTTTATAGAGAAGCGGTTTCTCAAGAGGCTTGCAAATCCCCTCTGCATGCTGAGACAAGGAGGAGCTCTTTCTGGTTTCTTCTCTTCCAGGCTGTGCATGGATTTCACGGATCATCCAGCAGAGGAAGTGCAACCAGCACTTTTGACACCTCTTCACCCTGGAAGCTAAATATATGCCCTTCTTTCAGACTCAACTAAGCTCAGCGTGAAACCTGCCAGGAGGGTCTCAGATCTTCACTATAGGTGGTTTGTCCACAGCCAGTCTGCTGAAGCCATCCTCTTGCTTTTGCTACTTTTGCCATTCTAAGTGACTTCTGGGTTACTTAACTTAAAGCCCTACACAATATTTCAGTTTTATGCTTCATTTCTAAACCTCATGATAGAATGCAAGGGATGAATAGCTTGTTGGGTCTGAAGAAGAGAGATTATGAAAAGGATTTGAGTTTAGACTTTTGAATAGTGCAAGGGGCTTGACGTGGTACAGAGGAAGTTGAAAGTGAAAGTGAAGTGAAAGTCACTCAGTCATGTCCGACTCTTTGTGACCCCATGAAATATATAGTCCATGAAATTCTCTAGGCCAGAATACTGGAGTGGATAGCCTTTCCCTTCTCCAGGGAATCTTCTCAACTCAGGGATCAAACCCAGGTCTCCCATATTGCAGTCAGATTCTTTACCAGCTGAGCCACCAGGGAAGGGCAAGAATACTGGAGTGGGTAGCCTATCTCTTCTCCAGGGCATCTTCCTAACCCAGGAATTGAACTAGGGTCTCTGCATTGCAGGTGGATTCTTTACCAACTGAGTTATGAGGGAAGCCCCACAGAGGAAGTTAGGGGCCAGAAAACCAAGGAAGAAACTCTTTATAGGCAAGTGGGCACATTAGTTAGAAAATGGTGTGTTCTGTACATTTTATACAGTTAATTGCAGAGTTGTTGGGAAAAATAAAACAGCACTATCATCACATTACTGTATAATTACCATTGTTTCCTAAGAAGTTACTATGTAGTTACTACATTATTACAGAAAAATAAAACATGTTATTTCATGGTAACTATGCAATTAGTTCATGTCACTACCAAATGTACACCTACTGAACCAACAAAGAAAATGTTCTATTTTTTTCCCCTCTGTGCTCATAAGTCATAATATTGTCCCTCTTTTAGAAATTACATAAAGAATAAATGTACTAACATGGGAAATATGCAGATTATGGTTTTTCCTTTTTTTTTTTTTTTTTTTGGTAATCAAATGAATACCTTGGAAACTACAGATGCAAAATAGTTAGTACACCAGATAGGCTGGAAAACAGATTCCATCAAGCAAATCTACTGCATTTAATGTGTTGGGAACAATGAGTCCATTCGGGGCTCTGGTTTGGGGTACCTTGGTGAGTCAAGGGCCTCGGAATGAGGAATGAGAAAAGGATTAAACACACCCCCTTCTATGCTGCTTGCAGGCTGAAAGCACAGCAAACAAAAACTGGTACCATGTTATGTGTACATTCACAGTAGAACTTCAGTTTCTGTTGCACATACTACAAAGGAAAAATGCAATGTTTCGATATTTAAATCAGTTCTATAAAAAGCAGACCACTTGGTAAAAGTTTGAATTCCCTTTCAGAAGATGGTCTAGTAATACAAAAAAGATTTAGTTTTAGAAAGAGCGGGGTACAGTATATTCTTTGTTAATGCCAGTGTATCTTTATACTCAAAGCCCTATATACAATCATCTTTCTATGAAGCTAATTGCAAACTGCTTCAAATAATGAGAATGGGTCTATTTATTATAACTAATTGATTTCCAATACTTCAGAATTAATTGGGCAGAACAGGTCATCCCAGGCTCTCTTTGAGGCATGTTTTAATGGGCTCTGAATTTAAGGAATTAATGGATAGATTAGTATAATTTATTTTCACATTTGCTTTTTTTTTCTCTAGAAACAGCTTTTTCTTCCCCTAGGAAGAAACCCTATTCTTGCTCCTCTTCTCACCCCTTTCTTTTTTACCATACAACATTCAAATCACCTCTTTATTTCTAGCAGGAAAATGCCTCAGCTTCCAATCTGTTCTGACTTTAAATTCTAACCATGAAAGTAAAGAGTCACAGGAATCATCTCAACTCATTAAAGTCTTCAGAGTATGCCAGCCACCCTTATTGACTGACTAAAGGATACCTGGGAAAACTTTGTCTTCTCGTATATACAGTACTTATATTTACAGATTTCATAATTCAGAGCTTATGTGCTATTTTTAGAAATGTAGGTTGAATTCAATTCCAGTTTCTATTCTTATTAGCACATTTTAAGTGTTCGAAAGAAGAAAAGCAAATAAAATTTTTCATCAATGAAGCAGTTACCTAAATTCATGATGGTCTAATTCAACAACTGTCAGTCATGAAAATATATATGTATATATGGTTTGCAAGATTTCCCATATCCTTGACCTACATAACTTGCATAATCCCTGGGATTGCTAGCATGATGGGTTTTACCCAATAACTGATGATGTTTAAAAAGGAAAAAATAAAAAGATTACCCAGGTGGGCCTGACCCAATCATTTGAGGCCTTGCTCTTCTCCATCTCGTCACACAAAAGGAGGTCAGAAAGATGTGCACCCGTGGGTGTAGAAGAAAGCCAGCATCCATGGGTGAAACACCCATGTAGGGGGTCACATGGGAAAGAACTGCAGGTTGTCTCTAGAAACTGAGGGTGGGCCCCAACCAACACCTAGGAAAATATGAGTACCTTGAATTCTGCAACCACAAGGAAATGAGTTGTGCCTATTACCTGTGAGTCTGGAAGAAGACTGCAAGTTCAGATGAAAATGCTGACCTGGCTGACACCCTAATTTTAGCCTGGTGAGACTATGAACATAGAATCCAGTCACACCATGCCAAATACCTGACCTACAAAAAATGTGAGATAACAGTTTTCTGTTGTTTTAAGCCATTACATTTGTGGTATACTCAGTTAAGTAAAACTGAAAAATAATACAATTGGAAAGAGAGCATGTACCCCTTGAATCTGGAAGACTTTTTTCATGCTTACGCTTTTCATCCAGGACATTTTCAGTTCAGTTCAGTCACTCAGTCATGTCCGACTCTTTGGAGACACTTTGGAGATACACTATCGAGGTTTTGGCACCATATTGGTTTTTCTCTGGCAAAGCTTCAGATACAAGATTCAATATTAACTGGTCATACCTAGCATGTAAAGATTTTGTGGCCAAAAAAATGAAATACGACCAGAGGTTCCCCAGGAGTATACTTACGCTCTGTCAATATAAATTCTTTTAGAAAAAGACCCTGTTTCCATTCACACCATCATGTTTTTTTTTATTTAGAAAAGTCTAACTAAACACTCATGAAGCTCATTGCCAGGGCTTTGTTTTGTTTGAAGCATCCCTGGACTGAAAGTGTAAATGATTGCACTCTCTGGGATGCTATAATTCACAAAGGAAGAAGAGAAAAATGCAGCTTTGCATCAGCCCATATCGCATTCATGAAAGTCACTAAAAAGATAAGGTTTCAGCTCACACGGTTGATGTTGCTTTGTTAAAAAGACTATCCCATCAACCCCCCACACAGGAACCCCAACAGGAAGCCTGATATTGGCAAACATGCAAAGGCACACAACTCTCTGTGTTCATTTAATGAATATCACTACAGATAAAGATATTACAACAATTTTTGCAAAGTGGAAATCATGGATAAACTGTCATTTAAAAGGACAATTACACGGTCTTAAAAGTAAGTTGGGCTTCCCTGGTGTCTCAGAGGTTAAAGCGTCTGCCTCCAATGCGGGAGACGCGGGTTCGATCCCTGGGTCGGGAAGATCCCCTGGAGAAGGAAATGGTAACCCACTTCAGTATTCTTGCCTGGAGAATCCCATGGACGGAGAAGCCTGGTAGGCTACAGTCCACGGGTCGCAAAGAGTCGGACACGACTGAGCGACTGAACGGAACGGAACGGAAAAGTAAGTCACATTACTGTATGTGAAGCATCCCAACTATGTTTTTATGTATGTTCAGAAGGCTGCCTGTCACTTGTCATAAGTCATGCCTCATTGAAGAATTTGGGGTAGAGGGGAGCTTGTTCTGTTTGGTCTACTTGCTTTTTACATATGAACTAAATAACATAAACATTGTGTATGTCTTTTGTCTTCTAATGAAAGCATCTGCTTTCTAATAATACCTTTATTGAGACATAGTTAAAGTAACATAAATTCACCTGTTTAGTGGTATTTAACATATGCACAGAGTTGTGCAGTCATCACCACTATCTAATTTTAGAACATTTTTATCACCCCATAATAAAATCCTGTTCCCACCTATTAGTAGTGGGAACACCCCATTCCCTTCTTCCCCCAGCCCCTGGCAACCTCTAATCTAATTTTTGTGTTTACAGATCTGCCTATTCTGGATATTTCGTCTATATAAAATCATAAAATACGTAGCCTATTTTGTCTAATTTCTTAGTATAATGTTTTCAAAGTTCATCAATGTCATAGCAAAAATCAGTACTTCATTCCACCTTAAGACCAGGTAATGTCTCATTGAATGGACATAATTCATTTTATTCAACTATTCATTCACTGATGGACACTAGTATGGATGTGAGAGTTGGACTGTGAAGAAAGCTGATCGTCGAAGAATTGATGCTTTTGAACTGTGGTGCTGGAGAAGACTCTTGAGAGTCCCTTGGACTACAAGGAGATCCAACCAGTCCATTCCACAGGAGATCAATCCTGAGTGTTCACTGGAAGGACTGATGCTAAAGCTGAAACTCCAATACTTTGGCCACCTCATGCGACGAGTTGACTCACTGGAAAAGAGTCTGATGTTAGGAAGGATTGGCGGTGGGAGGAGACGGGGACGACAGAGAATGAGGTGGCTGGATGGCATCACCAACTCGATGGACATGAGTTTGAGTGAACTCTGGGAGTTGGTGATGGACAGGGAGGCCTGGCGTGATGTGATTCATGGGGCCGCAAAGAGTCGGACATGACTGAGCGACTGAACTGAACTGAACTGAGTGTTGTTTCTTGGAGAAGGCAATGGCAAGCCACTCCAGTACTCCTGCCTAGAAAAATCCCATGGACAGAGGAGCCTGGTAGGCTGCAGTCCATGGGGTCACTACGAGTCAGACATGACTGAGCAACTTCACTTTCACTTTTCACTTTCACACATTGGAAAAGGAAATGGCAACCCACTCCAATGTTCTTGCCTGGAGGATCCCAGGGACAGGGGAGCCTGGTGGGCTGCCGTCTATGGGGTCACAGAGAGTCGGACATGACTGAAGTGACTTAGCAGCAGCAGCAGTGTTGTTTCTGCTTTTTGACTGTGATCAATAATGCTGCTAGAAACACTCATATACAAGCTTTTTGGGGGTCTATGTTTTCATTTTTCTTGATAATGGAACTGTTAGATTATATGATAGTTCCATGTTAGCATTTTGAGGAACTAGATAACTATTTTCCAAAGTAGCACCATTTTAAAATATGACCAATAATGTTTAAGATTTCCAATTTCCCCGTATACTCACTAACACGTGTTACCGTCTGACTTCTTTCTAGACATCCTAGAAGGTATGAGGTATTATCTCACTGCAGTTTTTTTGTTTGTTTGAATTTAATTAATTAATTTATTTTAATTGGAGGCTAATTACTTTACAATATTGTGGTGGTTTTTGCCAAACATTGGCATAAATCAGCCACGGATGTACATGTGTCCCCCATCCCTCTGGGTTGTCCCAGTGCACTGGCTTTGAGTGCCCTGTTTCATGCATTGAATTTGGACTGGTCATCTATTTCACATACGGTAATACACATGTTTCAGCTCATGCAACTCAATACTAGAAAAATAAATGACCCAATCAAAAAATGGGCCAAAGAACTAAACAGACATTTCTCCAAAGAAGATATACAGATGACTAACAAACACATGAAAAGATGCTCAACATCACTCATTACCAGAGAAATGCAAATCAAAACCACAATGAGGTACCATCTCACTGCAGTTTTAATGTATATTTCCCTAATAATCAATAATGTTGAGTATCTTCTCCTGTGCCTATTGGATGTTTGTATATCTTTGACTTAATATCTATCCTAGTCATTTACCCATTTTTAAAAATTGGGTTACTTGTCTTTTCTTTATTAAGCTGTACAAATTCTTAATATATTCCGGATATGTCTTTTATTGGATACAAATGATTTTCAAATATTTTCTCCCATTCTGTGGGCTATTTTCTTATTTTCTTGATGCACATGAGTTTTTATTTTGATGATTTCCAATGTATCTATTTTTTGCTGTTATTTTTTGTGCTTTTTGTGTCATATAGAAGAAACCATTGACTAATCCAAAGTAATAAAGATTTCTGCTTAAAGAAGTTCGTAGCTTTAACTCTTATATTTATGTCTATAGTTCATTTTTTGTTTATTTTTGTATATGACATAAAACAGGGATCCGGTTTCAGTCTTTTGCATGTGGTTATCCACTTGTCCCAGGAATACTTGTTGAAAAGACTATTTTCTACCATTGGATTTTCTTGGCACCCTTATCAAAAGTCAATTGAGCATAAATGCATGGACTTATTTCTGGACTCTCAATTGTATTCCACTGATGAATATGTATATCCTTATGCCAGTACCACACTTTCTTGATTACACTATCTTTGTAGTAAGTTTTGAATAGGGAAATATGAGTCCTCCAAGTTTGTTCTTTTTCAAGATTGTTTTTGTTATTCTGGGTCCCTAGCATTTCCATATGAATTTTAGGATCAATGTGTCAATTTTTGCAAATAAATTGCATGAGATTTAGATAAAAGCTGCATTAACTTTAAATTTAGATAAAGGTTGCATGACTTAACAAAGTCAAATTGGAGTATTGTCATCTTAACCTCTTAAAACTTCTAATCCATGAACATGAGAATTCTTTATATTTATTAGATCTTTTATAATTTCTTTCAAAAATATTTTGTAGATTTAAGTGTATAAGTCTTATACCTGCTGCTGCTGCTGCTGCTGCCAAGTCACTTCAGTCGTGTCCGACTCTGTGTGACCCCATAGACAGAAGCCCACCAGGCTCCCCTGTCCCTGGGATTCTCCAGACAAGAACACTGCAGTGGGTTGCCATTTCCTTCTCCAATGTGTGAAAGTGAAAAGTGAAAGTGAAGTCACTCAGTCGTGTCCAACCCTTAGCGACCCCATGGACTGCAGCCTACCAGGCTCCTCCATCCATGGGATTTGCTAGGCAATAGTACTGGAGTGGCTTGCCATTGCCTAACATATAATATATGTTATATTTTGGAAATTGTGTTAATTTTTGTTTTTATAAATGAAATTATTCTCTTAAGTTCATTTTCTAATTGTTCCTTGCTAATGAGAATAACGTGTTTTCGGGAGAATATGACTGGGGAATTCTAGGACACTATAGCCACGTCAAAGACATTCTTCACAGCTCTCATAGTTGTGTTACACTTGCAAGGAATTTTGTGTCTTTCTGTTTCTCATATAAAATACCTCCTGATTCTTAACTAATAAGAACATTTCTTTTTAAAAAATAACTATAAATATAGCAGCAACTACCTATATGTTTTGATTCAGGCAGCAAACATATGCCTGGCACTGCTCTAGGTGCTTGACATATTTAAGTGCTTGAGATAGATGCATCACTGAACAAACCAGCAAAGATCCAGGCTTCCTCAGAACTCACCATTTTTATGCCCAGCATTGGTTCAGAGTTTGAAGAAGAAAAATAATAAGAATTTTATTTTGTCCTTGAGAAAACTTCAGTGTGGTTTAAGAGACTGAATAAATTAATAGGCTAACATTTGACATGGACATAATTGTTGCCTACACATATGCATTGCTTATTAACTCATTTAACCATATTTACTAAGGAGTAAAATCAAGAACCTATGTTAAGTGTTGATTAAGACATGGCCCAAGGGCTGCCCTGGTGGTTCAGTGGTTGGGAGTCCACCTGCCAATGCAGGGGACACAAGTTCAATCCCTGATTCAGGAAGCTCTCAAATGCTGCAGGACAACTAAGTTCGTCCACCACAACTACTGAGCCTACTTGCCCTAGAGCCTGTGCTCCACAACAAGAGAAGCCACTGCAATGAGAAATCCACACACTACTAGAGAGTAGCCCCCACGCCCACCCTGCCCCGCTTGCTGCAACTCAAGAAAGTCCGTGCACAGCAGTGAAGACCCAGCACAGCCCACATTCTCCCCAAAAAAGACATGGCCCAGACCTCAAATGACTTGCATCTTAAAATGAGAGCTGTACAGTCAAAGTAATGCTACTAGATGATATAAGATAAGCCACAAATAAAACATCAAATAGTTTTGGAGATGAGAGATCCAGCTATACTCATAGAAGTGGAGAAATTTAAGTTGAGGCTGTATGATTAATATTTGGATCAGTAAGTATTATGAAGTGGATCTTCATTATTATAAGGAAAATTAATCTATATATCTCCTTATTTGTATAGTCTAACTATATATATATATATATATATGTATGTATATAATGAGTGAAAGTTGCTCAGTCATGTCTGACTATTTGCGACCCCATGAACTGTACAGTCCATGGAATTCTCCAGGCCAGAATACTGGAGTGGGTAGCCTTTCCCTTCTCTGGGGAATTTTCAAAACCCAGGGATTGAACCCAGGTCTCCCACATTGCAGGTGGATTTTTTACCAGCTGAGCCACAAGGAAAGCTCATATATATATATATAGACATGTATATATGTACTTGTGTATATATTAATACATGTACATACACATACACATTATATATATACACACACACATTTAATTATATAGTCTAATTTAATCCTGCATGAAAAGGAGATGATGGAGGAAAAGACAGAAGAGGAAGAGTGGGAAAAGAAGAGGTTAAGTAAAAGGAAATGATGGAGATACATGAAAGAGAAGGAGGGGATGACTAAAATTTTTTGAGTATGTTATACATAGAAGACATTGAATTGGGCACTCTACATAAACTATCTCATTTTCTATTCATAGAAGTCCAAGAAAGAAAGCATTACTCTAATCTCTGTTTTACAGATAAGGTAGCAAAGGCCTAGCGAGATAATTTAACAGGTAACTTATGCAAAGTCTGATAATCAGTAAGTTAAAAAGGCAACAATTTGTCCCTGAGTTGGCCTACTCACTTATATTTTCTTCAGGTAGAAAGATAACTGAAGGTTCAGTTCAGTTCAGTTCGGTTCAGTCACTCAGTCGTGTCCGACTCTTTGAAACCCCATGAATCATAGCACGCCAGGCCTCCCTGTCCATCACCAACTCCCGGAGTTCACTCAAATTCATGTCCATAGAGTCGGTGATGCCATCCAGCCAGTTGAAAAAAAGAAGAAAAATAATCTCCATGAAATCTTGAGCAATCCTTAACAATCATACTAAAGTAAAAGCTAGTGAATGAAATCACAAAATAAAGCACTTAATTCCCATTCTCCTACTCCCAGAACCTGGTGCAGTGCCAGGCACACTGTAAGGATATAATTATATTTGAAAACCAATGATACTTTGAAAAAATATTAGGAAAAAGATAAAGATCATGGAGTAGCACCACAGAAACCAAGGAAGCCTCAAATAAGAGAAAAAGGTGATGAATTATATCTAATGCCACAGAGACTGCAAGAAAACTGAAGACTAACAAAAAACCAAGTTCAACAATTGAAAGGCCTTTTCATTTTCTTACTGGTGTCATCATTCAGTTATTGCTGTTGCTCTTTAATCAATTAACATGTAAAACTAGATTTAGAGGCTACATTTTGATGAATTTTGACACTTATATACTATATAAACCACCATAATCAAGAAGCAAATAGCTCCGCCACTCCCCAAATATTCCTTATGTAATGGCTTCTTTTAATGATAGTATTTCTTAGCTGTAACATACTTCAATTTTGATCAATAGAGTTTCTTTTCATTAACAGAATTTCTTAGTTTTAGCATAGTCCAATATACCAATTTTTCCTTTATATTTTGTAGCTCTTGTATTAAATCTTTTCATACTGTTCAGTACAAAAGTCCCTTAAAAACTAAAACTAGAACTGTTCTATAATCCTGCAATCCCACTCCTGGGCATATATTCTGAGAAAAACATAATTCAAAAAGATATATGCACCTCAGTGTTCATTTCAGGACTATTTACAATAGGCATGACATGAAAGCAATCTAAATGTCCAACAACATATGAATGGATACAGAAGATGTGATATATATATATATATATGACATAGGATGTAAATATATATGATTATGAATATTAATAAGCCATAGATAAAGAAATAATGTCATTTGTAACAATGTGGATGAACCTAGAGATTATAATACTATGTGAAGTAAGTTAAAGACAAATATCATCTCACCTATACATAGAATCAATAAAAAATTATACAAATGAGCTTATATGCAAAACAGAAATAAAATAAGCATGCTGCTGCTGCTGCTGCTAAGTCACTTCAGTCGTGTCCGACTCTGTGTGACCCCATAGACAGAAGCCCACCAGGCTCCCCCGTCCCTGGGATTCTCCAGGCAAGAACGCATATGATTACCTAAAAGGAGAGGGGAAGGAGTGATAAATTAGGAGTTTGGGATTAACATATATAAACACAGTTCAGTTCAGTCGCTCACTCATGTATGACTCTTTGGAACCCATGGACTGCAGTAAGCCAGGCTTCCATGTCCATCAACAATTCCTGAAGTTTGCTCAAACTCAGTCTATTGACGGTGATATCATCCAACTGTCTCATCCTTTGTCATCCCCTTCTCCTCCTGCCTTCAATCTTTCCCGGCAATAGGGTCTTTTCTAATGAGTCAGTTCTTCGCATCAGATGCCCAAAGTATTGGAGTTTCATCTTCATCATCAGTCCTTCCAATGAATATTCAGGACTTATTTCCTTTATGATGGACTGGTTGGATCTCCTTGCTGTCCAAGGGATTCTCAAGAGTCTTTTCCAACACAATTCAAAAGCATCACTTTTTCAGTGCTCAGCTTTCTTTATAGTCCAACTCTTGTATCCATACATGACTACTGGATAAACCATAGCTTTGACAAGATGGACCTCTGTCAGCAAAATAACATCTCTTCTTTTTATCTTACTGTCTAGGTTGGTCAAAGCTTTTCTTCCAAGGAGCAAGAGTCTTTTAATTTCATGGCTGCAGTCACCATCTGGAGTGACTTTGGAGACAACAAAAATAAAGTCCCTCACTGTTTCCATTGTTTCCCCATGTATAAGCGATGAAGTATTGGGACCAGATGCCATGACCTTCGTTTTTTCAGTGTTGAGCTTTAAACCAGCCTTTTCACTCTCCTCTTTCACTTTCATCAAGAGACTTTCTAGTTTTTTTTCACTTTCTGCCATAAGGGTGGTGTCTTCTGCATATCGGACGTTATTGATGTTTCTCCTGGCAATCTTCATTCTAGCCTGTGCTTCATCCAGTCCAGCATTTCACATGATGTACTCTGCATAGAAATTAAATAAGCAAGGTGACAATAAACAGCCAAGATTTACTCCTTTCCCAATGTGAAACCAGTCTGGTCTTCCATGTCCAGTTCTAATTGTTGCTTCTTGACCTGCATACAGATTTCTCAGAAGGTCTGGTATTCCCCATCACTTTAAGAATTTTCCACAGTTTGCTGTGATCTACACAGTCAAAGCCTTTGGCATAATCAATAAAGCAGACACAGATGTTTTACTGGTATTGTCTTGCTTTTTCCAATAGATGCTGGCAATTTGATATCTGGTTCATCTGCCTTTTCTACATCCAGCTTGAACGTCTGGAATTTCACAGTTCACATACTGTTGATGCCTGGCTTAGAGAATTTTCAGCATTTCTTTGCTAGCATGTGAGATGAGTGCAATTGTACAGTAGTTTGAGCATTCTTTGGCATTGCCTTTCTTTGGGATTGGAATGAAAACTGAACTTTTTCAGACATGTGGCCACTGCTGAGTTTTCCAAATTAGCTGGCATATTGGGTGTGGCACTTTAACAGCATCATCTTTTAGGATTTGAAATTGTTCAACTGGAATTCCATCACCTCCACTAGTTTTGTTCATAGTGATTCTTCCTAAGGCCCACTTGACTTCCCATTCCAGGATGTCTGGCTCTAGGTGAGTGATCACACCATCATGGTTATCTGGGTCATGAAGAGCTTTTTTGTATAGTTCTTCTGTGTATATTTGCCATCTCTTCTTAATATCATCTGCTTCTGTTAGGTCCATACAATTTCTGTCCTTTATTGTGCCCATCATTGTATGAAATGTTCCCTTGGTGTCTCTAATTTTCTTGAAGTGATCTCTAGTCTTTCTCCTTCCATTGTTTTCCTCTATTTGTTTGAATTGATTACTGAGGAAAGTTTTCCTATTCTTTGGAACTTTGCATTCAAATGGGTATATCTTTCCTTTTCTCCTTTGCCTTTAGCTTCTCTTCTTTCCTCAGCTATTAAGGCCTCCTCAGACAACCATTTTGCCTTTCTTTTTCTTGGGGATGGTTTTGATCATTGCCTCCTGTACAATGTCACAAACCTCCGTCCATAGTTCTTCAGGGACTCTGTCTATTAGATCTAGACAATAGTCCCTTGAGTCTATTTCTCACTTCCACTGTATCATAAGGGATTTGATGTAGGTCATACCTGAATGGTCTAGTGGTTTTCCCTCTTTATTCAATTTAAATCTGAATTTGGCAATAAGGAGTTCATGATCTAAGCCACAGTCAGCTCCCAGTCTTGTTTTTGTTGACTGTATAGAGCTTCTCCATCTTTGGCTGCAAAAAATATAGTCAATGTGATTTTGGTATTGACCACCTGGTGATGACCATGTGTAGAGTCTTGTGATGTTGGAAGAGGGTGTTTGTTATGATCAGTGCATTCTCTTGGTAAAATTCTGTTAGCCTTTGACCTGCTTCATTTTGTATTCCAAGGCCAAATGTGCCTGCTACTCCAGATATCTCTTGACTTCCTACTTTTGCATTCTAGTTCTCTATAATGAAAAGGACATCTTTTTTGGGTTTTAGTTCTAGACGGTCTTGTTGGGCTTCATAGAAGTGTTCAACTTCAGCTTCTTCAGCATTACTGGTCACGGCATAGACTTGGATTACCATGATATTGAATGGTTTGCCTTGGAAACGAACAGATAATTCTGTCGTTTTTGAGATTGCATCCAAGTACTGCATTTTGGACTCTTGTTGACCCTGATGGCTACTCCATTTCTTCTAAGGGATTCTTGCCCCCAGTAGTAGATATAATGGTCATCTGAGTTAAATTCACCCATTCCAGTCCATTTTACTTCGCTGATTCCTAGAATGTTGTTCACTCTTGCCATCTCCTGTTTGACCACTTCCAATTTGCCTTGATTCATGGACCTAACATTCCAAGTTCCTATGCAATATTGTTCTTTACAGCATCGGACTTTACTTCCATCAACAATCACAACCAGGCATTATTTTAACTTTGGCTCCACCTCTTCATTCTTTCTAGAGTTATTTCTTCATTCTCCTCCAGTAGCATATTTGGCACCTACCAACCTGGGGAGTTCATCTTTCAGTGTCCTATATTTTCCCTTTTCATACTATTCATGAGGTTCTCAAGGCAAGAATACTGAAGTGGTTTACCATCCCCTTCTCCAGTGGACCACATTTTATCAGAATTCTCCACTGTGACCCATCCATCTTGGGTAGCTCTCCACGGCGTGGCTCATAGTTTCACTGAGTTAGACAAGGCTGTCGTTCACGTGACCAGTTTGATTAGTTTTCTGTGGTTGTGGTTTTCATTCTGTCTGCCCTCTGATGGAGAAGGATGAGGCTTATGGAAGCTTCCTGCTGGGAGACACTGACTGTGGGGAGACTGGGTATTGTTCTGATGGGCAGGGCCACTCTCAGTAAATCTCCTGCTGATGGGCAGGGATGTGTTCCGGCCCTGTTGTTTGACCTGAGACCAAACCCTGGTAGAGGTAATGATGATCATGGCGAGCTCCTTTAAAAGGGCCCATGCATGCACTGCCACTGTCAGTTCCCCTGACGCTGCAGCAGGTTACTACTGATGCACCCTTCTGCCAGAGACTCCTGGACATTCACAGGCAAGTCTGGATCAGTCTCCGTAGGGTTACTGCTCTTTTCTTCTGGGTCCTGGTGGCACAAGATTTTGTTTGTGCCCTCCAAGAGTCTGCTTCCCCAGTCCTGTGTAAATTCTGTAATCAAATCCCACTGGCCTCCAAACTCAAATTTCCTGGGGGTTCTCAGTCCCCTTGCCAGATCCCTAGGTTGGGAAATCTGTCATGAGTCCTAGAACTCTCTTAACAGTGTGAGAATTTCTTTGGTATAATTGTTCTACAGTTTGCGGGTATGGGGTTTGATTGAAAATGTGATTTTGCCCCTCCTACTATCCTACTGGGGTTTTTCCTTTGCCCTTAGATGTGGGTCTCTTTTTTGGTGGGATCAAGCATTCTCTTGTCAATGGCTATTCAGCAGTGAGTTTAATTTTGGAGTTCTTGCAGGTGAAGATATATACACTACTATATATAAAATATTTAAACAAAAAGCACCTACTGTGTAACACAGTGAACTATACTCAACATTCTGTAAGAACCTATAAAAGAATCTATAAAAGAATCTATATAACTGAATCACTTTGCTGTATATCTGAAACTAACACAACATTGTAAATCAACTTTGTTGTCAGTTGCTCAGTCATACCTAAATCTTTTGTTACCCCATAGACTGTAGCCCCAGGCTTCTCTGTCCATGGGAATTTCCAGGCAAGAATACTGGAGTGAGTAACCACTTTCCACTCCAAAATCAACTATACTTCAATTTAAAAATGTTAAAAAAGAAAACTATATGTGATGAAGAATTTGTGCATGTTGTTTTGAGTTTTACAGTTTTGATAGTCACAATAACCTATCTATAATCCAACTATTACAGATTACTATTATCTGTAAAAAGCAGAGACATCACTTTGCCAACAAAAGTCCATCTAGTCAAAGCTATGGTTTTTCCAGTAGTCATGTATGGATGTGACAGTTGAACTGTAAAGGAAGCAGAGCACAAAAGAATTCATGCTTTTGAACTGTGGTGTCAGAGAAGACTCTTGAGAGTCCCTTGGACAGCAAGGAGATACAACTAGTCTATCCTAAAGGAGATCAATCCTGAGTATTCATTGAAAGGACTGATGCTGAAGATCAAACTCCAATACTTTGGCCAACTGATGTGAAGAACTGACTCATTGGAGAAGACCCTGATGCTGGGAAAGATTGAAGGCAGGAAGGGAAGGGGATGACAGAGGATGAGATGGTTGGATCATGTCACCAACTCAATGGACATGAGTTTGAGTAGGCTCCGGGAGTTGGTGATGGACAGGGAAGCCTAGAATGCTGCAGTCCATGGGGTTGCAAAGTGTCGGACATGACCGAGCGACTGAACTGAACTGAACTGAATCCAACTATACATCAGCTGAAGAAACTGAATAGTGTGTACATCTATTAAAATGTATAAAATTTTAATGTCAACTTAATGTTCATCACAGAGAAGGCAATGGCACTCCACTCCAGTACCCTTGCCTGGACAATCCCATGGATGGAGGAGCCTGGAAGGCTGCAGTCCATGCGGTCACTGAGGGTCAGACACGACTGAGCGATTTCACTTTCACTTTTCACTTTCATACATTGGAGAAGGCAATGGCAACCCACTCCAGTACTCTTGCCTGGAAAATCCCATGGATGAAGGAGCCTAGTATACTGCAATCCATGGGGTCGCTAGGAGTTGGACACAACTGAGCGACTTTACTTTCATTTTTCACTTTCATTTTTCACTTTCATGCATTGGAGAAGAAAATGGCAACCCACTCCAGTATTCTTGCCTGGAGAACCCCAGGGATGGGGGATCCTGGTGGGCTGCCATCTACGGGGCCACACAGAGTCGGACACTACTGAAGTGACTTAGCAACAGTCACACAGCACACTGGGAAGATTTTTGGGGTGATGACTATGTTTATTATCTTGATTGTGGTGAGTTTTATTAATGTATTAATATGTTACAGCTTTATGACATATAAAGCTGTATACTTAAAACATGTAGCAAGGAGAGATAAGAAAGACTTCCTCAGTGATCAATGCAAAGAAATAGAGGAAAACAACAGAATAGGAAAAACAAGAGACCTCTTCAAGAAAATTAGAGATTCCAAGGGAACATTTCATGCAAAGATGGGCTCGATAAAGGACAGAAATGGCATGGACCTAACAGAAGCAGAAGATATTAAGAAGAGGTGGCAGGAATACACAGAAGAACTGTACAAAAAAGATCTTCACGACCAAGATAGTCACAATAACGTGATCACTGACCTAGAGCCAGACATCTTGGAATGTGAAGTCAAGTGGGCCTTAGAAAGCATTACTACTAACAAAGCTAGTGGTGGTGATGGAATTCCAGTTGAGCTATTTCAAGTCTTGCAAGATGATGCTGTGAAAGTGCTGCACTCAATATGCCAGCAGATTTGGAAAACTCAGCAGTGGCCACAGGACTGGAAGAGGTCAGTCTTCATTCCAATCCCAAAGAAAGGGAATGCCAAAGAATGCTCAAACTACCGCACAATTGCACTCATCTCACACGCTAATAAAGTCATGCTCAAAATTCTCCAAGCCAGGCTTCAGCAGTATGTAAACCATGAACTCCCAGATGTTCAAGCAGGTTTTAGAAAAGGCAGAGGCACCAGAGATCAGATTGCCAACATCCGCTGGATCATGGAGAAAGCAAGAGAGTTCCAGAAAAACATCTATTTCTGCTTCATTGACTATGCCAAAGCCTTTGACTGTGTGGATCACAATAAACTGTGGAACATTCTGAAAGAGATGGGAATCCCAGACCACCTGACCTGCCTCTTGAGAAACCTGTATGCAGGTCAGGAAGCAACAGTTAGAACTGGACATGGAACAACAGACTGGTTCCAAATAGGAAAAGGTGTTCGTCAAGGTTGTATATTGTCACCTTGCTTATTTAACTTATATGCAGAGTACATCATGAGGAATGCTGGGCTGGAAGAAGCACAAGCTGGAATCAAGATTGCTGGGAGAAATATCAATAACCTCAGATATGCAGATGACACTACCCTTATGGCAGAAAGTGAAGAGGAACTCAAAAGCCTCTTGATGAAAGTGAAAGAGGAGAGTGAAAAGGTTGGCTTGAAGCTCAACATTCAGAAAACAAAGATCATGGCATCTGGTCCCATCATTTCATGGCAAATAGATGGAAAAACAGTGGAAACAGTGTCAGACTTTGTTTTTTTGGGCTCCAAAATCACTGCAGATGCTGATTGCAGCCATGAAATTAAAAGACGCTTGCTTCTTGGAAGGAAAGTTATGACCAACCTTGATAGTATATTAAAAAGCAGAGACATTACTTTGCCAACCAAGGTCCGTCTAGTCAAGGCAATGGTTTTTCCCGTGGTCATGTATGGATGTGAGAGTTGGACTGTGAAGAAGGATGATCGCCGAAGAATCGATGCTTTTGAACTGTGGTGTTGGAGAAGACTCTTGAGAGTCCCTTATACTGCAAGGAGATCCAACCAGTCCATTCTAAAGGAGATCAATCCTGGATGTTCATTGGAAGGACTGATGCTAAAGCTGAAGCTGCAATACTTTGGCCACCTCATGCGACGAGTTGACTCACTGGAAAAGACTCTGATGCTGGGAAAGGTTGGGGGCGGGAGGAGAAGGGGATGACGGAGAATGAGATGGCTGGATGGCATCACCGACTCTGTGGACATGAGTTTGAGTGTACTCCGGGAGTTGGTGTTGGACAGGGAGGTCTGGCGTGCTGTGATTCATGGGGTCGCGGAGTCGGACACGACTGAGCAACTGAACTGAACTGAACTGAACTGACTTAAAACATGTACAGTTTGTAGTATGTCAATCATACCCTAATGTTGTTAAAATTAACTAAATTGTGTAACTTCACACAATAGAACATTAAAGAGAAATGGAAAATTTTATACTACAGCTCTATGCAGCAACATAGATAATTATTAAAGCATTAAGCAAAAAAGCCAGACAATAAAAACACAGAGTCTGAAAATTTTGTGATAATCATTTCATGATGTATACAGGTCAAGTCATCATGATGTATATACTAAAGTTATATATATGTCAACTATATTTCAATACAATGGAAGAAAAAATATTTTTAATTAAATTTGAAAACTGAAATGGGAGAAAATACATAGAGTCTGGTTCCATTTAATATGAAGTTCAACAGCAAGAAAACTAATCTATAGCATTAAGAGATACAATAGTGGTAAATCTTAAGATGAAAAGGAGAGGTGGAATATGGGAAGCAGCATGATGGTAACCTCTCGGGAGATGCAAATGCTCTATATAGCAGCAGAAAAAAAGTTTAAAGTTAGTTATTCACTGGGAGAAAATATCTGCAAGATGTATAACTGACCAGAAGAGTTTAGAATAGAGAATAAAGAAATTTTGGGCTTCCCTTGTGGCTCAGGTGGTAAAGAATCCACCTGCAATGCAGAAGACCCTAGTTAGATTCCTGGGTCAGGAAGATCCACTGGAGAAGGGATAGGCTACCCACTTCAGTATTCTTGGGCTTCCCGTGTGGCTCAGGTGGTAAAGAATCCACCTGCAATATGGGAGGCCTGGGTTCGATCTCTGGATTGGGAAGATCTCCTGGAGCAGGGAGGGCTACCCACTCCAGTATTCTGACCTGGACAATATGGACTATATAGTCCACGGAATTGCAAAGAGTCAGACATGACTGAGCGACTTTCACTTTCACTTGTTCAAGATAACTAATTCCCATATTTGAAAATCGTACAAAGCTACAAATCATCCACAATAGATAACAGGTATTAAAAGATATTTAACCTCACTAATTTTAATTTGCATTTCCTAGGTTCAGTTCAATTCAGTTGCTCAGTCGTGTACGACTATTTGTGACCCCATGAATCACAGCACGCTAGGCCTCCTTGTCCATCACCAACTCCCAGAGTGCACTCAAACTCACCTCCATTGAGTCGATGATGCCATCCAGCCATCCCATTCTCTGTTGTCCCCTTCTCCTCCTGCCCCCAATCCTGCCCAGCATCAGAGTCTTTTCCAGTGAGTCAACTCTTCGCATGAGGTGGCCAAAGTATTGGAGTTTCAGCTTTAGCATCAGTCCTTCCAATGAACACCCAGGACTGATTTCCTTTAGAATGGATCTCCTTGCAGTACAAGGGACTCTCAAGAGTCTTCTCCAACACCACAGTTCAAAAGCATCAATTCTTTAGCACTCAGCTTTCTTCACAGTCCAACTCTCACATCCATACATGACCACTGGAAAAGCCATAGCCTTGACTAGATGGACCTTTGGTGGCAAAGTAACGTCTCTGCTTTTTAATGTGCTGTCTAGTTTGGTCATAACTTTCCTTCCAAGGAGTAAGCGTCTTTTAATTTCATGGCTGCAATCAGCATCCGCAGTGATTTTGGAGCCCAAAAAAAATAAAGTCTGACACTGTTTCCACTGTTTCCCCATCTATTTCCCATGAAGTGATGGGACCAGATGCCAATATCTTAGTTTTCTGAATGTTGGGCTTCAAGCCAACTTTTTCACTCTCCTCTTTCACTTTCATCAAGAGCCTTTCTTCATTTTTTTTTTTTTCCCTGACTGAGTCTTCAAAAGTAGGAAGTCAAGAGATACCTGGAGTAATAGGCAAACTTGGCCTTGGAGTACAAAATGAAGCAGGTCAAAGGCTAATAGAGTTTTGCCAAGAGAATGTACTAGTCATAGCAAACACCCTCTTCCAACAACACAAGAGAAGACTCTATACATGGACATCACCAAATGGTCAACACCAAAATCAGATTGATTATATTCTTTGCAGCCAAAGATGGAGAAGTTCTATAGAATCAGCAAAAACAAGACCGGGAGCTGACTGTGGCTCAGATCATGAACTCCTTATTGCCAAACTCAGAATTAAATTGAAGAAAGTAGGGAAAACCACTAGATCATTCAAGTATGACCTAAATAGATTTCCTGACAATTATACAGTGGAAGTGAGAAATAGATTCAAGGAAGCAGAGCTGATAGAGTGCCTGAAGAACTATGGATGCAGGTTCATGACATTGTACAGGAAGCAGGGATCAAGACCATCCCCAAGAAAAAAAAGGGCAAAAAGACAAAATGGATTGTCCAAGGAGGCCTTACAAATAACTGAGAAAAGAAAAGACAAAAGAGAAAAGAAAAGATATACCCTATTTGAATGCAGAGTTCCCAGAATAGCAAGGAGATAAGAAAGCCTTCCTCAGTGATCAACACAAACAGATAGAGGAAAATAAAGGAATGGGAAAGACTAGCGATCACTTCACTATTAAAGATACCAATGGAACATTTCATGCAAAGATGGGCACAATAAAGGACAGATGTGATATGAACCTAAAAGAAGCAGAAGATATTAAGAAGAGGTGGCAAGAATACACAGCAAAACTGTACAGAAAAGATCTTCATGACCCAGATAACCACGATGGTGTGATCACTCACCTAGAGCCAGACATCCTGGAATGGGAAGTCAAGTGGGCCTTAGGAAGCATCACTCTGAACAAAGCTAGTGGAGATGATGGAATTCCAGTTGAACTATTTCAAATCCTAAAAGATAATGCTGTTAAAATGCCACACTCAATATGCCAACAAATTTGAAAAACTCAGCAGTGGCCACAGAACTGGAGAATGTCATTTTCATTCCATTCCCAAAGAGAGGCAAAGCCAAAAAATTTTCAAACTACCATGCAATTGCACTCATCTCACATGCTAGCAAAGTAATGTTGAAAATCGTCCAAGCCAGGCTTCAACAGTATGTGAACTCTGAACTTTCAAATGTTCAAGTTGGAAAAGGCAGAGATGTTTAGAAAAGGCAGAGATCAAATTGCCAACATCTGTTGGATTATCAAAAAAGCAAGAGAGTTCCAGAAAAACATTTACTTCTGTTTTATTGACTACACCAAAGCCTTTGACTTCTTGGATCACAACAAACTAGAAAATTCTGAAAGAGATGGGAATATCAGACCACCTGAACTGCCTCCTGAGAAATCTGTAAGTCAAGAAGCAACAGTTAAAACTTGACATGGAACAACAGACTGGTTCCAAATCAGGAAAGGAGTAGGTTAAGGCCGTATATTGTCACCCTGCTTATTTAACTTATATGCAGAGTACATCATGAGAAATGACATGCTGGATGAAGCACAAGCTGAAATCAAGATTACTGGGAGAAATATCAATAACCTCAGATATGCAGATGACACCACACTTATGCCAGAAAGCAAAGAAAAACTATAGAACTTTTGATGAAAGTGAAAGAGAAGAGTGAAAATTTTCGCTTAAAACTCAACATTCAGAAAATGGCATCTAAGATCATGGCATCTGGTCCCATCATTTGATGGCAAATAGATGGGGAAACAAAGGAAACCATGAGAGACTTTATTTTGTGGGGACTCCAAATTCACTACAGATGGTGACTACACACATGAAATTAAAAGACACTTGCTCTTGTGAGAGTTGGACTATAAAGAAAGTTGAGTGCCGAAGAACTGATGTTTTTGAACTGTGGTGTTGGAGAAGACTCTTGAGAATCTCTTGGACTGCAATGAGAGTCAACCAGTCCATCCTAAAGGAAATCAGTCCTGAATATTCATTGGAAGGACTGATGCTGAAGCTGAAACTCCAATACTTTGGCCACCTGATGCAAAGAACTGACTCATTGGAAAAGACCCTGATGCTGGGAAAGATTGAAGACAGGAGGAGAAGGGGATGACAGAGGATGAGATGGCTGGGTGGCATCACTGATTCAATGGACATGGGTTTCAGTAAGCTCTGGGAGATGGTGGTAGATAGGGAAGTCTAGAGTGCTGCAGTCCATGGTGTCACAAAGCGTCATACTTGATTGAGCAACTGAACTGAACTGAACTGAACTGAGTCTTCAGCACCTAGGACAAGGCCTAGTTCATGGGAGCTGCAAAATAAATATTTCTTGAATGATCAAATAAATACTCAGTATTGGTAAGTGGGCTTCCACAGTGGCACTAGTGGTCAAGAACCCACCTTTACAGGTTGGAGATATAAGAGATGCAGGAAATGCAAGAGACACGAGTTCAATCCTGGGTTGGGAAGATTCCCTGAAGAACAACATGACAACCCAGTCCAGTATTCTTGCTTGGAGAATCCCATGGACAGAGGAGTCTGGCAGGCTGCAGTCCATAGGGTTATGAAGTGTGAGAAATAATGGAAGTGACTCAGCATGCATATATTGGTAAGCATTAGGAATGCAAGTGGTCATTTATTAAAGCACAAGCTGGACTCAAGATTGCCAGGAAAAATATCAATAACCCCAGATATGCAGATAACACCACCCTTATGGCAGAAAGTGAAGAAGAACTAAAGAGCCTCTTGATGAAAGTGAAAGAGGAGAGTGAAAAAGTTGGCTTAAAGCTCAATATTCAGAAAACTAACATCATGGCATCTGGTCCCATCACTTCATGTCAAACAGATGGGAAACAGTGGAAACAGTGGCTGACTTTATTTTTCTGGGCTCCAAAATCACTGCAGATGGTGACTGCAGCCATAAAATTAAAAGACGCTTGCTCCTTGGAAGGAAAGTTATGACCAACCTAGACAGCATATTAAAAAGCAGAGACATTACTTTGTCAACAAAGGTCCATCTAGTCAAGACTGTGGGTTTTCCAGTAGTCATGTATGGATGTGAGAGTTGGACTATAAAGAAAGCTGAGCACCGATTAATTGATGCTTTTGAACTGTGGTGGTGGAGAAGACTCTTGAGAGTCCCTTGGACTGCAAGGTGATCCAACCAGTCCATCCAAAAGGAAATCAGTCCTGGGTATTCATTGGAAGGATTGATGTGGAAGCTGAAACTCCAATACTTTGGCCACCTGATGCAAAGAGCTGACTCATTTGAAAAGACCCTGATGCTGGGAAACATTGAGGGCAGGAGAAGAAGGGGATGACAGATGAGATGGTTAGATGGCATCACTGATCAATGGATATGAGTTTGGGTAAACTCCGGGAGTTGGTGATGGACAGGGAGGCCTGGGGTGCTGCGGTTCATGGGGTCACAAATATTTGGACACACCTGAGCGACTGAACTGAACTGAACTGAAAAATAAATAAATAAAATGTGATCTAAAAATTGATTTAATTACATTAGAGAATAATCTAATGTTGAAATGGGTGTGCATGCCATTTAACCTAGTATATACTTCCAATTATACCATACACCCTAGATGTCTTATTCCTCATATGTTGAAGAATATTCATTGTAACTTGGAGAAGAGAATGGCTATCCACTCCAGTATTCCTGCCTAGAGAATTCCATGAACAGAGGAGCCGGTGGGCTATAGCCCACAGGGTCGCAAAGAGTCGGACACAACTGAGTGACTAACACTTTCACTTGTCTTTCGTCAATAGTTGAAATAAAACACTTAATTTCCTTCCAAAAGGAAATAGTTATTTATGAAATTATTATTATGGAATACTATACAATAATAAAGATGAATGAAATAAAACCATATGCAATAATATGAATTATCATTAGTATTATAGTGAGAAAAAAATCAATTTACTAAAGTGTGTATCCAGTATGATAACACTTGTATAACATGGAAACAGTGCCATATATTGTTTAATGGAACACATAAACATTTTCTTCGTAATAAAGCATGTATGGGAAATTTATTTGCCAGGTCCAGGATAGTAATTACTTTTGTTGGAGATGGCAAGAAAAAATTTGAGAGAACATTGAGTTCTTCCACTGTGCTTATCATGGAGGTTTTTGTTTATTTAGATAAAAGATCTAAGTCAAATACGACAAAATAGTAAAACTGGCTAAGGTTGCTTGGATAGTAAAAACATGAATATTGTTTTTAAAATATCTCTGTATTTTCTGTATATTTGAAATATCTTACATGTAAGATAAGGAAATAAGGTAAAGAAAGATAGAAGAGAGATATATATCGTGTCCTCGAGCTAGGTGAGGAAAGTGTGTCTGTAATGTGGGAAGCAAGGTCTGCTGAAGGATAAGGAGCTTGCAGTGAAAGTGGGGCTAAATGAGGACAGTTATATATGGCCCATAACCACTGAGAATAAGCTAAGATTTGTGGTTAATAGTATATGAAACATCCTAAATTATACAGATCAGCAAATAAAATGCATATCCATGGCAGCGGTATTCATAAAAAGGATACAAGATCTGGAGAATGGATTGGGATGCCACGTACCAAGAGAAAACCATAATCTTCAGCTATTTGTAATTTCAACATGTATCTACTGACAAATTTTAAGAGTTTCTAAAATAAGGCTAACCCTGGTAGTGGTATCTTGAAGCTGAAAACTATAAATGTTATTACTACCAGAGAGGGTATGCTGTCATTAGGATGAGAACTTAGGACCTTTTTTAGGGCCACACTGAAAGCCTAGAATGGAGTGGGCATAAGGATCCAGTCTTTTCAGGCCCCTTCCTCCCCTTACAAGGAAATCTGTGCTTCTGCAGCCAAATGAAGATTTAAGCTCTGACCAGCCTTGGCTCTGCCCCCATCAAACTAGAGTTCACTGAACTGTTTGATTGTGAGAAGCTTCTTTGATTTTTAAACTGGTTAAATATGATGAAAATCTGTGCACAAACTTGCAAATGAACCCCAGAAAGACAAAGGCCTTTGAAATGGACATTTAAAATGAGCTAAGTAGGTGGAGAAGCCCGCAAGTAATTGTTCATATTTCATGGGGACTTGGTTTTTCATGAATTCATCTCAGTGTCATCTTTCATACATATTACAGTGTCAGTTCATTAAAATTCTTGATGCAGTGCTGAACCTGGTCAGACTGAAATGGGGCTGACAAACCTCATGTCTGCTGCACAGATAACCAGACCTTATGAAGGTGAAATTAGTTTTCAGGAGCTGTACTGCTCACTTGATTGATTCCGTCTTAGAAGTCATATGACTTAATGTTTCCTGCTTGGGCTGCCTCTGTCATGCAAACATGACCTGATAACACATTGTCAGGAGCGCTCCAGAGAGCTAACAGCAATCTAACATCTTTCTACTGAGTGTGAAGTTCCATCTGAAATGTGCATATTTGATAAGCAGCTCGTCTTCTCTCTGTCCTTTTCATTTTCGGAAAGTTAATCTTCTCTGCTCTAGTGAGTGTTGTTGGGAGATGAGGTGGGCAGACATGCCACAGGTGGCCCCAAACTCTGCTGTGTGCAGGAAGCTCACTGTCTAGAGGTCATTCTGTCTGGACATCACTTCTGAGAAGCAGCTAGACAAAGAGTGACAACGCAGGTCCACCATCATATCCAGGAGGGAGAAAATGAAATCAGGGAGTTTCATTACTGAGTGTTATTTGACTTTGTTGTCAAAGATACATTTAACCATCTCTTCACCACAGCAGAAATCTGTATCATATATTCAGTCAAAGCACACAATATCTTCTGAAATTTATGGCTGACCTCATATAATTTTAATGCTGGAATTCATATAGAGGCCCCCTTTCAAACCCCATTTTACAGAAGAGCAAATCTAAACTTGGAGAGGCTTAGTGGTTCATCCAAAGTCACACAGCTCTATTAGTGGTAGATCCAAGGCTAAGACTTAGATCTTCAGATTCAGTTTAGTTCTTCTGGCACTCCCCTGCACTGACCTCTCACCTAGAAGTCACACTTGGGCATCAGAAGGTCACATTTGGACCTGATGTAGCACCATCTCCTTCCTGATCAAAGCTTCATATTTTCTCCCATAATAACATCATTTTATGTTGAACTTTACAAGTTACAAAATACGACTGCAAACATCTCATTGCCCTTCACAAAGAAAGTTTACGAGACAAAGCATGCAAGACATCGTTCTCATTTCACTGTTAAAGACACTAAGAGTGAGAAACGTACCTGCATTGTCACTCCTTGACTGGCTGCCTCTTGGAAGTGACATCTAGACATAGCATTGGATTCTAGAAAGTACACTTTTTCTTATGCCAGAATTTGGGGCCATCTGCAGTGTGCCTGCCCAACTCATTCCCCCACTGCACTCACTTGCTCAAGACCAACGAGAAGGTACTTAAAGAACTTGGATGGAGATAACCAAAGAAGAGATAGACATAGGAATCCAAGAATCAGAATATCCAATACTGAAGAGTTGGCAAAGTGGCAGTTATGCTTCCAGTCTGGAGAGCAACCAGATCAGATAAAAGCAAGAGGAGTAGGGGCTCCAAAAGAAGGCTCCAAGAAAAATAAAACCAAAATAATGAATTGCCTGATACACTTGATCATCAATAAAAGAATATTTGTGATCAATTGATCTAAAAGAGAATTTTGAAAAAAAGAAAAAGGACGTAGAAAGCTACATGAATTCTGAAAATAGAGACGATGATTATCCCCAGGAAAAATGCAAAAGAAAGAACTGCTCTGAGAGACTATTTGGTTCTAATGTAATATGCAAGTCATAACAACCTGATTACTAACTTTAGAGTAACCAAGAGATGTACTGTAGATACACTGAGAGACGAGGGGAGAGGTGAAGTTGTAGGAGAGAGAGGACTATAAGAGAGTCAAATTTTCACTATACCGTAAACGGAAGTCAATAAACAATGTTTAAAGTTAATAAATACGTTAGTTTTGCTATATAACAAACAACTACAAATGTTAGTGGCTTTAAACAAGAACTATTTCAGTTGCTCAAAATTATGTTGGGTAACAAATTAGGCTGTGCTTAATGGGATGATTCATTTGTGCTCCATACAATGTCAGCTAGACTCGTCCATGTGTATGTGGTCAGCTGATAGTGGATGGCTTCATTCATGTACTTGGAAGTTGGTTGGCTGTCACCTGGCTCAATGGAGGCAACTGGGCTAGCCTGGGCTTGTTTACATAGTGGCAGCCACAGTGCTCCCAAAGGCAGTAACAAAACAAACCCCAGTTTCAAGCCTCTGCTTGTATCATGTTTGTTAATGATATACTGGCCAAAAAAGGTTATGCAGCCAAGTCAAGATTCAAAGGTTAGAAAATACAGACTACCTCTTATAGAAGAAGCTATAAAAGTACATTGAAAAATCGAGTACATTCAAGGGCGGAACGATTTTGTAGTCAATTTGAAATCTACCATGATAGAAACTGACAGAATATTTTATGTTAAATACAAACTGAAAAACTAGTCAAAGCTATGGTTTTTCCAGTAGTCATGTATGGATGTGAAAGTTGGACTATAAAGAAACCTGAGCACCAAAGAATTGATGCTCCTGAACTGTGGTGTTGGAGAAGACTCTTGAGAGTCCCTTGGACAGCAAGGAGATACAACCAGTACATCGTAAAGGAAATCAGTCCTGAATATTCATTGGAAGAACTGATGCTGAAGCTGAAACTTCAATACTTTGGCCACCTGATGCAAAGAATTGACTTATTGGAAAAGACCCTGTTGCTGGGAAAGACTGAAGGCGGGAGAAGGGGATAACAAAGGATGAGACAATTGGATGGCATCACTGACTCAATGGACATGAGTTTGAGTAAACTCTGGGAGTTGGTAATGGACAGGAAGGCCTGGTGTGCTATAGTCCATGGGGTCACAAAGAGTTGGACATGACTGAGCAACTAAACTGAAAGTGAGAAACTAAAATTAAGTGGTTATATTGTAATAACCAAATATATACCTACAAACTAATTGGAGACAGAATGGCTGCTTTAATATTACTTGAAAGGAAACATGTAATTACAATAACATTTTCAGTGATTGAAAAATGTCCTACTACTAGGCATATACTCTGAGGAAACCAGAATGGAAAAAGACACATGTATCTCAATATTCACTGCAGCAGAAGAAAGCTGATCACCGAAGAATTGATGCTTTTGAACTGTGGTGTTGGAGAAGACTCTTGAGAGTCCCTTGTACCGCAGGGAGATCCAACCAGTCCATTCTAAGAGAGATCGATCCTGGGTGTTCATTGGAAGGACTGATGCTAAAGCTGAAACTGCAATACTTTGGCCACCTCATGCAACGAGTTGACTCACTGGAAAAGACTCTGATGCTGGGAAGAGTTGGGGGTGGGAGGAGAAGGGGACAACCGAGAATGAGATGGCTGGATGGCATCACCGACTCTGTGGACATGAGTTTGAGTGAACTCCGGGAGTTGGTGATGGACAGGGAGGCCTGGCGTGCTGTGATTCATGGGGTCACGGAGAGTCGGACACGACTGAGTGACTGAACTGAACTGAACTGAGGACAGGGAAGCAACCTAGATGTCCATCAACAGATGAATGGATAAAGAAGTTGTGGTACATATACACAATGGAATATTACTCAGCTATAAAAAAGAATGCATTTGAGTCAGTTCTAATGATATGGATAAACATAAAGCGTATTATATAGAGTGAAGTAAGTCTTGGCCACCTCATGAGACGAGTTGACTCACTGGAAAAGACTCTGATGCTGGAAAAAGATTGGGGGCGGGAGGTGAAGGGGACGACAGAGAATGAGATGGCTAGATGGCATCACTGACTCGATGGACATGAGTTTGAGTGAACTCTGGGAATTGGTGATGGACAGGGAGGCCTGGCATGCTGTGATTCATGGGGTCGCAAAAGGTCGGTCACGACTGAGCAACTGAACTGAACTGAAGTCAGAAGAGAAACAAAAATATCATATATCACCACATACACACCAAAACACAAGAGAAGACTCTACACATGGACATCACCAGAGGGTCGACACTGAAATCAGATTGATTATATTCTTTGCAGCCAAAGATGGAGAAGCTGTATACAGTCAGCAAAAACAAGACCGGGAGCTGACTGTGGCTCAGATCATGAACTCCTCATTGCCAACTTCAGACTTAAATTGAAAGTGGAGAAAACCATTAGACCATTCAGGTATGACCTAAATCCAATCCCGTATGACTATACAGTGGAAGTGAGAAATAGATGTAAGGGACTAGATAGACAGAGTTTCTGATGAACTATGGACGGAGGTATATGATATTGTACAGAAGGAATCAAGACCATACCCAAGAAAAAGAAATGCAAAAAAGCAAAATGGCCATCTCAAGAGGCCTTACAAATAGCTATGAAAAGAAGGGAAGTGAAAAGCAAAGGAGAAAAGGAAAGATATAAGCCTCTGAATGCAGAGTTCCAAAGAATAGCAAGGAGAGATAAGAAAGCCTTCCTCAGCAATCAATGCAAAGAAATAAAGGAAAACAATAGAATGGGAAAGATAGAGATCTCTTCAAGAAAATTAGAGATACCAAGGGAACATTTCATGCAAAGATGGACTCAATAAAGGACAGAAATGGTAGGGACCTAACAGAAGCAGAAGATATTAACAAGAGGTGGCAAGAATGCACAGAACTGTACGGAAAAGATCTTCACGACCAAGATAATCCTGATGGTGTGATCACTCACCTAGAGCCAGACATCTTGGAATGTGAAGTCAAGTGGGCCTTAGAAAGCATCACTACGAACAAAGCTAGTGGAGGTGATGGAATTCCAGTTGAGCTATTTCAAATCCTGAAAGATGATGCTGTGAAAGTGCTGCACTCAATATGCCAGCAAATTTGGAAAACTCAGCAGTGGCCACAGGACTGGAAAAGGTCAGTTTTCATTCCAATCCCAAAGAAAGACAATGCCAAAGAATGCTCAAACTACTGCCTAATTGCACTCATCTCACACGCTAGTAAAGTCATGCTCAAAAGTCTCCAAGCCAAGCTTCAGCAATACGTGAACCGTGAACATACAGATGTTCAAGCTGGTTTTAGAAGAGGCAGAGGAACCAGAGATCAAATTGCCAACATCTGCTGGATCATGGAGAAAGCAAGAGAGTTCCAGAAAAACATCTATTTCTGCTTCATTGACTATGCCAAAGCCTTTGACTGTGTGGATCACAATAAACTGTGGAACATTCTGAAAGGGATGGGAATACCAGACCACCCGACCTGCCTCTTGAGAAACCTGTATGCAGGTCAGGAAGCAACAGTTAGAACTGGACATGGAACAACAGACTGATTCCAAATAGGAAAAGCAGTCTGTCAAGCCTGTATATTGTCACCCTGCTTATTTAACTTCTATGCAGAGTACATCATGAGAAATGCTGGGCTGGAAGAAGCACAAGCTGGAATCAAGATTGCCGGGAGAAATATCAATAACGTCAGATATGCAGATG
Organism: Moschus berezovskii; assembly: GCF_049115385.1. Lineage (NCBI taxonomy): Eukaryota > Metazoa > Chordata > Mammalia > Artiodactyla > Moschidae > Moschus > Moschus berezovskii. Next base: position 64,396,080 of record NC_142466.1, read on the forward strand.
ACACCACCCTTATGGCAGAAAGTGAAGAGGAACTCAAAAGCCTCTTAATGAAAGTGAAAGAGGAGAGTTTAAAAGTTGTCTTAAAGCTCAACATTCAGAAAACTAAAATCATGGCATCTGGTCCCATTACTTCATGGAAAATAGTTGGGGAAACAGTGGAAACAGTGGCTAACTTTCTTTTTCTGGGTTCTAAGATTGCTGCAGATGGTGACTGCAGCCATGAAATTAAAAGATGCTTACTCCTTGGAAGGAAAGTTATGACCAGCCTAGACAGCATATTAAAAAGCAGAGACATTATTTTGCTAACAAAGGTCTGTCTAGTCAAGGCTATAGTTTATCCAGTGGTCATATATGGATGTGAGAGTTGGAAGAAAGTTGTGAACAAAGCCGATCGCCGAAGAATTACTGCTTTTGAACTGTGGTGTTGAAGAAGACTCTTGAGAGTCCCTTGGACTGCAAGGAGATCCAACCAGTCCTTCCTCAAGGAGATCAGTCCTGGGTGTTCATTGGAAGGACTGATGTTGAAGCTGAAACTCCAATACTTTGGCCACCAGATGCGAAGAGCTGACTCATTGGAAAAGACTCTGATGCTGGGAAAGATTGATGGCAGAAGAGAAGGGGACGACAGAGGATGAGATGGTTGGATGGCATCACTGACTCAATGTACATGGATTTGGGTAGACTCTGGGAGTTGGTGATGGACAGGGAGGCCTGGCGTGCTGCGGTTCATGGGGTCGCAAATAGTCAGACACAACTGAGCGACTAAACTGAATTGAAGTCAGAAGAGAAAGACAAATATCCTATATTACCACACATATATATATGGAATCTAGAAAGATAGTACTGACAATCCTACTTTCAAGGCAGCAAAGGAGACAGAGACATTTTAGACACAGTTAAGGAAGGAGAAAATGGGATGATATGGGAGAACAGTATTGAAACACATACATTCAGTTCAGTTCATGCTCAAAACACATACATTACTGCATGTTAAACAGATAGCCAGTGGGAGTTTGATGTATGACATAGGTAATCCAAAGCCAGTGCATTGTGAGAACCTAGAGGAGTGGGATAGGGAGGGAGGTGAGAAGGGAGTTCAAAAGGGAGGGGATATATGTATACCTAATGTTGATTGATTTTGATATATGGCAAAAACCATCACAATGTTATAAAGTAATTCAGTTCAGTTCAGTCGCTCAGTCGTGTCTGACTCTGCGACCCCATGAATCATAGCACGCCAGGCCTCCCTGTCCATCACCAACTCCCAGAGTTCACCAACTATCCTCTAATTGAAAAGAAAAAAACTTTAAAAATATCCTGCATCTAGAACTACATAGAAAGCAAGATCATGTTCTCTAGAAATTGTGTTAGGAAACACAGAAAATGGATCTAAAAATGAAAACTCCAGGGGCAGCTGCTATGGCCTAAGTGTACCCCTTAAAATTCACATGTTGAAATACTAGTCCTCATTGTAATTGTATTTGGAGATGAAGCCTTTGGCAGGTAATTATGTCATGAAGGGATTAGTGGCCTAACAAGAGACAAGAGAGAGTTTGCTCCCCTTCTTCCCCTTTCTCTCTGCAGAAGAAGGCTGTCTGTAAACCAGGAAGAGTATGCTTAGCAAAAACTGAATTGGTCAGGACCTTAAGCTTGGACTCCTCACCAATCTATAGTAATTTGTTACAGCAGACCAGATTAAGACAACAGTTCAACTATGTTAGGAAATATGTATTTATAAAAGCAGTATTTCTTAATTATTATGGTATTTTAAATGATTTAAACATGTATCTTAAATTACAAATTAAATGTCACCATTAGGCACTGGTACATTCTCTTTTAAAAATTTCTATTGGAGTATAGTTGATTTACAATGTTGTGTTAGTTTCTGATGAACAGCAAAGTGCATATGTTACACATATACACATATCAGCCTTCCTTGATGACTCAGTGGTAAAGAATCCGCCTGCAATGCAGAAGATGCAGCTTCAATCCCTGGGTCAGGAAGGTCCCCTGGAGAAGGAAATGGCAATCCACTCCAGGATTCTTGCCTGGGAAATCCCATGGACAGAGAAGCTTGTCGGGCTACAATCCATGGGGTTGCAACAGTCGATACAACTTAGTGATTAAATCACCACCATACATATATCCACTCTTTTTTAAAGACTTTTTTCTAATATAGGCCAGTGCAGAGCACTGAGTAGAGTTCTATGTGATACAAAGTAGGTTTCTATTAGTTATCTATTTTATATACAGCAGTGTGTATATGTCAATTCTAATTTTTTTCACTTTTTCAGTGTGCATATGTCAATTCAAATCTCCCAATTTGCTTATCCCCTGATAACTATAAGTTCGTTTTTTATATCTGTGACTTTCCTTCTGTTTTGTAAATAAGTTCGTTTGTACACTTGTCTTAGATTCGACACATAAGCAATAGCATATGATATTTGTCTTTCTGTGTCTGACTTACATCACTTAGTACGACAATCTCTAGGTCCATCCATGTTTTTGCAAATGGCATTATTTTGTTCTTTCTTCTGACTGAGTAATATTCCATTGCATGCTATATCTCTTAAATCATCAATCTGGCCAAAAACTCTTACTTTAATCTCCTACTGAGAAAATGATAATTGCCTTCTATTTGGTGATATTTGGAGATTCAGACACATTTTATACATATACAAAGAATTACACCAAAATAGTAATAATAGTTATTTCTCAAACAATTTTATTAATAGTTATTTGAGAAACTCTCAAAGCAAACTGCCAAGAATTTTAGAAATCTTTTGTTGGAACTGTCTAGTTTCCTAAAGTAAATACATATTGTGATTTTAACAGTGTTAACCACTGTCCCCTGTATCTGCTCTAGGTCCTTAGTTCAAACCCCAAGTTTCCATACAAGAGAAGATTCTCCCCAGTTTCTTCAGTCTTCACTAAGATCATTACCATCTCAACAGGTGCTTCAGGTCATCTGTGGTCTGACAGTTTTCCAATCCGTTAGGAAGGCATTGGGGTAGATGAAAGGTGATGAGTAATGGTTAGCTATCATGAGTAAATCCTAGGTGTCAGCCCATAGAGTACTTAGTACAGGTGGAAGGAAGAAAGGGCCCACTCTTATAAGATCAAGCAATTACTAAGTCATGATGTCTGGCCCTGGCAAAGTCAAGTCCTGTCTCACACAAAGACAGTGTTTGAGAAGTTAGTTGCTGAGGCTCAAATAGTACCCCTTGCAGAGATCCTTCAAACAAAACAGAGAAAAGTTAAGTGTGAAGGTGGTGCAACATATCTGTCTTGATTGTTGCAGTGATTAAGATTCATAAAACTGAACACAAAAAGTCAATTTTCCTATAAGATATTTTAAAAATAAAATTTGAAGAACATAGTTGGAAAAAAAAATGAGTTCCACATTTCTCCTAGATAGGAAAGGCTCACAGACTTTAAAACCAATACAAAAAAGAACTGCCTGGCTTTCATTCTCCAGAAAGAATGTTCACATTACATCCTGGATTAAGGTGTCGTCTCTTTAAGTGAAAGTGAAAGTCACTCAGTCGTGTCCGACTCTTTGTGACTCCATGGACTGTATAGTCCAAGGAATTCTCCAGGCCAGAATACTGGAGTGGGTAGCCTTTCCTTTCTCCAGGGGATCTTCCCAACCCAGGGGTTGAACCCAGGTCTCCCTCATTGCAGTCGGATTCTTTATCAGCTGAGTCACAAGGGAAGCCTAAGAATACTGGAGTGGGTAGCCTATCCCTTCTCCAGCAGATCTTCCTGGCCCAGGAATCAAACTGGGGTCTCCTGCATTGCAGGCAGATTCTTTACCAACTGAGCTATGAGGGAAGCCCCTGTCCTCTCTTTAGAATAGACCTAAATGCCACAAACAAATCATAAAACTACTGAATATCCATATAAAATGAAATCAAACATGCTGATCTGGCCTCTTAAAATACTGCTAACATCCATTCCATTATTCCTGTGGGAAGATCAATTTCCTAAATTTTGTCTGTGCTCTGTACAACTCCCATTGGCATCCAACATTGTACCCAATACCTCACCATTGTTTAGCGCACAGTAAGTATGCCATAAATATTTGATAAATTATTTATGTTTGTTCCCAAATTGGCATATTCTGATGAAGTCAGCATAACAGTGAAATTTCTCTATAATCTCATAATAAATTATGTATCACTGGTGTCAACAGTGACCCTGTAGAGTAAAGGGAAGCATAATAAATCTACAGATGTGTGCATTTAGTAGCCTCTACCCACTCTTCTCCATGTGTTTGGGTATGGGCTAGTGTCTGGCTCTGCTGCTCAAGCTTCATGGAAGAGAGGTAAAAGATTAACGAGTCAGAGAGTTAGGAGCTGTGTTAAAGAAATCTGAACATTTTCTGTTTGAAGTCTGGAAAAAGGAAGGGGAAAATACTATCTTACTTATCCTTTTTTCTCCTATATCATCACATCCAAAAAACCAAATCTACTTATTTCATCTAGCATTACTCAGGATATCTTGCTTTATCAAAACACCATGCATGCTTTCAGAAAGGAAAACAAGAGAACCCCTTCTTCGATATGGCCACATCTCAGAGGAAAGAAAATCTGCAGTGAACACAACCTTTGTTACCTAATCCTGAACTACAAGAACTCTATTATATTTCTTTGCTTTTCAGCTTAGGAAAATCAGGTTGATGACTTAATGTGAAGAGTGATGAACGAGTAGTCATGGTTAGTTCAGAATCTCATCAGCCGTTCCCAGGCAAACCATTCCTTGCTTTTCCAGAACCAAGTCTAGGTTGCAGCCACCAGCAGAGGAGTTTTATTACAGGTAAGGTAGACGGTGGAATGGGATTGAAATCTCCAAACAGTTTCCCATCTGTGACATCAATTCTGTTTGGGAGCAGAGGTGACAGGCCTGTGTGTTTGCCTGAATGTTTGCTCTGCTTCACAGAGTACAGACATGACCAATGCATCACCTGGCCTATTCACTGCACACTGTAAACTTGCTGAGGTTCATGTCATAAATGTGCCTATAAACCTGGCCATGTTTATTGTTTGTCCCAATTCTTCTCTTTTTAACAAGAAGAACTGTCCTTTATTAGTCCCTCTTTCTGAGCACATCTGAAAAATTTCCTCCAGGTTTGGAGCATTCATTCATTTTCCTTTGAAATCCTCTAGATGCATTTTTCAGATCAGCCACTAGATGCCCAGATGCCAAAATAAAACTCTAGCAGTTTTTCCGAGGAAAATAATGGCTTTGCAATTTAACAAGGATAGATAATTTTTTCAGTCACGCTATCCAGAGGCCTGGGCAAGGTTTTCATGTACTTAAGGAGTTTTGGGTGTGTGTGTGTGTCTCTGTGTGTTTAATGTACTCGCAATATTATTATTTAGACTGGGGGGCAAAAGTCCTCAAACCAAGAATTATTAGAAATAAAAAATTCCCAGAAGCTGCCAGTACATCTCTGACAATATAGACCTAGAAAAAATTACCTTAGAATCAAGCACCCAACTTCAAACTTCAGGACCCTCTTGAAAACTTTTTCACTAGCCACACTCCCTGGCTTACCTTTAGCAGTACCTAGAACACCAGGGTCTGAACTCTCACAGAAATCAAGGTGGTAAGCCAGGACCTGTGCTGACGTATCCTCAACACAGGTAGCTAATATAATTCATTGTCAGTGTCCTTTTTATTGGAATTTTCTGCTTCTGCCCTTTAGCAGGATAAATGTGTTCCACTTGGGCTAGATTTTTGTAGGATATCATTAATCTACAAAGCATCCAGACACCAGTGATGGGCAGCAAAGAACATCAAAATCACAGCCTAGGAAATGCTAGTGAAGGAAGAGAGTTGGATTTGCCTGCGTGCATCAAAGTAATTTGGAAAGAGAAATGTGAGCATGGGAAAGTTTCTCAAATATGTAAAGGGCCATAACATTAAAATTCAAAACTATAGCACGAGAAGAAAACTTTGAGAGCAGTGCCACCAAGAGAGAGGATAATACTCTCAATCTGTATGGCCCTTTTTCTCACTGATGGACACAAATACTTTAGCTATATCATTTTCAACACAGCTTTAACAATGGTTCAAAACAATGGAAGAAAAAATGCTCTGCAGATAAATGAAAAATCACTCAATGTGTCTCATGCCTAGTAGTTTTTTGCAGTGCAATGTTCAGTCATGTCTGACTCTCTGAGAATCTATGGACTGTAGCCTGCCCGGTTCCCCTATCCATGGGATTATCCCAGCAGGAATACTGGAGTGGGTTGCCATTTCATTCTCTAGTGGATCTTCCCAACTCAGGGATTGAACTCATGTCTCCCGTGCTGGCAGGCAGATGAACCACCTGGGAAGCCCATCATGGCTAAACTGAACCATCTGAATAGGATGACTTCTGCTTCACTCCCAGCCTGCCTCCCATCCAAGTACTAACCAGGCCCGACCCTGCTTAGCTTCCGAGATCAGACAAGATTGGGTGCGTTCAGGGTGGTGTGGCCGTAGACCCAGCCTGCCTCCACATGGACAGTAGCACCTCATCTTTTGCCACAAGGAAGGGGTGGTCCTGGCCACATTTCCACCTTGGTCTTAGAGAGAGAGGAAGAATGTTTAAATTAATCCTTTCATGCTAAGACTTGCCTCTGCAAGACTTCCTGTCTGGCTTCAGAGAATGTGGGGTGATGGTTGAGGAGCTGCCATCCCTTCTGCAGGTGACCTACACATCACCCTAGTTTCTGATCTAGCTACATGGCTACAAGCAACCCCCCAAAATGAGTTGAGATATTTAGACATTTTTTCCCCCACTGTCACCTTAGCAAGAAAGAACTTTCTGACAAAGAAAGCTGAGCACCAGGAAAATGTGTGAATTCCAAAGTAGCGAGTGCCCCATTCCTGAGACAACTTATGATGAGGAAGTGTGGCCCCTGCCCAAGCTGTGTGAGAATGGTTCCTGAACTGGGGGAACAATTAGCCCCAAAGACCTCATTTAGTATTTCCTTTCCAATTCTACGTTTCTATCATTTTTGCAGACCACATTCTGAAAAGTGAGAAGACAAGTCCTGCATCTGAAAGCCACACAGAGTAATGATATACCAAAAAAAAATAAGACTTTCTCCCCAAGATGGCAAGTTATTGCATGAGGTTATCGAGGTTAACTATTCCCTTAACAGGGTTCAGTATAAGCCTGAAAAAATTCACTGTAAAAAACATCTGGGCAGAATGAAACCTCATTTTCTTGAGTAATAGTTCTTACAAGGAACAATGCTTCCTATCAAATATTGACACCTAAGGCATTTAGAATCACTTATTTTAAGAAGTAAGTAAATTTCCTGACTGGGAAAGGGAAACAAGCCAGGCTTCTTGTTGGTAAATGCTAAACCAGGCATCTGACAATACTGATCCTATTATTCAAATATTCTGTGTCTTTTAGAAATATAATCCATATATCCCCACACCACATCAAGGGGGGATTTCTTCTGTGTCAGCCATGGCAAAGGACTGTGTAGTGTCCCCTGTCATGTTGAACAGGCAGAAGGTTTCCAAAAAGACAAGCTGCTTGCACAGAATCATCCCTAGAGCAAGACACCTAGGCAGAATGCTTCTATTACTTACGCAGTATTATATGTCAAGTAACTGGAAGACCTTTTACACTCAAAAGGACTATGGAGGGCTGTCCATTTACTAATCTATGGTGTTAACATGTCATCAGAATTAAAGGCTATGGAAAAGTCAGCTTCCCTGAGTGACATCTATCTAGAGCAGGACTAAGGTCTTAGAGTGAAGTCATGGTCACTCTAAGATTCCTTCATGCCAGAACCAGCTACAAATTCCTCTCTATCAGATAGCTAATGGTTTTTTATAGCAGAAAATTTTAGCCATAAAACCTGCCTCCTCCTTCCTTCCCTGTGAGAGTCTTACAGAATGTTTTATGGCCTGTGTATATAATTTTAACCTTAACTCAAGTAAAAACCATTATTAATTTCCTCCCGGAAGGTATACTGGGAGATTCTTACCATCTTCATGTTATTATTTCTCCAACAATATATTTTGTGACAATCATGCACTGACATGGAGAAAGCCTCAATGAAAATGCTCCTGGGGATAGGTTTCCATGTAATGTATTCACTCATTTCTCCATGCATTTCACATTGATTTATCAAGACCTAAGTGTGGGGCACCGTGTTCAGTATAGGAATAAACAAGATTCTTCCTCAGCATCAGATTTTGTATAAACTTAGTATGGCCAGTGGCACAATGCAATCAAGGGGACAGAGTTTAATGGGAACAAGGAGACCCAAGGAAGTATGGTGGTTTTCAGCTTGCCAGATGAACAGGAAGATAGAGAGTGAGCAGGGCAAAGATGTGAAGGCATGAGAATGTCAGCCATTTGGTTTATGGAGAGGATGGGGGTAAAGAGGCAGGTGGCAGTCAGAAAATAAACAGCTTGCATGACTTTGTTCTAAAGTTCTGATGAATCACTGAAGAATTTAAAGAAAGGGGGTGGGTAGCATGATTAGATTTGTATTCTAGAAAGATCACTCTATGCTAGCAGGAATAACAAACACACCATAATGGGAAATGAGAAGATCAGAGAAAAGGAAAGCTTCTAGAAGGTCTTAATAAGAAAAATTCAAAGGCAATAGTAGAGAAGATGAAAAGAAGATTGATTTAGAAGGTAGATTTTTACTTGACCAAGATGTGGGGGTTCTGTAAGAAGGAGGAATCTAGGATTATTTATGGGTATCTGCTGTGTTCCAGGACTGTGGCCCTCATACT